>NC_083323.1:17786315-18142567 GCF_963455315.2 Globicephala melas
AGTCAATGGATGGTAGTGATAAGGCCAGGGAGAAGGCGGTACCAGTGGTGAAGATCTTGGATATATTTTGAAGGTGGAACTGACAGGATTTGTGGCCAGTCCATCTGTGGGGAATGAGAAACAGAGAAGGGTCAAGGATCACACCAAGTTCATTTTCGCTGGAGCAATTAGAAGAATGGAGTTGCCGTTGTGCACCTGGGGGAGATGATGGGAGATGTGTGTTTTGGGCAAACGTCAGGAGTTCGAATTTGGACATGAGGATGCCTTCAAGTGGAGCCACCCAGTGGACACTTGGCTTTAGGAGTCTGGAGTCCACGTGAGAGATCTGGGCTGGAGACAGTAATTAGGGAGTTGTAGGCATATAAATGGTATTTCAAGCCAGGAGAGTCCACCATTTAAAGGTTCCAGAGATGGGGGAACAGCCAAAGAGGCTGAGGATGAGCGGTCCCCAAAGGTGGTGGGAAAGCAGGCGAGTGTGGGGTCCCGCAGGCTACGTACAGGACGTGTGTAGAGGAGGAGAGTGCGGGCAGGTGGCCTGCACCTCCCGTGCACCTGGGCCTCGCCCGCATAGTAATGAGTCCTGTGATGCACTTGCTCGCAGGCAGGAACCATGGTAACCCAGAATATGCTCTCTCACACTCTGCCCCAGACACTCGTTTCCCTTGGCCCCAGATTTCTGCTTCTTATTCTATGTCTTCTTAAGATGTCTTGCAGCTGTTTCCTCCAGCTCTCATCCCTGACTTCCCCCCATCACTCTTCTACCCCTTTACAGCTCTGATCCCTCCGCCAAATCCATACCATCAGCTCCTGTCTAGAAGCTGCAAACATCTCTTGCGCACCTACTTAATCTATTAGAATGCTTTTGACTGCAAGCACCGGAAATACCCGTTTATAGCAGCTTAAACAGAATGTGCCACCATCAGAGACGAGGTCGCGTTGTGAAGAGGGAGAGAAGTGTGCCCATCAGGCATACGGAATCTTTATACAATTTCATATGCTTTTTAAAAAGTAAATGAAACAGGGAATTCCCTGGCAGTCCAGTGGTTAGGATTCCATGCTTCCACTGCAAGGGGCCGGGGTTCTATCCCTGGTCAGGGAACTAAGATCCTGCAAGCCGTGAGGCACGACCAAAAAAAAAAACCAAAATAAAAAGTAAATGAAACAGGCTTTCTCTTGGAGGTACATGCTTCTCAGGGCCTCCTTTCTGCCTTGTATTCTAAAAGCACCTTAGAAGGTTTCCTACAAGAATCTGCTTCAGGAATTTCCCTCCTTGGCTCACTACTGCTCTGCCTTGCAATTAGATGTGCATATCAGTTTCCTGAATCCTCTTATTTTATCTTTTTTTAAAAATTTTAATTTATTTATTTTTGACTGCGTTGGGTCTTTGATGCTGCGCCCGGGCTTTCTCTCGTTGCGGTGAGCGGGGCTACTCTTCACTGTGGTGCATGGGCTTTTCACTGCGGTGGCATCTCCTGTTGTGGAGCACGGGCTCCAGGTGCACGGTCATCAGTAGTTGTGGCTCCCGGGCTCTAGAGTGCAGGCTCAGTAGTTGTGGCACACGGGCTTAGTTGCTCCGCGGCATGTGGGATCTTCCTGGACCAGGGCTTGAATATGTGTCCCCTGCATTGGCAGGTGGATTCTCAACCACTGCGCCACCAGGGAAGCCCCTCTTATTTTATCTTAAAGAGATTTTAGAGTTGCAACGTGCTGGACAGGGGAAAGATGAGCCCCCTTGCCAGATGAGTCAGCACTTACTCTTTGGCATGAGCTCAGTAGTTAGAGTAGCGGAGCACTCAAGGGAGAGCAGACCAACCTCGCCTGGGAGCTGTGAAATTTCATGAATACACAGTGACATCTGTTACCTGGAGCCCACCTCACCTGCCTCTGGGGTAGCCAGAATAGCCTTTCATGAGTTTCAGAACCTTGTGGTTAAAGAGCATCAGATTTGAAGTCAGAGAGCCCTAATTTCAAATCCCTGTTCTACTATTTACCAGCTGTGTGATTTTGAGCAAGTTACTGACCCTCTCTGAGCCACAATTTCCTCATTTGAAAAATGGAATTAGTAATATATCCATCCCGTTCTGGCCACAGGGAATGTATTTGTAAGGATTCGTTTGCAAGAAATTGAACCTCATTTCAAAGAAGTTTAAGGAAAAGAGGGGAATTGATTGGCTTGGCTGACTGGGATATACAGGGAGGAGCTGGCCTCAGGGATTTGGAGCCCAGAGCCTTCTGGTCTCCCCCTCATTCTCTCCTGTGGTACCAGATGGTCTCTGGAAGGGAACAGACATGTGGCCAAAGACCATTCTAGGCTGACATTACCTCAAAAAGTTAGCCGAATGTATATCATCCAGAATAGTAAATGGATAAAAGGTACCTGAAACCAATCTCAGAAGAATCATAAATAGCATGCTTTTTGACTCAATTCTTTCCCAAGTGCAATAGGGGAAAAGGAGAAGGGCCGTTGCAAATGCACTCAGAGCTCCTGGGTGTACAGTCTATATCCTGGGAAAATGAAAGGGACATTGTAGCCAGTTGTTTACAGTGAGTTAAAGGCTTGAATGAAATCCCTGTTGAAGAGTTTCCCTAGATCACTGCCAACAAATTCTCACAACACTTTGGTTCATAAAGAAACCCTGGTGTACTATGCTATCCTGCCGTCTCTGTCATGTTGCTGATTTCTAAAGGTTACTATTCCTGGTTGCTGACGGCTGCATCCAGTCAAACGTCAAGTTCAGAAGTTCTTTTGAAGGACCGTAATTAAGAAGGATCAATTTAATTTTAAAATAAATTTTGAGTTTTCAAGACAAATTATTTATGGTAAATTAGCTTGTTTGTTTGTTTGTTTTTTAAGATAAAGGAAGTCAGTTTCCAACTCCTGGAAAATGCCACAAAGAAGTGAATGAATATGTGACAAAATTTAATTTTAGATTTCGAAACTAAGATGAATTTTTTTTTTCCTCCAGCAAAAATGGGTTTATTCACAATTAGCAGAGAATTTGAAGTCTGCAGCTACGGTGAGCCACGTGCAAGTTCCCTCATGGCAAGAGGAGAACACTTTTTTAGAGGGGAAAAAGGAAGCTGGGAGGGCTACAAAAACAGGGTCTGTGGCTTCTCTTTTTTTTTTTTTAATTTTATTTTATTTATGTTTTTATACTGCAGGTTCTTATTAGTCATCCATTTTATACATATTAGTGTATATATGTCAATCCCAATCTCCCAATTCATCCCACCCCCCCACACCCACCCCTAGCCCCCTTTCCCCCCTTGGTGTCCATACGTTTGTTCTCTACATCTGTGTCTCTGTTTCTGCCCTGCAGACTGGTTCATCTGTACCATTTTTCTAGGTTCCACATATATGCGTTAATATATGATATTTGTTTTCTCTTTCCGACTTACTTCACTCTGTATGACAGTTTCTACATCCATCCACGTCTCTACAAATGACCCAATTTCGTTCCTTTTTATGGCTGAGTAATATACCATTGTGTGTGTGTGTATATATATATATATATATATATACCACATCTTCTTTATCCATTCATCTGTTGATGGGCATTTAGGTTGCTTCCACGTCCTGGCTATTGTAAATAGTGCTGCAATGAACATTGGGGTGCATGTGACTTTTTGAATTATGGTTTTCTCTGGATATATGCCCAGTAGTGGGATTGCTGGGTCATATGGTAATTCTATTTTTAGTTTTTTAAGGAACCTCCATACTGTTCTCCATAGTGGCTGTATCAATTTACATTCCCACCAACAGTGCAAGAGGGTTCCCTTTTCTCCACACCCTCTCCAGGATTTGTTGTTTCTAGATTTGCTGATGATGGCCTTTCTGACCAGTGTGAGTTGCTACCTCATTGTAATTTTGATTTGCATTTCTCTAATGATTATATTGAGCAGCTTTTCATCTGCTTCTTGGCCATCTGTATGTCTTTTTTGGAGAAATGTCTATTTAGGTCTTCTGCCCATTTTTGGATTGGGTTGTTTTTTTAATATTGAGCTGCATGAGCTGTTTATATATTTTGGAGATTAATCATTTGTCTGTTGATTCGTTAGCAAATATTTTTTCCCATTCTGAGGGTTGTCTTTTTGTCTTGTTTGTAGTTTCCTTTGCTTTGCAAAAGCTTTTAAGTTTCATTAGGTCCCATTTGTTTATTTTTGTTTTTATTTCCATTACTCTAGGAGGTGGATCAAAAAAGATCTTGCTGTGATTTATGTCACAGAGTGTTCTTCCTATGTTTTTCTCTAAGAGTTTTATAGTGTCCAGTCTTACATTTAGGTCTCTAATCCATTTTGAGTTTCTTTTTGTGTATGGCGTTAAGGAGTGTTCTAATTTAATTCTTTTACATGTAGCTGTCCAGTGTTCCCAGCACCACTTATTGAAGAGGCTGTCTTTTCTCCATTGTATATCCTTGCCTCCTTTGTCATAGATTAGTTGACCATAGGTGCGTGGGTTTATCTCTGGGCTTTCTATCCGGTTCCATTGATCTATATTTCTGTTTTTGTGCCATACCATACTGTCTTGATTACTGTAGCTTTGTAGTATAGTCTGAAGTCCAGGAGCCTGATTCCTCTAGCTCCTTTTTTCTTTCTCAAGACTGCTTTGGCTATTCGGGGTCTTTTGTGTTTCCATACAAATTGTGAAACTTTTTGTTCTAGTTCTGTGAAAAATGTCATTGGTAGTTTGATAGGGATTGCATTGAATCTGTAGATTGCTTTGGGTAGTATAGTTATTTTCAGAATGTTGATTCTTCCAATCCGAGAACATGGTGTATCTCTCCATCTGTTTATATCATCTTTAATTTCTTTCATCAGTGTCTTATAGTTTTCTGCATACAGGTGTTTTGTCTCCCTTGGTAGGTTTATTCCTAGGTATTTTATTCTTTTTGTTGCAGTGGTAAATGGGAGTGTTTCCTTAATTTCTCTTTCAGATTTTTCATCATTAGTGTATAGAAATGCAAGAGATTTCTGTGCATTACTTTTGTATCCTGAAACTTTACCAAATTTATTGATTAGCTCTAGTAGTTTTCTGGTGGCATCTTTAGGATTCTCTATGTATACTATCATGTCATCTGCAAAGAGTGACGATTTTACTTCTTCTTTTCCTTTTTGGATTCCTTTTATTTTTTTTCTTCTCTGACTGCCATGGCCAGGACTTCCACAACTATGTTGAATAATAGTGGCGAGAGTGGACATCCTTGTCTTGTTCCTGATCTTAGAGGAAATGCTTTCAGTTTTTCACCATTGAGAATGATGTTTGCTGTGAGCTTGTCGTATATGGCCTTTATTATGTTGAGGTAGGTTCCCTCTATGCCCACTTTCTGGAGAGTTTTTATCATAAATGGATGTTGAATTTTGTCAGAAGCTTTTTCTGCATCTGTTGAGATGAGCGTATGGTTTTTCTTCTTCACTTTGTTAATATGGCAATGACTGATTTGCGCGTATTGAAGAATCCTTGCATTGCTGGGATAAATCCCACTTGATCATGGTGTATGGACCTTTTAATGCGTCGTTCGATTCTGTTTGCTAGTATTTTGTTAAGGATTTTTGCATCTATTTTCATCAGTGATATTGGTCTGTAATTTTCTTTTTTTGTAGTACCCTTGTCTGGTTTGGTATCAGGGTGATGGTGGCCTCATAGATTGAATTTGGGAGTTTTCCTTCCTCTGCAATTTCTTGGAAGAGTTTGAGAAGGATGGGTGTTAGCTCTTCTCTAAATGTTTGATAGAATTCACCTGTGAAGCCCTCTGGTCCTGGACTTCTGTTTGTTGGAAGATTTTTCACAGTTTCCATTTCATTACTTGTGATTGGTCTGTTCATATTTTCTATTTCTTCCTGGTTCATTCTTGGAAGGTTATACCTTTCTAAGAATTTGTCCATTTCTTCCAGGTTGTCCATTTTATTGGCATAGAGTTGCTCGTAGTAGTGTCTTAGAATGCTTTGTATTTCTGTAGTGTCTGTTGTAACTTCTCCTTTTTCATTTCTAATTTTACAGATTTGAGTCCTCTCCCTCTTTTTCTTGATGAGTCTGGCTAATGGTTTATCAATTTTGTTTATCTTCTCAAAGAACCAGCTTTTAATTTTATTGATCTTTGCTATTGTTTTCTTTGTTTCTATTTCATTTATTTCTGCTGTGATCTTTATGATTTCTTTCCTTCTACTAACTTTGGCTTTTGTTTGTTCTTCTTTCTCTAGTTCCTTTAGGTGTAAGGTTACATTGTTTATTTGAGATTTTTCTTTTTTTTGAGGTAGGCTTGTATTACTATAAACTTCCCTCTTAGAACTGCTTTTGCTGCATTCCACAGGTTTTTGGATCTTTATGTTTTTGTTGTAATTTGTCTCTAGGTATTTTTTGATTTCCTCAGGGATGTCTTGGTTATTTAGTAACGTATTATTTAGCCTCCATGTGTTTGTGTTTTTTATGTTTTTTCCCCCTGTAATTGATTTCTAATCTCATAGTGTTGCAGTCAGAAAAGATGATTGATATGATTTCAATTTTCTTAAATTTACTGAGGCTTGATTTGTGACCCAAGATGTGATCTAGCCTGGAGAATGTTCCATGTGCACTTGAGAAGAAAGTGTAATCTGCTGTTTTTGGATGGAATGTCCTATAAATATCAATTAAATCTATCTGGTCTCTTGTGTCATTTAAAGCTTCTGTTTCCTTATTAATTTTCTGTCTGGATGATCTGTCCATTGGTGTAAGTGAGGTGTTAAAGTCTCCCACTATTATTGTGTTACTGTTGATTTTCTCATTTATAACTTTTAGCAGTTGCCTTATGTATTGAGGTGCTCCTATGTTGGTTGCATATATATTTATAATTGTTATATCTTCTTCTTGGATTGATCCCTTGATCATTATGTAGTGTCCTTCCTTGTCACTTGTAACATTCTTTATTTTAAAGTCTATCTTATCTGATATGAGTATTGCTACTCCAGCTTTCTTTTGATTTCCATCTGCATGGAATATCTTTTTCCATCCCCTCACTTTCAGTCTGGATGTGTCCCTAGGTCTGAAGTGGGTCTCTTGTAGACAGCATATATATGGGTATTGTTTTTGTATGCATTCAGACAGCGTGTGTCTTTTGGTTGGAGCATTTAATCCATTCACGTTTAAGGTAATTATTGATATGTATGTTCCTATTACCATTTTCTTAATTGTTATGGGTTTGCTTTTGTAGGTCCTTTTCTTCTCTTGTGCTTCCCACTTAGAGAAGTTCCTTTAGCATTTGTTGTAGAGCTGGTTTGGTGGTGCTGAATTCTCATCTTTTTCTTGTCTGTAAAGCTTTTGATTTCTCCATCCAATCTAAATGAGATCCTTGCTGGGTAGAGTAATCTTGGTTGTAGGTTTTTCCCTTTCATCACTTTAAGTATATCATGCCACTCCCTTCTGGCTTGTAGAATTTCTGCCGAGAAATCAGCTGTTAACCTTATGGGAGTTCCCTTGTATGTTATTTGTTGTTTTTCCCTTGTTGCTTTCAGTAATTTTTCTTTGTCTTTAGTTTTTGTCAGTTTGATTACTATGTGTCTTGGCGTGTTTCTCCTTGGGTTTACCCTGCCTGGGACTCTCTGCGCTTCCTGGACTTGGGTGACTATTTCCTTTCCACTGTTAGGGAAGTTTTCTACTATAATCTCTTCAGATATTTTCTCCGGTCCTTTCTCTCTTTGTTCTCCTTCTGGAACCCCTATAATGCGAATGTTGTTGCGTTTAATGTTGTCCCAGAGGTCTCTTCGGCTGTCTTCATTTCTTTTCATTCTTTTTTCTTTATTCTGTTCCGTGGCAGTGAATTCCACCATTCTGTCTTCCAGGTCACTTATCCGTTCTTCTGCCTCAGTTATTCTGCTATTGATTCCTTCTAGTATATTTTCCATTTCAGTTACTGTGTTGTTCATCTCTGTTTGTTTGTTCTTTAATTCTTCTAGATCTTGACTAAACATTTCTTGCATCTTCTCGAACTTTGCCTCCATTCTTTTTCCGAGGTCCTGGATCATCTTCACTATCATTATTCTGAATTCTTTTTCTGGAAGCTTTCCTATCTCCACTTCATTTAGTTGTTTTTCTGGGGTTTTATCTTGTTCCTTCATCTGGTACATAGCCCTCTGCCTTTTCATCTTGTCTATCTTTCTGTGAATGTGGTTTTTGTTCCACAGGCTTCAGGATTGTAGTTATTCTTGCTTCTGCTGTCTCTCCTCTGGTGAATGAGGCTATCTAAGAGGCTTGTGCAAGCGTCCTGATGGGAGGGATTGGTGGTGGGTAGAGCTGAGTGTTGCTCTGGTGAGCAGATCTCTGTAAAACTTTAATCTGCTTGTCTGCTGATGGGTAGGGCTGAGTTCCCTCCCTGTTGGTTGTTTGGCCTGAGGCGACCCAACACTGGAGCCTACCCGGGCTCTTTGGTGGGGCTAATGGTGGACTCTGGGAGGGCTCACGCCAAGGAGTACTTCCCAGAACTTCTGCTGCCAGTGTCCTTGTCCTCACGGTGAGGCGCAGCCACCCCCACCTCTGCAGGAGACCCTCCAACACTAGCAGGTAGGTCTGGTTCAGTCTCCTATGGGCTCACTGCTCCTTCTCCTGGGTCCTACTTTGTGTGTGCCCTCCAAGAGTGGAGTCTCTGTTTCCCCCAGTCCTGTAGTAGTCCTGCAGTCAAATCCCACTACCTTCAAAGTCTGATTCTCTAGGAATTCCTCCTCCTGTTGCCGGACCCCCAGGTTGGGAAGCCTAACGTGGGGCTCAGAACCTTCACTCCAGTGGGTGCACTTCTGTGGTGTAAGTGTTCTCCAGTTTGTGAGTCACCCACCCAGCAGTTATGGGATTTGATTTTATTGTGATTGCGCCCCTCCTGCCATCTCATCGTGGCTTCTCCTTTGTCTTTGGATGTGGGGTATCTTTTTTTTTTTTTTTAATTTATTTTTGTCTGTGTTGTGTCTTCGTTTCTGTGCGAGGGCTTTCTCTAGTTGTGGCCAGCGGGGGCCACTCTTCATCACGGTATGCGGGCCTCTCACTATTGCAGCCTCTGTTGTTGCAGAGCACAGGCTCCAGATGCGCAGGCTCAGTAGTTGTGGCTCTCGGGCCTAGTTACTCCCCAGCATGTGGGATCTTCCCAGACCAGGGCTCGAACCCATGTACCCTGCATTAGCAGGCAGATTCTCAACCACTGCGCCACCAGGGAAGGCCCTTGATGTGGGGTATCTTTTTTGGTGAGTTCCAGTGTCTTCCTGTCGATGATTGTTCAGCAGTGAGTTGTGATGCAGGTGCTCTCGCAAGAGGTAGTGAGTACACGTCCTTCTACTCCGCCATCTTGAACCAATCTCCTAAGACGAATTTTATAATCTAAAATTCTTTTCTAATGGTTAAACTTCATTTTTTTTCATCAAACTTTCCTTGCTATCCTCTGCTTCTCTGAATGCCCACTGCTTCTTCTAATGAATATATAAGGTATTATGATAAGCATATAGATAAATTGTGAACTGGGGCATCCAGGAAGCAGAGTTATAACAGGCATATTTTGAGAACAGAGAGTCTGTTAGCTCTCTTGGATTTTCAGAGCACGAATAAAATACTCCAGAATATTGTGAAAAGATAGGATTTGGATTTGGAGAAATGTTTGGTTGAAATTTTTCATGATGTATCAGCCCTTTTCTTGTCTCCTTAGGCCCGGTGCTATTTTGAGAACGTTGAATCTGTATTTGATGATATAACTTACTTTTTAGCCACTGATTGCTATCCAAATCTAGAAAGTGTAGGAAAGAATCAGAAACCTTCTTTGGGACACGCATCATCCTCTAGATTCAAAGTCCTTGATAAATCTCAAGCCTCCCTTTGAACACTGTAAAATTAGAATGAAATATTAAAAAAAAATCAGTTCAGTGGAAAGGATAGTCTTCTCAACAAGTGATCCCAGAACAACTGGATATTTACATGCTAAAAAATGAACTTTAACCTATACCTCATGCCATATAAAAAATTAACTCAAATTGAAATGCAAAATATTAAACTACAAAATTCTCAGAAGAAAACATAAGAGAAACTCATCCTGACCTTGGGTTAGGCCAAAAATTCTTAGATATGACACTGAAAGCATGATCTGTAGAAGCAAAAAATTGATGAATTTGACATCATCAAAACTGAAAACTTTTGCTGTGCAAAGGAAAGTTTTAACTTTTCATTGTTAAAAGAATGAAGACAAGCCACCTACTGGGGGAAAGTATTTGCAAATCACACATCTAACAAAAGACCTGTATCCAGAGTATGTAAAGCTCTCCAAACTTAGAAATCAGAAAGCAATGATCCAATTAAAACATTGGGAAAAGATTTAAACAGACACTTCCCCATTGCATTAGTCAGCGTTCTCCAGAGAAACAGAACCGATCAGATGTATATGTATGCGGAAGAAGACTTATTATAAGGAATTGGCTCATGTGATTATGGAAACCAACAAGACTCAAGATCTGCAGGCTGAGTCAGCAAGATGGACACTAAAGAGAGCCAGAGGTGTAGCTCCAGTCTGAGTCTGCAGGTCTGAGAACCAGGAAAACTGCTGGTGTAGATCCAGTCCGATGGCTGGCAGCCTCAAGACCCAGGAAGAGCATGAGTTTCAGTTCGAGTCTGAAGGTAGGAAAAAGTCACTGTCCCACTTCAAAGGCAGTCAAACCAGAGACATTATCTTACTCAGGGGAAGGTCAGCTTTTTTGTTCTGTTTAGAACTTCAGCTAGTTGGATGAGGCCCACCTACATTAGAGAGGGCAATCTGTGTTCCTTCCACTACTGCTTTAACATTAATTTCATCCAAAAACATCCTCGCAGGAACACCCAGAATAGTATTTGACCAAATATTATGGCCCCTTCAAGTTGATACATAAAATTAACCATCACAACGATATACAGATGGCAAATAAACACATAAAAAGATCCTCAACATCAGTAGTTATTAGGGAAGTGCAAATTAAAACCACCACGAAATACACGTATTAGAACAGCTAAAATAAAGTACCAAGTGCTGACAAGAATGCTGAGCAACTGGACTTTTCTTTCATTGCTGGTAGGAATGCAAAATGATACGGCCACTCCGGAAAACAGACGGGCAAATTTCTTATAAACACACATCTACCAAATGACCCAGTAACCCCACTTCTAGGTCTTTACCACAGAGAAGTAAAACTTAAAATCATGCAAAAACCTCCAAACAAGTGTTTACAGATGCTTTATTCATAATCAAAAAACACTGGAAAGAACTCAGATGTCCTTCAATGGGTTAATGGATAAATAAACTGTGATACATTCTTACAGTGGAACGCTATTCAGTAATAAAAAGGAACAAATTATTGATTCATGCAACGGCAAGTATCAATCCCAGATGCGTCATGCTAAGCAAAAGAAGAGAGTCTTTAAAGATTGTATACCGTATGAATCCATTTACGTGACATTCTAGAAATGACAAAACTATAGCCACAGAGAATACATCAGTGGTTGCCGGGAGTTAGGTGTCAAGTTGGGTTTGCCTACAGAAGGGCAGCACAAGAGAATTTTTTGGAGGTGTTGGAATTGTTCTTTTTCTCATTTGTTGTGATTATCACAGGAATTTATGCATGTGTTAAAATTCATGGAACAATACAACCAGAAAAGTGAATTCTACTATATGTAAAAATTTACACATTTAAAAATCAACAAGTCAAGGAACTTCCCTGGTGGACCAGTGGTTAAGACTCTGCACTTCCACTGCAGGGAGCATAGGTTTGATCCCTGGTCAAGGAACTAGGATCCCACATGCTGCACGGCCGCAAACAAAAAAAAGAAAATCAAGTCATATTTTGAAGCTGACCTGTTAATATGCAGTTAATCAATTACATGTGTCACAGGAAGTCTATTAAAAAAAAACAGGTTTACTGAATATTTGTTATACATCACCATTTGTGCCTCCCTGAGTGAAGCACTCTTTCTAATTATGGAAGTTCACAACAGGAAATTTGTGGAAATCCAGGACACTATAAAGAAATTACCTTGTCAACATGTCTCAAATGTCTTGGCAGAAAAATAGTTCTCATAAGGCCAATTCTTTATTCTCTAAAGAAGTAGTTGCCTCTTCTGTTAAAAGAAGTTGTTCCTGGGACTTCCCTGGTGTCCAGTGGTTAAGACTACAAAAAGCCACAGCACAAACCTGGCAAATCTTCCCAAAGCAGCAGTTTTTCTAGATGGTAAAACATTAAACACATGACTTTTCTATGACATATTAACCCAGATGTCAGTTGAATCAACCTACCCCAGGGATTCTGTAACCTTTAACCTGGGATGCACAGACCCTCAGAGTGTCCATGGATACATTTCATTTTCTCATGTACTTAGATGAGGAAAAATGTGAGCATTTCCTTCGTTTGTGAATATAGGAAACAAGCCACAGAAGGAACTGTAGTACCTGTGACTTCCTCATCAGTGTAAATCAGGTACTTTCATGTTACATCACAGCTGCTACAAATATCTCACATCTTTTAAAGCTCATTACTACTTAAAGCTACAATAAGTATTATACCTGCTAATAGCCCTTGTTATTTAATAAAGAAGCATGTTTAATGCTATAGGTATCACAAATTTGTTTTTTCCCCCCAATATTCTGATAATTTTCTTTAAAAGTGTGTAATTGGTTTTCTTTATAATACAATATATCTTTTAAGCTTTTAAAAACATTATTCTGGGAAGAGGTCTATGGGATTCACCAGACTTCCAAGATACTTATGTCAAAAAAAGTTTAAGATTCCTGCCATCTGCCATAGATTTGGAGATTCAAATGCAATTAACTCACAATTAACTCACCTTTCCTCCATCCAATATTCCCTCCAAACTTTGTACCAATTCTTGATGACTTCCATTCTCATGTCCGGTGCCCACAGAACTTTCTAGCTCAGTTGTTTCTCTCCCCTGTCCTCCATGTCCAAAATAAAGAACATTGCCCCGTTCCCTTGATTTCCCTTAAACACAGCAACATGTGTTGATCCAGAGGGGAAAGCAGTGTAGAGGTAGGGTGGGGATGAGAAGGTGCAGAGCATGGCAGAGACTGTGGACTGCATATTGGAAATTCCAGTTCTTTGAAAGTCCCTAGGGCCCATCTGCACAGGGAAAGAAGTTCTCTTGGGCGACTGGCAGCTCCTGTCCTGTGATCTTTCTCCTCCTTACACGCTGTTCTTCTTGGGCTGCTGCCAAACCCGGGGATTCCAGCTCATCATTTACTCGACCCAGTTAGCTTTCTCCTGATCTCACCCCTATCCATCACATCTGTGTATAGAAGACCTTGATTACATAACGAAGAGTTTTCTCCCTGAGAGGAGCTCTTCCGACAATGAAGGGACTATTTTTTCCCCCTATATTTATGTACAGTTTACATGAACTTGAAGGTAAAACAAGAAACTTGGAAGATATTTTGAACTCACTTGGGTTGACTTTGGAGTGTCCGCTCTCCTTTATCATCAGAATTTCTGTGGGAATGTTTGAAAAACATTGCTTTAGGGCTTTAAGGAAGACAAAGTCTGATGGAGGGGGTTACATGCATTTAAAAGAAAATCCAGGGATTTCTCTGGTGGCGCAGTGGTTAAGAATCCGCCTGCCAATGCAGGGGACACAGGTTCTATCCCTGGTCCAGGAAGATCCCACATGCTGCCGAGCAGGTAAGCCCGTGTGCCACAACTACTGAGCCTGCGCTCTAGAGCCTGCAAGCCACAACTACTGAGCTATGCGCCACAACTACTGAAGCCTGCATGCTCTAGAGCCCGTGAGCCACAACTACTGAGCCCACGAGCCACAACTACTGAAGCCTGCACACCTAGAGCCTGTGCTCTGCAACAAGAGAAGCCACCGCAATGAGAAGCCTGCACACCACACAAAGAGTAGTCCCTGCTCGCTGCAGATAGAGAAAGCCCGCGTGCAGCAACAAAGATGCAATGCAGCCAAAAAAATAAATAAAATAAAATCCATATTCCTTTACAGACCCCACAGTTTGTCTCCAGCCTCTTCTAGCCAGTCTCTCCCTTACTCCACTCTGTTCCAGCCTCATTGAACCTCTTGCGGTATTTAGAATCATCAGCCCCAGGGCCTTTGCACTTGCTGTTCCCTTTGCCTGGGATGCTCTTCTGCATTCTCTCCACTGGCTCCTGCCCTTTCTTCTGATCAAATGTCATCTCCTCAGTGAGGTGTTTCCTGATTTCTCACCAAGATGCCTCCCGGTCTCTATTCATCTTTATCCCAGCACTTCTGTTTTTTACTTCATATCACTTACCATAATTAATTATTTTACTTGTTACATTTTAATATCTCTTTTCTCTACTGAAAGCAGCTCCATGATGATAGGGACTGGGACTGATCTGTGCGTTGCTGCATCCCCAGTACATAGCACAGTGCTGGGCTTTTAGTAGGATCTCAATAAATATTTACTGAATGATTGAATGGAGCATAAAATGTGCCCCTCTCAGGATGGTTCTGTTTTCACAAGGGATTACTGAAGATGTAGAAGCTTCCTTATCAAAGGAATGAAGTTATGGTAGCAGGAAAAAAAGGCACAGGATTGATATTTTACATCAAGGGAAACGTCTTATGTGACATTTCTTCCAGTTAGTGCCATCTGATCTGCTAATCCAGAGGGCTGACAGGGCAGTTTTTGGAGAAGGTAAAAGATTACGCTTTGGGAGTCCTTTGTACGTTTTGTACAGCCAGAGAAATCAATTTGAAGAGGTGAGCGCTGAATTCAAGAACTATTCAGTTAAAAATTCTAGATTCAGAACAGTTAAGAATGACTGCAGGGCTTCCCTGGTGGTGCAGTGGTTGAGAGTCCGCCTGCCGATGCAGGGGACACGGGTTCGTGACCCGGTCTGGGAAGATCCCACATGCCGCAGAGCGGCTGGGCCTGTGAGCCATGGCCGCTGGGCCTGCGCATCCGGAGCCTGGGCTCTACAACGGGAGAGGCCACAACAGTGAGAGGCCCGCGTACCACAAAAAAAAAAAAAAGAATGATTGCAAAATTTTCCACATAGCAAATGGTCAGAGATATAGTCCTTAATAATTGTATTATGACTTTTGGGTTGATTGTCTTTTAAAAATAATTTTTATTCTTTAATCCACAGGTCACAGTTTTTATCCACATGAACACACATGGCTTTGTTACGAAAAAGTAAGATTACAAACTTTTAAAAATTATGATTAAAAATAGATATTTTGGAGGACTGTTTTGATGCTGAATCTTATTCTTTTTCTTTTTGTTTTTTAATCTTCTTTGGTTTTCATGGATAGTTTTCCCACAGACAGTTGTTGGCATCATCATATGAGGATGATTTCCGTAGAAAGTTGTTGAGTGTTTTGTTCAGAGGTGGATTTTTCGTGAGAGGGGTCAGATGTTTCCGTAAAAGTTGCAAATATTATTTATTTTCTCATTTGAAATAAGTATTCATGTTTCTGCCTAATTTAGCGTTTGTAATTTCGTATTCTTATTCTTAAAGATTCACTTCAAATTATGTAATCTTCAGACCCCATCAAAACCTGGACTTGCCTCTGATTTTATATCCAGTTGTTTGTGAATCTAGGGGAAAAATAATTACTTAATTGTGTTAGTTACCCTCAGAATAGAGTTGCCCAATGTGGCAGATGAAAAGACAAGATATACAGTTAGATTTGAATTTCTAATAAACTATGAATAATTTTTTAGTATAAGTATATCCCCAATATTGCATGGGACATACTTATACTAAAAAAGGGTCAGATGGTAGTAGACATTAGGCTGCTTCGTCAAAGTGGCTGTGGGAAGCGAATGTTAATCAGTTGTATCGATAAACTATAGAACTTTGTCCCTTATCTTCTGTTTCTGTATAGTTTTGTTTTAAACTGAGTATAGTATCTGGTTGTCTCTGGCTGAATCTGATAACCCAGAAAGGCAGAGAAGGGATGGATGTCAGCAAGGCAGAACCATTGAGCCTTAGGACATAGCTGTGGAAGGCATCCGTGGAGATTGTCCAACTCCTTCCTTTTACAAATGTGAAGACAAAGGCCTAGGGGCCAGAAAATAGATCAGTATGAGGCCAATAAGTATAAATATCTTGACACACAAAAATAGTAAATAATAATACGAAACAATTTTAAAGTCTTTATTGGGCCTACATTGCCTTTGGTAACTCTCAAAACACCCCTGCAAGGTAGTGGTTATTATTACAATCCCCATTTAGCAGATGAGCAGACTGAGGCTCAGAGAGGTTAAGTAACATGTCCAAGGCCACACAGCTAGTAGGTGGTAAAATGAGATTTGAGTCTGACTTCAAATTCCAGCCCTTTCCCCTTCTACCAATGTTTACCAAACTGCAGGCATTTGTGTACTGCATATGGCAGTGTACCACTTTCTCAACTTTTCATCATCTGCGTTCCTTCTGTTCTGTGCATGACTTACTATTTTCTTTAAATTGACTCATTTAAAAAATTATAAGTGTATTTTGTAATAGAAAGTGTATATCCTTACTATAAGTAGAGTAACAGTTATGTCTCAGAAGAAGCTGATTGTACAAATATATATGGTTAGAGTAATGTTATTCAATTCTGGGTAGCTTTGTTTACCTGCCTGCATGTGAAATTAGGACTGATTTCTCACTGTGATTTAATGTTACTTAATGCTATGAACACAAGCCTCCTGAATCATCCCATGTACAACCAGTGGTGTATGGCTTCATACTTAGGAAAACACTGTCCGACACCATTCTAGTTCTCAGTAGATCCTAAGGGCAAGCATCACTGTTTTGGAAAGGATGGCCCTGGAGGCTTAGACTGGGAAGAGTTATTGGGATCTTCTAACCTCTTACTCAGGGCAAGAGATTTATGTACACCATCCTTGACCAGTGGTAGAACTAACTGAGAAGCAGCTGTTATAATGACTAAGAACATGTATTCATAATAAGCACTGGCTCATCATAAGTGTCATATAAATGTTGGCTATTATTTGAAACAAAGTATTCCTGCACAGAAAGTGGCTCCAGAGGCAACATCATGCAGTCATCAAGGTTGTAGCTTCTGCCGTCAGACTGCCTGGGTTTAGCCCTGGCTGTCCTTAAACTACATCTGTGTGGCCTTGAGTATCGGCAGTATCACAGATTAACTCTTGACTCCACGTGCTACCTGCTTAGAGAAAGGTTCCAGGCCTCCAGTCCTGTGTATGTCAGGGACAGCGTCTGTTCCCACTGGCTATTCTAAACTTATTCCACAGTTTCAGTTTGATAGGTTATACTTGAACATGTTTCTGTTTTTATTTCAGTTAACCAGGTGTTGCTGTTCCTTTTGATTGTGACCATCTGTGGGATTCTGTATAAGAAAGTTCATAGGGGGACTGTGCTCAGGAACGAAACAGGTATGCATAGTGACCTAAGCCAGTCACAAAAAGTCAGATACTCTGTGATTCCACCAACATGAGGTACTTAGAGTAGCCAAATTCATAGAGACAGAAAGCATAGTGATGACTGCCGGGGGCTGGGTGGGGGGAGGGGAAAGGGGAGTTGTTGTTTAATGGGTATAGAGTTTCAGTTTTACAAAATGAAAAGTGTTAGGGGGATGGATGACAGTGATGATTGTACAACAGTGTGAATGTATTTAATACCACTGAACTGTACACTTGAAAATGGTTAAGACGGTAAATTTTATGTTGCGTATTTTACCGCAAAGAAAAAATATATTAAAAAAAAAGAAGAACGGGGCTTCCCTGGTGGCGCAGTGGTTGAGAGTCCACCTGCAATGCGGGGGACACGGGTTCGTGCCCCGGTCTGGGAGGATCCCACATGCCGCGGAGCGGCTGGGCCCGTGAGCCATGGCCGCTGAGCCTGCGCGTCCGGAGCCTGTGCTCCACAACAGGAGAGGCCACAACAGTGAGAGACCTGCGTACCGCAAAAAAAAAAAAAAAAAAGAAGAAGAACGGAGCAGGCAGGCAGCCATGTGGTCCATCAAGATGAGATACCTAAGAACACAGTTTGAGTCCTTCCAATAGCTGGGTTCAGAGAGAAACAAAAATTCAGTCAGCTTCCAAGTACCTGCTTTTAGAATATCAACCCAAGGCCAAATTTTCAGTTGTGTTGTAGAATGATCAGTGCTATTCAAACTTAGCACATATCAGAATCACACAGAGGGCTTGTTCAAACACAGTCCTGGCCCCAGGTTTTGAATCGGTAGTTCGGGGGTGGGGCTGAGAATTTGCATTTCTGATGAACTCCCAGTTGATGCTGAGGCTGTTGGTTTTCGGACCTCACTCTGAGTGGCCTGCTCTGCATCCACCCTTCTGGAGTCTCTCAATAATTTCGCTTATGAGCAAAATCGCTGCATTGACCATATGTCATCCTCCAGCTGCACTGGGAGCCCAGTTTCCCTCTTCAGGGGTGAATTGCATGGGATGGAACCTCACTTCTCCAAACATACAAAGCCAACACACACAAAAATTAAGTAGCACCAGTAGTGTTTTATTTTTCGTTAGTTTACTGTTTTATATCAGCAAAATGAATATACTCATTTATGGAAAATACAAAATATTACCTGGAGCTGTATCAGCCAAAGGCAAATACAGTTACTATTTTGGTGCATTATATACATTCATATTCACACTTTTTTTTAAGCCAGAGGCTTAGGCACTGGACACTCTACAAGGAACAAAATAATGTCCCTGCTCTCGCAAAGCTGACTTTTTCAACATAAAAAAATTCATAAGGACTTCCCTGGAGGCGAGTGGTTAAGAATCCACCTGCCAATGCAGGGGACATGGGTTCGAGCCCTGGTCCAGGAAGGTCCCACATGCCGCGGAGCAACTAAGCCTGTGCGCCACAGCTACGGAGCCTGCATGCCTAGAGCCCGTGCCCTGCAACAAGAGAAGCCACTGCAATGAGAAGCCTGCCACCTCGAGGAAGAGTAGCCCCCGCTCACCTCAACCAGAGAAAAGCCCGCATGCAGCAACAGAGACCCAATACAGCCAAAAATTAATTAATTATTTTAAAATTCATAAAAAATTAAACATATGTATAATCAGGTCTAGATGAACATTAGGAGCCTCTGGAACATGAATGATTTCCATACATAGATATGTATGCAGATATTTATAGGGCATTATTGATAGTAGCCCCAAACTGGAAGCAATCCACATGGGAATCAAGTACTGAATATATAAAATGTGTTATATCCATGCAATGGAGTACTTTCCAACAGTAAAAAGGAACAAACTACTAATACATGATACAATATGAATAAACCTCACACACATACTAAATGAAAGATGCTAGACCAAAAACACCACATGTTATATGATTCCATTTAAAGGAAACTTCTAGGAAAGGCAAATCTATGGAGACAGAAAAACAGGTCAGTGGTTGCCTGGGGCTGGGAGTGGGAGTGGCTTGACTGCAACCCAGCTGAAGGGAAATTTTCTGGTGATGAAAATTGTTCTAAAATGGGATTTTAGAACATTCTAAATGTTCTAAAATGGGATAAATTTACTAAATATCATTGAACTATGTACTTACAGTAGGTAAGTTTAAAGAAATCTGTATTAGTCTGCCTCGGCTGCCATAACAAAATACCACAGACTGGGTAGCTTAAACAACAGACATTAATTTTCTCACAGTTCTGGAGGCTGGAAGTCCAAGATCAAGGTGCCGGCAGGGCTGGTTTGCCCTGCAGAGGAACGCCTTCTCTCTGTGTCCTCATGTGGCCTGGTGTCTTTTCCTCTTCTTATAAGGACGCTAGCCATATGGAATTAAGGGTGGGCCTCATTTAACCTAACTGCCTCTTTAAAGGCCCTATCTCCAAATACAGTCACATTCTGAGGTACTAGGGGTTAGAGCTTCAACATATGAATTTTAGGGGTACGCAATTCAGTCCATAGCAGTATGTAACTAATGGCTCAATAAATTGCTTTGAGAAAGGTCAAGAGAGAGAGACAGAGACAGAGACAGAGACAGACAGAGACAGAGACAGAAAGAGAGAGAGAAGGTCATACAAGGCCAAATGTGGTCTGAACTTTGAGCTTGTTACTCCTCACGTTTTACTTCCTGCCCATAAACCAACACATTCAGTCGGCAGATCGCATTGCAAATTCCTTTCTCCATGGAAAGAAATGAGTTGCTTTTATAATAGCTGTTAAAAGAACTGTGAGGAAATGCACATCCTGACTAATTGGCTATATATTTATATACGATAAAGTGTTTTCACCACATGAATGGATCCAATAGCACATTTTTATCCCACACAGTGTTAAAATTTAAAAAAAGAGAGGGAATCAGTGTTATGAAATACCACTCAAAAGAACATAGTTGGCATGGAAAGATGGATGTCTGTGGTATGTAAGTGGAAAAAGCAGGTTACAGAAGACTATGAAAAGTATGATTTCATTTTTTTTTTCAGTTTAAAACTTTTTAAATTTGTTTCAAAGTTAAACCCAAGACACACTGACTTCATAGGAAATCCACTGAGAAATGTTTTTCTAGGCTGGACACCTCTTTCCCTTTAGTCTCACCCAGCAGAGTATGCACATGTTAATTACTTTCATTTTATAATCACTGCTGTCCCACCACTATACCAAGATCACCTAAACTGTGTGTGTAGCATTCTGAATGTTCTTAGTTACACCCTAATTTCACTAACTGCAAAAGATTTTCTGGGATACCCTGTCACTTGAATTTTTTGGCTACTTTTGAAGATGAAGTCCAAAGAACTCTTAAATGATTCTCCTTTGCGGGGGGGAGGGTGGTATTTTGGTTTTAAAATAATACATCAAATTTCATGTAATATTTATATAATATGTAGTATATGTGCTTTTGTGTGTACATTAAGAAGGGTTTGAGAGGCACATACCACACTGGTAACCTTTGGAATGTGGGCTGCGAGGTCTGCAGAAAACAGTCACCATTTAGATACTCTTCTGTTTGACTGGAATTTTCCAGAGGTGCATGTTAATATTTTATAGACTTTATTTTTTAGAGCAGTTTTAGTTTCACAGCAAAACTGAGCAGAAGGTGCAGAGATTTCCCCCATACCCCTTTCCACCACACACACACACACACACACGTGCACACGCACACATGCGCACACACGTGCACTCGCTCACACACACGCGCTCATACACACACACACACACACACACACACACACACACACACACACACAGCCTCCCCCACTATTAACATCCCGTACCAGAGTGGTACATGTGTTACAATCTGTGGACCTATGTTAACACATAATTTTCACTAGTGTCCATAGTTAAATTTTTTTTTTTGGCCATGCTGTGCAGCATGCAGGATCTTAGTTCCCTGACCAGAGATCAAACCCATGTCCCCTGCAGTGGAAGCAGGGAGTTCTAACCATTGGGCCACCAGGGAATTTCCACCAGTGTCCATAGTTTACATTAGGGTTCACCCCTGGTGTTGTATATTTTATGGGTTTTGAGAAATTTATAAGGACATTTATCTATCATTATAGAATACAGAATAGTTTCAGTGCCCTAAAAATCCTCTGTACCTCACCTATTCCATATTAATCTTCACAATTTTTAAAACATTAATTCAAAGAACTAGTGTCATAACGTGAAGTCCAGAGGCCCTGGGAAGTCATGTACTGAAAAAAACATGGTAGCATTCTATGGAATCTCCTGATAATGACACTCCATGGAATCTCCCGACAGTTTCCTTGCAGTCAGCATGCTGGTGATTCACTCTTGGCCCATTTGGGGTGCAGCAAGTTTATATGTTTGGCTAAAATAGTTCTAATTTGAAATGGGATTCAGAGATTTGGCACTGGGAGTGCAGACATTTCACCTCTTCTAGAAATGGACATTGTTTGATAAGAGTTACTTGTGAGAAGGGTCTAAAGCAATATAATAAATTTCTGGTCCATATGCCATTATTATATGAGATTTTTATGGGCACCAAATGGCTTCTCATAACAAACCTTTTAATGGTCTGGCTCCGGCAGCATTTGGTGTAACAGATCCAAGTAGTACAATGGCTGATTCCCAAAGATCTGCTAGGATGGGGCATTGGTGAAGAATTACAGTTGAAAAATCTTCCCACCCTTCCTCCAACGTGCCTTCATCTATCATTCTGTCCAGGAAAGACTTCTAGGCAGAGAGCATTTTGGCTTAGGTTAGCTCCCAGATTCTCTGACTGGCAGAGGCTTTTAAGCAGTATGGTGGTGTGATGTGTCTGCAGCAGAGCTGTAAACTCAGTGTTTGACCTTCCCTTGGGGTGCTCTTCTTTCAAGGCGACGTGTTCCTCCAAACCTCATTCTGCCCATAGCCTGATAAAGGACTCTATCTGAGCCTGACAGCCAGGTACTGCCCCAGATTTTCAACCCTTCCCTCTTTTTTTGCCCCTAAGAGTCACCCATGAATTATTCCTCTAGGGCCCTGTTCTCTAAGGCCAATACACCATATCTGTTTAGTTGATTTCAGCAAACTTTCTTTAAGTGCTTGCTAGGTGCCAGACTCAGTGGGGATAATACAATGAGCTTACAGTCTAGTATAGGAGGCATACACATGAATAGATTCTTCCCATGCAGTGTGGTGAGTTCTCAAATAGAGGTTTCTAATGAATTCACCCAGCCAGCCAGCCAGCCAACCATCCAAAATGTATTGAGAATCTACCATGTTCCAGCACTGGGCTAGCTGCAGAGGAGACAGAGGTGAACAAGATACTGTCCCAGCCTTCACAGAGCTCCTAGTGTTACAGGAGAGAAAGGAAAGACATGCTACCAAATAAATTGCAGTGCATCTGGTAAATCCACTCACAAGCAAGGACAGAGTGACCATGGGTGAGGGCTGAACTAATTTGTGTTAGTGAGCTGTTAAAGGCTTCCTGGGGGCTCCCATGTCTATACTGCATTTGGAATGAATATGTAATAGTTAGACATGCAGGAGGGGATGAAAATAATATTCCAGGTATCAAAAACAGCCTGTGAAAAGGCATTAAGATAAGGGACAACATGGTGCCAGTATTCAGGGAACCGCTAGTATTTTTGCAACGCTGGAATAGAAGTAGACAAGGCTAGAGAAGTGAACAGGGACTGGATCCACGTGTGCCAGGAATGGAATGTGGCTCTATCCTATAGAAACCATGGGAGAACTTTAAGCAATGAAGAAACATAGTCAAATTTTCATTTAGGCAAATCACTTAGATGCCTGCAGGTACCATATGATTAGGCAACATACCACATGATTAGGGGACCTCCCCAAGATGACAGTTTAGTTCAAAAGGAACAGTCCCTTAAGAAATTTTTTCTTCTCTTTATAAAAGCAACCTGTAATTACTTTGGAGAATTTGGAAAGTACAAGAAACACAAATAAGGAAATTAAAATTACTCAATTCTATAAATAGACAGATCCGTTTGCAAATATGCATGTGTCAAATTGGGATCAAATACTGGAAAGGATTTTGTGTTCTCTCCCCCCCACCCTTAACATTATATTATGAGCATTATCTCATGCCAGCAAATATACTGTGAAAAATTATTGTAGTGGTGGAAATTTCACTTGTGGAGGAAGGGATATAGGAGATAAAGAGGGAGGCCTTTCAATATTTCTTAAATTATACAAAGCAGAGTACCTGGTGGTTAGTTTCATACACGTTTGTTGGATTAAATATCAGCTAAAACTACCCTGGGTCTGAATAATAGAGATTTTGCAAAAAGACATCTGTAAAGAAAGAGAGAGCTTTAAGTAAAACTCAGATATCTGTTTGATAGTGAATACTCTACATACTGATAATTATTATTCTTCATACCTGAAAGTTGTGTTGTGGTACCGAAATATGATGTTATGACATTAGTATTTTATATCATAGCCAAGGATCAGAAGAATAATCAATTATTCATCTTATGCATTAGTCATACTTTTTCATTTATCTCCTTTTTTTGCCATCAACTTTTGACTCTCTCAACAAGAGCATGGATAACAGAAAGCAAGATCACAAAGCAATATATTTTATAGCAATGTAGGCAAGGTAAATATTCCAGTTCAGACAAGAGTTGAAGAATGTTGAATCAAATGAGACTTTTCAGTTATTCACATATTTTTCAACTGTGTGTATGTGTTAGGCTATCTGATTGGCTTCTTTAAGAGAGCTCCAAAATAATAGTGACTTAAGCAAAATAGAAGTTTATTTTCTCTCTCAAGTGAAAGTCTGATGTGTCAGTTCCATAATCATCCAGATCAGGATCCTTTCTATCTTATAGTTTTGGTGTCCTCAAGAGGCAGCTTCCATCTCATGGTACAAGATGGCTGCTTGAACTCCTATCATCATATCAACATTCCAGGCAATGGGAAGGGGGAAAAGAAAAGGGGAGGGTAAGCATATTCCTTTTAAAGGCAAACTCAGGCGTTGCACATATACTGGCACTAACATCCCATTGGTCAGCACTTGATCACACAGAGCTGCAAGGGAGTCTGGAAAAATATTCTTAGTGGTTGGCTATGTGCCAGCTAAAGTTCCAATGTTGTATTTCTAAGAGAAGAAGGAGAGACTGGGATATTGGAGAATAATTGGCAATCTCTTCCCCACCATCCTATCTTCCCCCTGGAGTGTGGAAAGCAAGACTTCCACACTGTGAAATTCCTTCATGTTCCAAGACTCTGATTTTGATGTTTCCAGATGATGACTCTGAGACTCCTGAGGATATGGAAGATGAGATTCCGGTGGTGATTTGTGCAGCAGCAGGGAGGATGGGTGCGGCTATGGCTGCCATCAACAGCATCTACAGCAACACTGATGCCAACATTTTGTTCTATGTAGTGGGACTCCGGAACACTCTGTCCAGAATACGGTAATCTGTGTACTGTAGACTTTGGAGTTTTCTACTTTCTTTTAATTGTCCTTGTCTTTCTTTACATGGATTCCCTTCTTTGGTTTGATAAATGTCCTTTAAATTAATAAGGGGATGACCTGAGGTTTACCTGATGGCCTGACAAACGTGTTCCTAGCTAAGGAAATTTTAGCAAAGTCTCATTAATCCGGTAGGGCAATGCATCATTCTGCAGAAGTGAATTATCTAATGAATGAAGGAAACCCAATCCTTAAGCAGTTTATACGAGTCTTTCTTTCTAAAAGTTTCTCTTTTCTCTGCTGTCTTAACCTGAGAGACTATTAATATAATAATTTAATATGGCTCAGAATCATCACTAATTATAAGTTTTAAACTGCAGAGTGGTCTCTTTCCTATCACACACCATACTGAAACATAAATTGGAGTTGGATTTAAAAGAAATAAACAGGAACTAAAATTCTGAATGTCTTCCTAAAACGTGGGATAATTGTATCATTTTGGTATGGAGAGTGACTCCTTGAGCCCAAGGAAAAAACTGACAGATTTGACTGCTAATATTTAAAAAGTTTTAACTGGTGAAAAACACTAAGTGAAACTGATCACACAACAGATTAGGCAAGGTATTTTCAACATGTATTATAGACAATGGATTACTATCCAAAATGTATACAGAATTCTTACCAAAAAAATTCAAAAAGATGAGCTTATAGTAGAAAAATGAGCACAGAATACAGACAATTCACAGAAAAAAACACTATAAATGGTCAGCAAACACGAAAAGGCATTCCATGTTACTGATAGGGAAACGCAAATGAAAACAATGGCGTGTCATTGCACTCATCAGGATGGTAGAAACTAAATAGGACGACACCGTCCTGTGCAGGAAAATGGACATGCTTATTCCTTGTTTACACAATGTACACTTCATAAATCGGTAAAGCAATCTTGGGAGGGCAATATGGCAATATCTAATAAAATGGTATATGCATATATAGTTTGACTCACCATTCCGTTTCAACAGCTGGGAATCTGTGCTGCGGAAATTCTAGTACATATGACCAAAGTATATGTACAATAATGTTAATTTCGGCATTATGTGAAGTGGTAAAAAAATTGTGAAGTGCTTAAATGTCCGTCAGTGAAAGAATATTTAAATGAACTATGGAATATGATCCAGCTGTTAACAAAGAAAGAAGGCATAGAATATCTCCAAGACATATTACTAAGTGGAAAATACAAGTTGCAGTACACCTCATATAGGATGACCCACTTGATGAATGTCTTAATCTGTTTGAGCTGCTGTAACCGAATGCACAGACTGGATGGCTTGGCTTAAAAACAAGAGAAATTTACTTCTCAGGTTCTGGAGGCTGGGAAGCCCAAGTTCTAGGTGCCAGCAGATTCCATGTCTGGGAAGGGCTCATTTCATGCTTCATAGCAGACTGTCTTCTCGCTGTGTTCTCACATGGCAGAAGGAATAAGGGAGTTCACTGGGATGAACGTCTTTTATAAGGGGCACTAGTCCCATTCATGAGGGCTTCATCCTCATGACCTAATTGCCTCCTACAATCCACACCTCCAAATACCATCACACTGGGGATTAGGTTTCAACATACAAATCTGTGGGGACACAACATTCAATCTATAGCAATGAAATCAAAACACCCAAACTGTAAATTTGTACATGTACATATATGTATTTCTGTAAAGAAAAAGACCCAGAAAGATCCCCAGCTGTTAACAGCGACTATTTCTAAGGAGGATGGAGGAAGTGGAGAGAGCAGAGATGAAGGGAAGTTCAAGGTATTTCAAGTTCTGTGAGACTGAGAACACATAAGGGAAGAGGGTGGAGAGGAGGAGGAAGAGAAAGTGGGGAGCAAGGACAGAAGACTGAGAGGCAAAGGTAAATTCAAATCATCCTTGGAGTCAAAACAGCAGAATAAACACGATTCAGTCAAAGCAGAAGGTTCAGAAGGCTGGGCTTCCTTACAGTGCTGTTAACCCATGGCAAAGAGAGCACCATCGGGCGTCCCTGGTGGCACAGTGGTTGAGAGTCCGCCTGCCGATGCAGGGGACGCAGGTTCGTGCCCCGGTCCGCGAAGATCCCACATGCCACAGAGCGGCTGGGCCTGTGAGCCATGGCCGCTGAGCCTGCGTGTCCAGAGCCTGTGCTGCACAACGGGAGAGGCCACAACAGTGAGAAGCCCATGTACCGCAAAAAAAAATAAAAATAAAAAGGAGAGCACCGTCAACCACAGATGCTGCTTTATAAGAAAGAAGGAACTTTTTGTTCTAGTTTCCTGTGGAGATTATGTGGATCAGGGGAGATATCTGGTTATTACTATTTTGCTTCATTTCCTTTGCAGAAAGTTATGTGAATGAAAAAAAAAAGATTCAAAGCTAAACCAGATGGGAAAATCAGAAGGATTTATAGACTAGACTCTACTAAGGTTGCACATATTTTATTTTTAACTTTCTATGGAGGCAAGAGATTGAGGCAATAGGCAAATTGAGGAAAGTTTGGAGGTGTGTGCTCGAGGTTCTTTTCTGTTTTTGTCATCCCTTTAGAAAATGGATCGAACATTCTAAACTGAGAGAAATAAACTTTAAAATCGTGGAATTCAACCCTATGGTCCTCAAAGGAAAGATCAGACCAGACTCCGCGAGGCCTGAACTGCTCCAGCCTGTGAGTAGGGATCGCACATGTCGGGGATGGTTCTCGGTGAGACCTTGTTCGGTGTGAACACCAGCCACTGGGATGCCCACAGAATGTTGTAGAAGCCTAACAGTTTTAGGTGTCCACCAAACGCTGCTTATTTATAATTCAAAAGCCACCTACTGCAGAAAGGATGTAAGATGGTTTACATTAACCATAATGAAGCTATGAAAAAAGAAACGAAGCGTAAGAAGATGCAGGATGCATTTATGTGTGTAAATATGCCTGTGCGGCAGGGGAGGGCCCGAGTTATGAGGCCTAGAAAAAGTATTCCCAGCTCAGAGGCAGTTGTGTGTACCGTGCCGGGACCTTACACTTAGCTCAGAGTATCCCAGTAGCTGAGGAAAAATGGTAGCAAGATGGATTATATACTTCAGAGTATTGACATACTTTCAGGAGACACCAACTTGCTTCCTGGCATTGGGAATCTTAAGGTGTTTTACTGCAAGAGCTCTTACAAAAGGGACCCTCTTCTGCATAAAGAGTGGTGTTTTTGATGGCAGGTGTACAGAAAATGCAGCCACCTTCTACATGTGATTATTATTTAAATCCATCCTTGAAAATTAACTAAATTCGAAGCCCTCTGATGATAAGATCTTTTCCCAATTCCAGATATTTATTATCAAGAGTGCTAGCTGAGTTGGGACTTTGCATTATACAGTATTGTAGCTATTAAAACGTTAAGACCCCCATCCTCAGCCCATGCTTCTCTGGCTTTTTTCTGGTTCAGGGAGCTAAGAGGGTGAACCTGTGTGTGTGATGTGATGACGTGTGAGATGAGCTCCACATGCGCACGCACGTGTGTGTGTGTGTGCGTGCACGTATGTGTGTGCTCACGCACACATGTGTGTACGTATGTGTGCACTGTGTGTGCGCGCACGTAAGTGTGCATGTGTGTGTAAGGCTGCTTTAGTTGACAGTAGTCAAATTACTGAGTGTAGAGGAAAGCAGGCGATTTGTGGCCAGAAAGATTGACAGCCTCTGTGACTCCCGCTGCATCAGTTCACAGAGATGAAAGCGGTGACAGTCTCAGCAGTGGGGGGTTTGGATCTAGAAGAACTGCTGACCAGCGCTGGTTTCGGTCCCAGGGCCCAGGTAAACTGGGCATCAGGAAGCTCAGGTGAGACCTCTTTGCAGCCTCTGTTTTATTCTGCTCCAGACCTGGAGCTGAGCAGAGGCCATGGTCAAAGCTGACCCCCCCAGCACACCTATTAGTCACTGGGCCTTCTGTCTTTTCCCCACAATCACTGCTTTTGTTGTTTTAACAGCTGAACTTTGTTCGATTTTATCTCCCTCTGCTTATCCATCAACACGAGAAAGTCATCTATTTGGATGATGATGTAATCGTACAAGGTATGCTCACCGATGCCAAGAACACTCGGAAACAGAGCAGCTGATAAGTAGAATGACCGTCTCTCTTCATGTTTGAAATATCTAGCGGCTCAGTGATTTTGATCGCTTATTAAATTGGGGAGTATAGTGTTGTTAATCAGGGAATACTTTGAAAACGGGTTGATACTTTCTGGGACAATCCAGTTGACTTTCTGAGAGCCACTCTCTGATTGTCAAAGTCTGTAATAAGTAGCTTGTAAAAGTCTGTAATAGGTGGCCTTTCCTTTTTCTGCACGCCTAAAATGTAGGGGGATAAAACCTCACTGATAACATTCTTAGAAGCGAGCTAAGTTTTCGTGTTAAATGTCACCTTCTCTCGCGCGCACGTGCAAAATAAGACGAGCATTGGTGTGGTACGTACACAGCAACAGAAATAAAGAAATCTGACGAGTGTTGATCTGAGCTTCTTATCAAGTGGCTTTTTAAATTGATATGACCTGTTCTTATCAGGACAATTGCCAAGCCACTTGAAACCATGGATCACATACTTTTCCCCCACAGCAAAATCAGGGGTTGTTGAAGCTCGAGGCTCTATCTAGCCCTAGAATGAGTGCTATACTATTGTAACTCGTGGTGTTTGTGAATCCAGGGGACATCCAAGAGCTGTACGACACCACCTTGGCCCTGGGCCACGCGGCAGCTTTCTCAGATGACTGCGATTTGCCCTCCTCCCAGGACATACACAGACTTGTGGGGCTGCAGGTGGGCACATGTCTCGGGAATCCTCCCTTTGCCCCTTCGCCTCCTTGCACTTCAGAACGAGCGTCATCCTCACCTTGGAGAAGACTGGGGGACTGCTGGGAGGCAAACAGCCAGGGGCCCGGGCTTCCCATTCACATCCCAGCTCTGCTCCCACCGACTCCGGGGCAAGTTACTCACCCCTGCAAGTCCCGCTTTCCTTACCTGAAACATGGCAACAGTAGCATCTATTTGGTTGTGTTTTTGTGAGTTGTGATGAAATAACATGATGTCAAAATGTCCAGTAAATGCTCCAGGAACGATGGTTGTTATCTAAGTCACTCGCAACCACATTCTATGGCAGAGATGGTGTTTTCTGTAAAAGAGACTCACTGAACCTTTGATTCTGTTTTCAGAGTTTTGACCATTATTCCCCGCCCCCTCATTTCAGTAGAGGAAAATACTGATTTTGTTCCAAGGTAAAGAGCTCCATACCCTGGTAGAAATGAAGACAGTCGGACCCAGATGTAACACCGAAACCAAAAGAATGGCTTTACAATACAAGATGCTCTTACGAATCGAATGCTGTTCTTCAAAAAAAGTTCCAGGAAATAATTTTACATGTGTGACATTTAAGCTGTGACACACTTTAAGGCCTAGGCCCTGGGCCCAGAACTGCCTGTCAAAATCTTGGCTCCATCACTTAGTAGCTTTGTGACCTTGGGCAAGTTACTTACTCAGTGGTTTTCTCCCTCATTTCTTAAATAGAGGTAATAACAGTATCAATACTTCTCTGGTAGGGTTATTGGGAGAGTTAAATTAGTTAATACATGTAAAGCTATCGTATGCAACTAATGAGGTAATATGCACGAAGTTCTTAGAACAGTGCCTGCACATAGAAAAGTGCTTAAATAGTTCCATTACACCCATGTTGTCTTTGAGCATACCATGAGGTAGGTGAAATAGTGTGTCCTTCCTCATTTTACATTCACTCAAAACTAGCTATTGAGTGCTTGCTATGTGTCTCACACTGTTTTAGGTGCTGGTAACACAGCAGATAAAACTGAAATTCCGCCTTTGGGTAGCTTACATTTTAGTGGGAAGAGGCGGTCAACAAGCAAGTAAAATATTGAACAGAAGATCAGGGTGGAGGTGGGGTTGGATTTTAAGTTGGGTGGTCAGGGAAGGCTCCACTGAGATGTTGTCGCTGAGCCTACACCTGAAAGAGCTGAGGCAACTATCTTAATAGATATTTAGGGGAAAAACATTTCAGAAGAGGTAACAGCAAATGCAAAGGTCTTGAGGCAGGGGTGTGTTTGGTGTATTAAAGGAACAAGGAGGTCAGTGTGGCAGAGGGGTCAAGGGGGAGAATCATGGAAGTTGGACAGGTAATGGGGGTGGGGTAGATGGTGGAGGGCATGGCAGGAATTTTAGGGAGTCTGGGTTTTACTCTGAATGAGAGGGGAAGCCACTGGAGGGGCTTTGAGCAGATGAGTAACACTGAGACAGAGTGGGATTGAAAAGGGTGGAAGCAGGACACAGGTTGGGAGGAGCTGGCAGAAATCCAGTGAGTGGTAATTATGGTTTGGACCAGGAAGGTAGTAGAGACAGTAAGAAGTGCTTGGCTACTGGGGACTTTCCTGGTGGTCCCGTGGTTAGGACTCCATGCTCTCACTGTTGAGGGCCCAGGTTTGATCCCTTGTCGGGGAACTAAGATCCCACAAACCATGTGGTGCGGTCAAAAAGCTTGGCTTCTGAATATATTTTGGAAGATGGGACTGACAGGATTTGCTGAGATCTGGATGAAAAGTGAGTGAGGAGTCTAGGATGACCTAATGACCTTAGGTGTCTGTCTAACTGGAAGGATGGAGTGGACACTGAAGTAGGGCAGGTTGTAGGAAAGCAGGTTTGGGATAGGATTGGGGTCAGTTTTGGGGTGTAAGGAGAGCTGCCTTACTAAGCACCCACAAGGACAGATAGAGCTGGCAGATGTAGTAGACCTGGAAATCCAGAGGAGAGGTCCGGGCTGTCTACACGGAGAGATTTAGAGCCATGAGACAAGATGAGGCTGCCTAGGGAGTTGATGCTGCAGAAAGGAGCAGATGCTGGACATGAGACTAGGGGCACTCAGTTTTTAGAGGTTGGGGAACAAGAGAAAACTGGGAAGGGTCTCCAGGAAGTGGCCAATGACACAGGAGGAAGCCCAGGTGCTGCATGATGGTCTCAAGAAAGTGGTTATTTTCCAGAAGCAAAAGATTCCTTGGTCAAAAGCACACATATCCTCTTCCTTTATAGAACACGTATATGGGCTATCTGGACTACCGGAAGAAGACGATAAAAGACCTTGGCATCAGCCCCAGCACTTGCTCTTTCAATCCTGGTGTGATTGTTGCCAACATGACGGAATGGAAGCACCAGCGTATCACCAAACAATTGGAGAAATGGATGCAAAAAAATGTAGAGTATGTGTGGCCATTTTTTCCACGCTTGGGAGTAAAATTATTCCATTAATTTTCTATGCATAGCTCAGGGGTTAGAAATATTTCAGACATCTGAGGTCAGATTTTCTTACAGAGGCACTGTTGAGAAAAAAGGGAGCAGTGGATGAAAAATCCGTCCTCAAACGATATGTCATAGTAGGTGAGATCCTGTGCAATCCCTTATTATACAAACATTTTCTAATAAATTGTTTAGTAATGTGATTTTTAAATCTTCTCCCAGAATTCTAGTGAACCTTTTTGACTGCAAATCATTTATCTTAGTCGAGTTTCTCCTTCTTACATAGATTTATTTTTAAGAATTATTTTATAAAGTCAACTTTTTAAAAAATAACACTTAACACGGGCTTCCCTGGTGGCGCAGTGGTTGAGAGTCCGCCTGCCGATGCAGGGGACACGAGTTCGTGCCCTGGTCTGGGAAGATCCCGCATACCGCGGAGCGGCTGGGCCCGTGAGCCATGGCCGCTGAGCCTGCACGTCCGGAGCCTGTGCTCCGCTACGGGAGAGGCCACAACAGTGAGAGGCCCGTGTACTGCAAAAAATAAAAATAAAAAAATATCACTTAACAACATTTAATGACATGGCCTTAAAATTTATAATCCATGCATTGACAATTCCAAAAACTAATTTAGAAATTCACAATACCAATTGGAAATTTTAACATACTTCTCTCAGTAAATGATAAAGACTAAAAATTAGAAAGCTTATAGAAGAGTTGAACAAGACAGTTTACAAGCTTCATCTTTATACATATTGATAAGACATTTTAAATATCAAAGAATTCATATAAACTACCTTTTTATTGTAAATTAATTAAATGTAATATCATTAGCATAAGAAATATGATGGGGAAAACATTATAGGCCATGTTTGATCATAGACAGAAGATAGTATTCCAGAAGAGCAGGTTCAGGAAGATATTTCAACATTTTAAGGAAGGGAGAGAACAGGTATTATACCTGTTTGGGTTAGGGGGTAAGCCTACAACCAGTCAAAGGCCCTGTGAGTCTGATTCCTGGAGACATCAGAGCAATTGATCCTTGTACTGATCCCACTGTACTGAGTTTAGGAACATACCTGGACTAAACTCATGTTGGCCTGTAGGGGTTGAGGGAGATGCCTGAATGTACTGTATTGAATTGCTCTCGGTAATAATATATTATATAACAACAAGTTTGATGATCTCAGGCATATATTCCAACTAGCCTATGCTCAGACTTCCTCTGGCCTGATAAGATTGAGAATGCTGGGTTTCCTGAACAGTGATATTACCCTCATTCACTTAGAGATTATAATCCATAACTGCAGGATCTTAGGGTGTGGAAATTTGCCCTTCCATCTGTCCTGGAAAATGTGCTGTGTATCCTGACATCACTAACTTCCTTAAGGATCCTTTAGAAAAACGAATCCAGCTTGATTTCCTAAAGCAATGTCTGTGTTTGGTCTTTCGTCCGTTTAAGCCCCCAATGAAATTTATTAAGTCCTGTTTGTAAAGTCAACTTTTTAAAGATTGAATTTTTTGTATCAACTTTAGAATTTTTTAAAAATTTATTTTTGGCTGCGTTGGGTCTTAGTTGCTGCGCGCGGGCCTTTTCTCTAGTTGTGTTGAGTGGGGGCTGCTCTTCGTTGCGGTGCACGGGCTTCTCATTGCAGTGGCTTTTCTTGTCGCGGAGCACGGGCTCTAGGTGCGTGGGCTTCAGTAGTTGTGGCACGTGGGCTCAGTAGTTGTGGCTCGCGGGCTCTAGAGTGCAGGCTCAGTAGTTGTGGTGCACAGGCTTAGTTGCTCCGCGGCACGTGGAATCTTCTGGGAACAGGGCTCGAACCCATGTCCCCTGCATTGGCAGGCGGATTCTTAACCACTGTGCCACCAGGGAAGTCCTAGATCAACTTTAAAATATGCATGATACGTTGACTGACTTAAAGCTAAGAAAAGTAAAGTAAAATAAAGATTGAATTTTTAAATCATTTTTCATCATTGAAGTTTTAAGAGAACATAAAAATAACGCAACCACTATTATCATGGCATTGTATATCTTGTCCATCTTTTTTATCTGGATATTTTTAATATTATCATAACCTTGAACTTGTGAGTAAAGTCATTCTAAATAATGTAGGATCAGAATTTGGGATCTTCGAAGTTTGCCATAAAAAGGCCTGAGAAGTAAAATGGCAAAATATTAACACTCTGTGAATCAAGGTAAAGTATATGGGAGTTCATGGTATTCGTCTTACAATTTTGTGTAGGTTTAACAATTTTCAGAATAAAAAGTTGGAGAAAAATGAAAGACCATAGTTATATAGTGAGGGACTGTCTTACACCTTTTAAAATGATTAGATTCTGCTTCATCTGAGTCTGTGGGACTCCAGGACAAATGTTGCTTTTTTATTCTGTTTCTTAGGGAAAATCTCTACAGCAGCTCCCTGGGAGGAGGGGTGGCCACCTCCCCAATGCTGATTGTGTTTCACGGGAAATACTCCACCATCAACCCCCTGTGGCACATAAGGCACCTGGGTAAGTATTTCAGAAGAACACCAATGTGCATTTTATAGACCCAATGAGCACCAAGGCGAGGAGCGTGTGCTATTGCACCAGCTTCCTCAATTCAGATCCTCCAGGTGACCTTGGAGGTAACCTTGGACATGTTACTTAAGCCTTAGATTCTGCAAATGCAGGTGATAAAAATGACCTGAGAGATGTGTTTCTAGGAATTCAGGAAAAGCAATTAGACTCATGCTTAGCATATAGTATGTGCTTGCTAAACATGAACTATTGTTACGATGGAACTTTCACTGTCAGAACTTTTTCACATGCCTTTATTGCCCTCTTGCAGTAGCCCGTAGTGGACAAAACCAAATGAATTACCGTAATAGTTTATGATGAATTTAGATAGCCGGCAATTTCTCTTTTAAAAAGAAGTTGTTTAATGACTGCACTACGTGAGTCCCTCAAGTCTTTTATTCACTCTTCACTACAGGAGTACAGGCTCTGGGGTATGGACTGGAATCCCAACTCTGCTATTTTCTATGACCTTGGGCAAGTTACTCAAGCTCTCTGTGCCATAGTTTCTTCACTTGTGAAAGGAAGCTAATAGAACCTTATGTTTTTACAAGGAACAAATCACCTAATACGTGTAAAACTGCTTAGAACAGAGCCTGGCACAGAAGACATTCACATTCATTCAAACATATGGCCACAACCCATTAGCCAAAACCACTGGGCCAGATCTGTTTAGAAATACAGAAAGGTTTTGAGTTTGTAAAAGGTAATGTTGTGCACATACTTACATTATGCAGTACCGTGACAGGGTTATAGATTTTGCTGCCAAAGAAGTTATTAAAAATCTTTTTGTTTCCAGACATTTGGGGATTGATTATTTTAGAACTGGAGACAGTGGATTGTGGACTTATATTTACCAGGTGCCCATACGCTGCCAAGCCCTGGGCTAGGCTCCAGGGATAGACGTGAACATTCCTTCTCTCAGAACGATCCTGCAAGGTGATATGTCCCCTACTCTCCCTTGAAAAAGGAAAGACAGACAAAACTGTGGAAGTTGGGTTACTGTCTCCTCTGAATGATGCTGTGTAGGTTTGTTTCTGCCTCACCAGAATCTCCCGAGTTTTCTGAGCATCCGTATGCATAGAAGGGTGACACGGGGACATTAAGGACACTAATATTCTGTCTGATTCGCTTTATAATAATGTTGGGTTCACTGTTAGGTCAAACATCAACATTTCCATGTGATGAGTGTGTAGAAAATCTCATCAAAGTAGAATATCTATTAAAATGTTGTGTAGGAACAGCTATGCGGAGCTTAGATCGATAGGGTTAGAGCATTTTATGATCTTGGAACAGAGACTCAGAATTACATTTTATGAACCATCTAACTTATTGACAAGTAGGAAGGAGCAGAATCTTCCCAAGGGAGAGAAGTCATTTTTCCTTGTAGAACAGAGCCTACGTCTCTGCTGAACGTTTTGGAATCAGGGATGGTCTGCAAAGTAAAGCTACACAGAAATCATTTGAAAAATGATTCCGTTTTAGAGTTTGTTGAAAGCAGAAAGCAGTGTAACACGAATGGGTATTAAGTTTGGGTCTAAACAGGTAGGCTTAAGATTTTTAAAATTTATGAAATTTATTTAGCTAAAAGCAAAACTGCAAGCGCCTACAGAGTCCTTCAGTCGTGGGGCTGAGAGACAATGTCCTACTTCCTGGAGACTTCCCACGTGAAGGCTTTGCTCCCCAGATGAGCATTTCCTTGTATAGATTCTTTGGAAGTTGATAATTATTCCAATTATGCTACTATAGCCCAAACACCTAGCTCCTCTTCTGCAACTCCCTGCACAGCCATGTTTATGAATAATGAAAGAAAGGTTTGGAGGGGGGTGTTTCCCTCTTACATCATACGTTAAACGAGAATAATAATGTTCTAGCTATTCATCCTCTCCTGACTCAATGGACTTTCAGTTGTTTTTTTGAAAACACCACATTCTCTTTCCTAGAAAGAAAATGCAACATGATAGGGATATTTAAAAAATTTATGTTCACAAGATCTTAATGTACTTCTGGAAGAGATATTCTAAAAATATGCTGAGCAATAACAATATCAAGGTGAATGCATAGTCTCTAAGCGGTTACTCATGAGGAGAGTAATATCCAAATGGCGGCAGCTGCTCGTTAAAAAGCAGATCTCATTCTCAGTCACATTTTATAGGGTAAACACAAGACTGTTTAAAAGAAAATGCTGCCATATTAAGGACGGAAAATGCAGAGAAACAAGAACTATAAACTCTGGGTGGGAGGGAAATTAATACAAAGTCTTTGGGGGACAATTTGACAATCTCTTATCAAAATTTATAAGGCACAGACCCTTCAATCTAGCAGTTCCATATACAAGATTTTATCCTACAGATATTATCTGTACAAGATATGCATAGAAGACTGTTCATTGTAGCATTGTTTATGCTTGTGAAGGGACAGAAACAGCCTAAATGTCCTTAATAAGAAACTCACTCAACAGTCATATATCCATTCTGTGCAGCCATTAAAAATGATTCAGTGAATTCACATGTGCTGCTGTGCACATGTGTTTTCCAAGACAGTAATTTTAAAAGGTAGGGTACAAAATACACACACACACACACACACACACACACACACACACACTCACTGGTATACAGGTAGAACATTACTGGAAGAATTTCACGAGAAACTCTTTAACAGTGGTTATTTTGGAAAATTAGGGTAGGTGGTAAATTCTTCATTGCATACCCATTGATGTGTCTGATTTCTTTTTTGTTTTATGATGAACTTGTATTGAATTTTTAATATAAAATTTTAATTTCCTAACAAACCTATTACTTTCCTCTAAACACAATGAAGGCTGGAATCCAGATACCAGATATTCGGAGCATTTTCTGCAGGAAGCAAAACTACTCCACTGGAATGGAAGACATAAACCTTGGGACTTCCCTAGTGTTCACAACGACTTATGGGAGAGCTGGTTTGTTCCTGACCCTGCAGGGATATTTAAACTCCATCATCCCAACAGCTGATATAACACGACATTTTAAATATTTCCTGTATAAATAATGTGGAATTGTCCATTTGTAGCCTACTATACCACCGTTCTTTATGAACAGTACCTTTGATACAAATGATCCACAAAAACAAAAAACCCTACTGTGTACAAATAGTACCTTGAATCATATCGGTATTGATTTACTTCCTTAAGCACAAGTGGCAATTATAGAAGATAATGTGAGTGAAACATGCTATTGGGAAGAAATAAACCCAGATAGATTTCAGCAATCAATTTGCTTAACTCTGAATGAAAATTATAGCCACAAATTTAAAACATTTCTAAATATATTTTTCACATGTAGATTTTTTTTTTTTTTTTAAATTTTTCCGAACGCGCAGGCTCAGTGGCCATGGCTCATGGGCCCAGCCGCTCTGCGGCATGTGGGATCTTCCCGGACCAGGGCACGAACCCATGTCCCCTGCATTGGCAGGCGGACTCTCAACCACTGCGCCACCAGGGAAGCCCTCACATGTAGATATTTTTTAACAGGTTGTCAGTCTTGTCTTGGGTAGAACAATATATTACATTTAAAACATGAAATGTCTAAAAAAAAATAAAATATTCATAGATTTTTAATGATTTTAATTATATATTATTCTACATGTTAAATATAGTAGAAGACAAACTGATCTCAGGTTAACGAGGGGAAAGAATACCAGTAAGTCTTACTAAAGAAGACAATGCAACTTAAGGATAATCATATTCAATATTTTTTATTGTAAAAACCATCAGATTTTCAAATGAATTTAAAAACTTTTTAAATATTATTTAATGAAAAAGTCTCATATTGTTGTATATAGGGTATATCAACATTTACTGTTCATCTGTCATATTTAATGAAAAACACCATTATTGTATGCTTGAAAAAAATCTTCAAACCCATTCTCTAGTGCGTGTCCATCATAATTTAAAAGGTATTTTCTCCACTAAAAAAAAAAATCTATGTAAGGCTCTAATTGTTAAAAACCAAAGCAATACCTAGTTACATGCTTTACAGAGTCCCAGGAAAAAAATAATTAAATTGTTCCTATCCCTGATGCAAGGCACTTCAAAGCACCTGCACAAAACATCCATGTAAACAGCAGTACAGTACGTGATTTAAATAACACGAATGACTTTTACACAGCTTTACCTAGACTAAAGGAAAAATAAAATCCATCAGAGCTATAGCTACAAAGTCATGGTAAGATTCACAACAATAATTTGTATCTCTTATTACAAAAAAAACCAGGCCATATAACCTTTTAGAAAAAAAAACAAAACCTCATAAATATTTTCATATCAAGAAACAGCATGCTCCCTGGGTAGGTATAAAATCAGAATATTCAGAAGTGATCAGGAGTAAATGCAACTGGCATTTCTGAATACCCAGCTTTGATATCCACCAGGCCCAGTAGTCTGGACTATTTGTAGCACCATGGAAAATGCATTAGAAAATCACAAAGGTACATTACTTCAAAGTAACCTGGCCATGAGGTTCACTTAGTCCACAGTAACAAAGAGCAATGATGAAGAGAAAGAATTTTTTAAAATTACTGGCTTATTCAATTTACCTAGCAAGAAAAATCCTGTATTATTTTAGTACATCTCATGTACATAAAGCACCAGTTTAAATAAGATTATCAAACACCTCCAGCATCTTGTTACTCAGTCTGAAAGTTCATTTCTCATCATTTCCATGTTACATGCTTAAAGCCAAGGAGGATAAAATTTGAATGGTGATAGATACTGAGAGAGAAATTCAGTTCCTTCCCTATCAAATGTATGTCTCTCAAGTAAAACACAGATGAAGTAGCAAATTTAAAAGGTCTTCTGCACTCTCTGGAACTTAACCATCCCAGCAGAATAGTGTCTGCCTACTAGAGGACCAACACATGGGGGTGAGAGGGCCAAAGCCAGGGCTCATGGCCCTGACATGTAAGGCCGGGTTAGCCTTGCTGCTGCAAGGCCATACTCCCCATTTCTACTACCAAGCAACTCTCAGAAATGCTCACCCCTGGTAAAGCAAGGAGGTCTGAGTGCGAATACAACTCAGGAAGCCCATCAAACACCACTAAAAACTACCAAATGAGACTCCACTGAGGGTTAACCTCACAGATGAAAATCAGCACATTTGCCTCTTTACCAGTGGGAATCTTATCAGCACGCCCTTCTTACGCATGAAAGGGATAACGGTGCGTCTAAGTTTATGCACAGTTAATAATCAAGTGTAAATATGCAGACTCATTTTTAAATTACAGGTTAAAAATGACTCCCAAAAGGAAATCAATTTCTTCATAAATGAAAGATAGTTTATAAAAAGCTGGAATGATGATTAATTCCAATACAAAAACTCATACACAAAAAAACTCTACTTTCTCCTTCCAAAGTACTTAGGTCCGTAAGTAGTTCTACTGTACCATGATTACATCACCAGAGTAAAATATGAATAAAATACTTCAGTTAACAAACCACTTTGAGGTGGTGTCAAGAGGGCCACTTCTTGACAACTGCATTAAAACTGCAGCATTTAAGCAGGGCAGAGAAACACCATTCTTAAGCATGGTTTCCTTCTTCCTGTTCTTGCATCCCACAGTGATTATTAAAGGAAGGAATCTGGTCTGTAAATGACTGGGTCATCCACTGCCCATTTGGAATGTCACTGAAAGTTGATCCTCCACTGTCAGCTGCTGGCAGGAGGGGGGGGGAAGGGGGGAAGAATGTTAGTTTACTCTATCTGAAAGCTTTAAATGATCTAATTAGGTGATTTTAACGGTCCAGTGAAGGAGAGCTGTTATTAAAATAGTTAAGCAAGCTTCTTGAATACAATTGTAAATTTCTATTCTATTTTAAGATATGGACTGATAAATCCTCATTTGTTATCCAAGGAGGGAAATGCACTTAGGATGACTTAGAGTCAGTGACTTAAAGAAAATGAGCTGTAAAAGCTTGTGAAGTTAAACACCAAATAACAATCGAATTTTCACTCTAAGTCACTAAATAGATTTTTGTATTTCCGTTCCCATTCTTCAGGAATTTACTCTCTCTAAAAAAACTTCTTTCCCCAATCCTGGCAAAACCAAGTCTTTGAAAGAAACAAACAGATGGAGGGGACATACTCAGCCCATCTGAAGAGAAGCTGCAAGGTTCACTACCGCACGGATTTTCACTATAAGCACCACCGTACGCTGCTTCATAACCCGGATCATACTTTTCTTCCTTCACAGCCATCTTCTTTGCATCCTCTGTGAGAAGGGTAAAAGGGATTTAAAACTGATTTTGTATAACAATTTTGAAGATAGCTTTATTCAAAAAACATTATCGTGAACAAATCTTTTTCTTGAATGTCACATCTGAGACACAACTTTCGCTTTAAACTCTTTGTAACATAAACCAAATTAACTCATAAAAGCTGTCAAAACCTATTAGATTTAATTTGAGGTGAGCTGCACTGTTTCTTGGCTCCTAGACATCTGCAGGAGCGCCCAGATGAGACAGGAAGTCCTTGGGAAAAGGATTTTAATAGTGACTAACACCTGTTATCAGAGCACTCTGGGTGCTAATATAATTGTTTTCTTCGCTCCTGCTTAATTTAAAATTCACAGCATACTTTCTATAATGTAGATATACATGAAACAAACAACAGGAGTGACAGTGGTAACATACCTTGGGCTAGCTGCAGGTCAAATGTATATTGCACCTCTTGGACGTCTGTGTTTCGCTCAATGCCTTTCAACTGATCTCTTAAGTCTTTCAGCTTAATGTAGTAATGAACTTTGTCCTGGGCTCGAGGAAACTGAGCACATCTTGCACTGGATGATGGCATAACATAGCAGAGCTAGAATCATAACATTTTGTAGTTATAGAAATCTTACAATTCTATTGAATCCACTCATCTTGAGATTAGAAAATCTTTCTTTCGGTTAATAACTTGATACTTATATAAATATATGCAAAATCAATAAAACTAGCTGTGTTTGAGTTCAAATTTGTAATATTTGCTTAGTACAAAGTCAGTAAATCAAAAACAATGAGGCTTCCCGCCTCCCCCAGTGTTCGTACAAAACGACATATAAGTATACAATGAAAAGTCTTTCCTCTAAATTCTGTTTCTATCCACGTAGTTCTCTTTTCCAAGGGCAATCAATTGCTAGTTCCAGAGGTTTTCCATGAATATACAATCAAATAAATGTATCTGATATATGTACTCTCCCTCACCCCTTTTAAAAACACACAAATGGTAACATGCTCTATTCCCTATCCTGCACCCTGCTTTTTTTACTCAACAATGTATCTCAGAGATAATTCTGTATCAAATTCAGTATCAGGTGTCTATATCAGAGTAAAACAAGCTTCCTTTTTTATAGCTGTGTAGTAGTTTCATAATTTAACCAGAGCCCACCTGTGGGCATTTAGGTTGTTTCCAATCTTTTAATATTATAAGCTGTAGTAAAAAACCTTGTATATATTTACTTTTGAATATGTGTGAGTCTATCTGTTGGATAAATTCCTAGAAGTGGAATGGCTAGGAAGAAAGATATTTGCATTTATCATTTTGGATGATGATGACAAATTGTCCTTCACAGAGCATAAAATCTATCAGGATATTTATATCTTACATAAAAGAGTGAGGCTGCTGAATTTTGGACTTTCCAGTTGCAAGTTTTTACAATTTTTAAATTGGCCTCTATACCATATATTACAGGAAAAAAACAAACCGTTATTGACTTACATTTTTTTGTTTATGCAGCATTTAGAAAATCCTGATTCAGAAAGATATGTAGGTGCAAACGCTACCAGGTTTTGTAACAGCACATTTTCCAAGCTCAAGATAGTCTTCAATTAAAGTGATCCAGAAACTTGAAAAAGTAGATTTTTTCAAAGCTGGATCACTAATATCATCAATAACTCTGAATACTTCATGATAAAGAATAAATTTTATAAGATAAATGCACTCACAGATTATTGTAAGAGCTAAAACTACCTATCTTGATATGATTCAGGTTCACTTTTTATTGCACTACTATGATCACACATCTAAGAGACACACCTGAGCCTCATCTGGCATTTAAGGGACAATAATGCAGTACTTTATAGTAAGTAGTGAACTCATCTGTACAATTTTACCCAAGTAGACAAGGGTAGGCTGCAATTTAAAGAATGACCAGTGCTACAACCTACTTTATCAATCACGTATTAGTTAAAAACAGAAGAAATTTAAAAAGAAGTTAAAATATATATTGGTGGCAGAAACTTTATTCTGAGGTCTCCACAAAAACTTGTCAGCACGTTGGCTTCTCGTCATTTAAAATGCTGTCTATAACACAGAGGTCTGTGCATGTGTATTTTTATTTTAAAAGTTGTAAACAAAACTTAAAACTATATTTAAGAAGCAAACTTTGAATCAAATGCCTGCATAAACTCCACAGAAATTATAGTTTGAAAACCAATGTGTTATCTCATGATGCCTTTATGTATAAAGACAATAGCACCAAATGCCAGTCAGGTTGGCTGGATGCCTGTCTGCAATGGGGCTGTTCTGTTTATATGGCTCTAACATGAGATTGGGCCAGGATATATAAACGGGGGGTGATTAGCAGTTTCACTAATCGGGATCATGTCTATATTTACATGTTTGTTTCACAACTGAATAAGGGCTAACCCACTTGGAATTTGACAAGAATATGCCATTAAATATATTTTGAATGAGCTTGTGAGCCAGCTCCTCTTGATATTTTAGCCCAATAACATAACTAACATAATGTCATAAAGACATTTATCTGACAAATGTTTCTTTTTCGAATAAAACTATAACAGTATCTGAATTAATTTGCAACCATTACTTCAAGTTGATATGTAGATATTATTCCACAAAATACAGTGTTTTTTTTTTCACGGCATAAATTAAAAATGGACAGAACAAATAAAAGGGGGAAACTAGCTAGAGAAAATTCATATTTAGTTGATTTACAAATGTAGTTTTAAGGACTTACCGTTTCTGTGTCTGGTATCTTATGCGGTTGAAGTCCAAATTCTAAGTTCTTAACTTTTACTCCAAAAACTTCCTTACTAAAAATTTCATAAATACCTAAAATGAAATACAAGCATATTTACATTGCCCATAATGTTAGCAAAGAAAAAAGATAAAATTTAAAAGTAAATCTTACATTTTCCATTAAACACTGCTATTCGTGGCTGATATTTCTGTAATTTCTGCACTAGAATACGTCCTCCTTCACGAACTTCTTTACTAAAATCGAATTAAAAAGTCAAAATATAAATATGGCAATATTTATAATATGCTAAATTCAGATAGCTTTCTATAAAAGATCAACTCATATAACTGTTAAGCTCAGCTTAAACTAGATACATGGGATGTTCCTAGAGTACACGAGGCACCCAGCACGACCAAGGTTCCAACCTACAAAACCGAATGTTATGCAATCACCTGGAAAGATCCTTGCTGCCTGGTGTTGTCCTTTCCACCATGTTGGTAAATCCAATACCATATTTTCCTGGTAAAGTGTGATCATCCATGTGATTCAGTTGGACCTCACTCAGCCCTGACATGAACAGACACTTCCCTGTGAAGAAGAGAGTTCAGTTTATTTCTGTAGAAGGTCAAAGGTTTTTCTGCCCCATGTATTGATGCGGGTCTACTCTTGAAATAAAAAAAAAAAAAGATTTTGGATATTTAAAAAATTATAACATAGGTCAAATACCATACCAAGCAATTACTATGGGCTGGGTGCTGTGCTAAGTCTTTCACGTGGATTACCTCATTTAATTGTCGTAACTATGAAATATTACTATTATTTTTCTCCTTTTTACAGGGGGTCAAAGTAAATGCTTGTTGGGTACACAGCTAGTCAGTGTAGTAAACTTCAACACTGTTTAGCTTTTAAATAACTGGAAGTACCACCACCTGCCACTGGAAAACCCTAAACAGATAAACATACACCAGTGGACTCAGGGCATTTAAACATCTTGACAGTGGAGAAAATGAAAAGTTCAAACTTCTCTAGAAATTTTGTTTTCAAATAATGGAGACAACATGTTATTAGTTCCAAAAATACATTACTATCATTTGTCCTAAAGGTTTTTAATGCTGTTTACTTAATCAGCTAGTGTTTCCTGATTGTCTACTGCACGCCTTGTCTATTAGGCAGTGTTATAATAGATAAGACGATTTATATATAGGACAATACAACAGGAGTTATACTTGGTTTTAAAGCTCACTCTACAAGTATGAGGGTCTTCAATACTAATTTCTGCTAGATACAAAGCATCTGTGGAGAATGTCTCCAATCAGAGTCTCTCTTAACTATTACAGCTTGATTGCCAATGCATTTCATTTCTCCTAGGAAATAAGATGAGCAGAAATCTGGAAAGGTAAGTATTCTGTCTGTACTGGCACAACGATGTACTACTGTTACTATTCTGTAGATAAAAGAATAGTAACAAAAAAGAAAAATCATTTTAAAAAAAGGTGTTAAAACTCACTGAAAACAACTCAAACAAAAGAGAAAGTACTCCTTTTTCATGCCCCTCCACTCTTTTTTTTGCTGTACGCGGGTCTCTCACTGTTGTGGCCTCTCCCGTTGCTTCGGACGCGCAGGCTCAGTGGCCATGGCTCACGGGCCCAGCCGCTCCGCAGCATGTGGGATCTTCCCAGACCGGGGCACGAACCCGTGTCCCGTGCATCGGCAGGCTGACTCTCAACCACTGCGCCACCAGGGAAGCATGCCCCACCACTCTTATACACCAAAATGTTAACAGCGCCAGATCATTTCAAACCTTTTATTTTTGTGTAAAAACACATAGAAAAGATGTATTATATTTACTCAACCATATAGTTTCTTTTTATAAAACAATTTGGTTTAAAAAAACAAGACCCAGGGCTTCCCTGGTGGTGCAGTGGTTGAGAGTCTGCCTGCCGATGCAGGGGACACAGGTTCGTGCCCCGGTTTGGGAGGATCCCACATGCCGCGGAGCGGCTGGGCCCGTGAGCCATGGCTGCTGAGCCTGCGCATCCGGAGCCTGTGCTCCACAACGGGAGAGGCCACAACAGTGAGAGGCCCGCGTACCGCAAAAAAAAACCAAAAAAAAAAAAAAAAAAAAAAAGACCCAAACTGTTAACAAGAATATCTAGTTTAAAAGTAAAATATTAAAAAAGGTAGCCACAGGGACTTCCCTGGTGGTCCAGTGGCTAAGACTCCATGCTCCCAATGCAGGGGGCCTTCCCCTGGTCAGGGAACTAGATCCCACATGCTGCAACTAAGAGTTCGCATGCCACAACGAAGATCCCACATGCAACAATGAAGACCCCGTGTGCTACAACTAAGACCTGATGCAGCCAAATAAATAAATATTTTTAAAAATAAAAAAATAAATAAAAAAGGTAACCACTTACAAAAATGGTTTCCAGGTCCAGGGTAATGATGCCCTTTGTAAGCAGCCATTAGTCCTGGGTTGATGCCAATCTACAAAACAAAATGTTTGTACATTTTAGTCTTGAAAAGTAGGCTTAAGTCTTAGGGCTTCCATGGAGGAGGGGTGGATAAAACTGAATTGATTAAAATAAAAATCTAATCCAGCGTCAGAAGCTATTGCTTTATCAAGTACCAACTCTTGACCTGAACAAAGTATTCCATTTTGAGGAAAGAGATTTCCTTTATATTACAAGTTTTGGTGTTGTTTTAAAAAACCAGTTTGACTCCCTCATATCCCCAGCAGCCTCACCCCCAACTGGGCTGGAAAGAGAGAGGAGCTGGAGCAATCAATCAACCTGAGCCCAGGTCCAGCCACAAGTCTGCTTCTCAACTCCCAACAAGCAGCTGACTCCACATCATCCACCCAGTTGTTTCCATGCTGATGTTGCTTACAGTTACTGACAAAAATCAAAGTCCAAAATCAGTGTTATCATGTACGGAGAACCCACAGGCGTCATGCAACCTAAGTGAGTCACGTGGATTATTTTATGTAATTGCAATCCCTATGCCAAAGGATCCACCTTCATCCTGTCATCACCCCTGCTTCACCAAAGAGGAAACTGGGGTTTAGGAAGGTTCAGGCTTGTCCGTGGTCATACCCATGTGGCAGGATGTGAAAGCAAACAGCCCTGCCCCGGAGCCCACCCTCTTAAACTCACCCATATAATACAACCTTAAGAAGGTGACTCCATTTACTACCAAGAGGATCTTAGAAATGGTTCTTTTCAGCAAAATACTATTTGCAAGGATATGGTTAAGTAAAGTTAATCCACTAATGCTATTTATAAAACCAAAGGAGAACAAATATCCTTACAATCACAATGTCCAGATTGAAGGTCAAAATGTCCGGTAGAGTCTTCGTCAAAAGTTCAGCTTCTGAGACACCATTGAACCGGTCTACTTTTCTTTTCACTTTAAATGTGTCTGTAATTTTTTCTTGCTTTTCTTTTGATTTTGTGGACTTGCCAGATTTTTTGGCTTCAGCGGGTTTTTTGGGTTCCACCGGTGTTTTTGGTTCTGTTTTTCTGGGTTTTCTTTTCCTTCCTTTTGGAGTCTCTGAAACACAATGATTTCCAAGACGTAAATGCAAAAAACCTTAACTTACAAGCTTTAGCAGCTTTCCCAGAAAAGTCACCCCATCAACATCCTTTCTACTTTTCTCTTTTATTTCCCAACATCACTCTCCTCTGCAATGCCTCCGCCTCCCTTCTGGGTCTATGTGGCCTCAATCCCACCCTCCTTCCTCTGCTAGCCGTTCTTGGGATGAAATGTCCTTTATAATCATAGATTGATTTTCCACACACTATTATCGGGCATCTTGGCCTCCCCAGGGATGCGAAGTATCTATGTACCATTTTATAAGAATTCTAAATATAAATACATAAATAGTTAAGTCAACGAATGAAAGAATAAATAGATAGAAAAACAGGGAGGAAGGGAAACATTTTAATTCAGTTTCCCCGTAATTTCCAGCAGAACTCAAATGGCTTGTGGGCTTGTTTTAGGGACTGAGCGTATATCCTGTTCCCCACACAGTCAAAGAGGTGAATTGAGACATGCTGGGGATGGACTCTCTGGGCTGGCAGTACTTGTCAAAAGGGAAGACTAGGGCTCTGATCTCAGGGCCTCAAGCAGAGTTTCTCAATCTTGGCCCTACTGACATTTTAGGCTGAATGATTTTGGGCTGTGAGGGCTTGTCCTGTACATTCAAGTATGTTTAACAGCAACTGGGGCCTCTACCCACTACGTGCCAGTAGCACCCTGCCAGTCATTGCAATCAAAGGTATCTCCAGACAATGGCAGATGTTCCTTGGGGGAAAATTACCTGTGGACAAGCACCAGGGACATAAAATTACCCAAAGGGGTCTTGATTTTGTCATCCGTAACGCTTTACCGTAGCACTTCATGTCTCGGGCCCCTATCCCATTCCGCTACCATTTGGCGTTTCCTCAACTGAGCCTCCCATCCGTCCTCTCTTCTCCTCCTCACACTGCTTCAGCCACTCCCTATGCCAAGGGGTCCACCTCCATCGGCTGGTGGCTGGAGAAGTCCTAGTGCCCCTGCCCGGAAAGACAGAAGAGTCGAGGGCAGGGTGGATCTCCAACGCAGTGGAGTTAGATGTGCTCCTGCAACCATAAACTGAAACTCTGAGCACGTTCCTTACACCGTACTGCTACGCTGAGGAAAATCGTTACCCTCTCCACCATCCACCCCCAAATCTGTTCTCCTCTCTTCTAATTCCCTGTCTTGGTGAATGGTACCTCTTTCTCCCTCACTTCCAGCAAGAAATCCATGAACCACGGCCTCACCTCCAAGTTCTGCCCTGCTCTCTACCATATTATCATATATATTATTATTATTAGATACATAGTATGATATATCTCTATTATAGTCTATCCTCTATGATATTAAAATATCAATATTTAAGTCCCCCTCTAATTCCGTTCTCTCAACAGCTTCCTATCGCCTTCAGAATAGAACACACATTCTTTAGGTTAAACAAGAAGCCTCGACTGACCCCTAATCCAGCCTCACCTCTCACCATTTCTTTGCTATACTCCAGACTCCAATAACACAGAATCACGGTTTTTCAACTGTGTCATGCTTCTTCATGTCTGTGGTTTGGTGCACACTGCTCCCTTGGCCTGGAATTTTCCCCAACCCATTTGTCATGTGCTTCACATGCTACTCCCTCACTTTTGAAATTCAGAGCTCTGGGAAGCTGCCTCTGAGCCTCAGTCCAAGTTAGGTGCCAGCCCCGCAGCATCCTGTGCCCCATGCACCACTTAGTGTACAGAGGAGTTCCATGTTGACTAGATTAGGAGATATTTGAGGGCAGCATCCATGTTCTTTTATTCCCCAAAACTTATCACAGTGCCTGGCACTTATTAAGTACTTAAAAAGTGGATTAAATTTTTTAACACAAAAACAGAGTTAAAACCCATCATAAGGGCTTCCCTGGTGGCACAGTGGTTGAGAGTCTGCCTGCGGATGCAGGGGACACGGGTTCGTGCCCCAGTCCGGGAAGATCCCACATGCTGCGGAGCGGCTGGGCCCGTGAGCCATGGCCGCTGAGTCTACGCGTCCGGAGCCTGTGCTCCGCAACGGGAGAGGCCACAATAGTGAGAGGCCCGCGTACCGCAAAAAAAAAAAAAAATCATTAAACCCTTTCTTAAATATGTTGGCTAATGCAGTAGCTAATTTTCCAAAGTATCCTGGTGAAAACTACCTTGTGTGGCTTCCTGAGCAGGAGCTGGGGCTGGAACTTCCGGCATTTCTTGTTCATTCATAACTGCCATAGGAACTTCAGCCATCATTTGTTGGAATGGAAATGTATAAAAAGCTTGCGCGTGCTGAAGGGGACAGCTGAAAGAACAATCAAGGATAAGATAAGAAGACAAAATTACCCAAACTAAGGTTAAATGATCAGCTCTAAAAAACCGTCAGGATGCAAATATTTGTAACCAGATTATAGTATTTATTTAGAGTTGACAACAGGAGCAAAGAGGGGAAGAAGATCTCTTCCCATATGTACACATTTACCCATCCTTTACCGGGTACCTACTAACCATCTATAATTAACTCTCACACTGTTTTAATGACAAAATGTGTCATCAGTAAAGCTTACCAGTCCTGTCAGGTAAGCCTGTACTTCCCTGAAATGAGATCATGGGAATTTTCTAGTAGACAGTTGAAAGACCCACCAGCCCATACAGGGTTGAAATATCCACAAAAATAATTTGTATTCCTACCTTCAGTATTTAATCCTCTTGTCACAAAGATCCCCTGCAATTTAAACTTTTTTTTTCAGTTTTATTGAGATATAGTTGGCATGTAACATTGTATAAGTTTAAGGTGTACAACAGTGTTGATCTGACACACATATACTGCAAAATGATTACCACCATAGCCTTAGCTAACACTTCCACCGGGGCACATAATTACCATTTCTTTCTTGTTGTGAGAACATTTCAGATCTGCTCTCTCAGCAACTTTCAAGTATATCCTTCAGCATTATTCGTTATAATCACCATGCTGTACATTAGAACCCCAGAACCTGTTAATCTTATAACTTGAGGTTTATGCCCTTTGACCAACATCTCTCCATTCCTTAAGAACGTAAGGTTCTCTTTTGATTTACTTGCCTGTTTACTTATGTATTCATTGGATCTGTTTTTTTTTAACGGTTGCTGGGGTTTTTTTGCCACTAAATGAGGACTAGAAATGGACATTTCCATAAATATCTGTGAATTTATGGAAAAGACTACTCTATACCTCTCTTCTGAACACGATTTAAACTCTGTTCAAAGTGTTCTGTTCAATGTAAGGAACACAGGCCTTCACAGAAAACAAATGCTAAAAATATTTCTGGTGACTATAAACCACCACCCCAAGCTGTTGCTATCAGCACAAAGCTAGGGAAGTAAACCCACATTTTATGAAACCTGAGTTACAGCTGATGCCAAAAAAATGCCACTAAATATGCAGAAGGAAGAAAAACACTAGGAAATAAAATGGATAAGTACCATTTACCATTTGGAGAGAAAAGCCATGTTTTCTGTGGCAAGCTTAATAGTTTCTTTTTCTGTGATGTGTGGACAAAGAAAACAGGGTGCTCAGAAAGCGGAGGTTAAAAAGGCAAACTAGTACACGGTAAATGCATGCACTTTACAACATGTAAATCGTACCTTAATAACTTGGTTCTTAAAAAAAGAAGGCAAACTAAGACATTCCCCAGGATAAACTTAAACGGCCCAGGCAGACACAGGGTTACAAACTACCTGTAGGTGGCTAGGCTAGAACACTGGATGCTCAAAGAAAAACAGGGGCCCAATCTCAATGGACAAAACAATGGCGAAGCATTCTAGCTTCAAGCTATCTTTAAGGGTAAGATGGTAAAGAAAAGATGAAGAATTAGTGAGAAAGATATTAAACTATATACCTTAAGAGTTTTATTTCTTTAAATACATTGTTTTCAAATTATATGAAAAAATAAAGACATTACAATGATTTAGTAAACTATAGTACATTAACATGAGTCTACTATGCAGCTACTAAAAATTAAATGTATTGATATGTAAAAGCACAGAAAATGTTTAATCTATAATAAAGTGGAAAAGGTACAAAATAACACTGTGAGCTAAGGCTGCTCATGGAGAAAGTATGTAGACAAGGACTAGAAGTTAAGTTGTAAAATTGAAAAGAAGCAAAGGGCTTAAACCTTGCCTGGCACAAAGTCAAATGTTCTCTTTTTTCACACTTTAATAATATTCATAGCACTTTTGGATAAATTGTCCAAATACTGGCTGTGTTTATGACTGAGATATGCTAACGAGGAGCTGGTTATATAGCTAGGTTAGTCGAGAGATCTCATGTGGCTACCCTTGGAAATTCCAGTAAAACGCACTGTAACTTCGGACTGTGGCCAGTGATGGTTTCCTGAGATCTAATAGCCCCTTTTAGCTAGAATATATAAAAGAAAACTCATGTGGTCACAATAAGTGAGTGTCGCATTGTCAGGAAGGCAGCGTCTCACTCTCCCCCATGTTTATTGTTACGGCTCTCAGAGTTTCACATATTTGTCCCATTTCGAGCACTTCACAAAAATCCACTCTTAAAAATATGAAGACAAGGGAAACACCATTCCCATTACGAAAGGATTCTGAACTTCAAAAAATGAATTTCCAAAATGTGGCTCCTTTCGCATATTTAGGGGTCATTAAATTCTGACTTTCAGAAACTGAAAACCAAAATTTCAGAATTCAGCTGGCTGAAGAAAAAGTGAAAAATACGGAAGAGAAAATGTGGTCTTATTTTAAGAGATATGCATCAATTTTTTTTAAAAAATCCAGAAACTTGGCTATAATATGGATGTGTCCCTTAATCCTTCTAAAATTATCCCTGGCACTTTACAGTAAGCTTAAGTAGAAAAGAAATAGAGAAAGCTATGAAAAACAGAATGTATAAATTCTGAGGTAATGTACCATTTTTGAGCATTCAATTTAGCTTGATTATCTTAACAGCTTCCTAAGAGCCGGAACAAAAGGAAAGAGGGTGGACTACAACGTTCTTACTACTTGGAGAAGACAGCATTACACCTGTACCAAACCCTTTATGAACCTGAATGCTAGGAAACTAAAGTTCTGGATAATTTAATTTTCTATTATCTAATAATGGTTAAATTTGGAAGCAGCATGAACCTATTTCAACCTTAATGTGAAAATATTTCCTAAATACATTTGTTATATTTATATAGGAAAACTGCCACTTCATAATTCAGAATTCTGCAATATTTATGAACAACAATTTTCTCTGTATTAGAGACAGCAACAGAGGAGCACTTAGCATCCTCTCAGGACCTCTGTTCCCTCCCCATGAAAATGAGGGGTGAGATTCCGTGATTTCCACATATATGGAGAAAGTGTAGGAAATAAGACCAAACCTGTCCAGACTCAGAACGAACCCCAAAGCATTTTAATTTTCTATAATTCCCTGATATCAAACTTACGAGCATGATAAATGATTTTATTTCCCCTTGTTGACTTTTCTCTCCTATCATCTGTGTCTGTCCACACACACACATGTTCTGGACACCTCTCCCCTTTCCTGCAGTTAACCCTTTCCTCTCTCCTAGCCTCCATTTACACCCCCTTCACCTGAACAACAGTGCTCAAAGGACTGGTTTTTTACCACTGTCTGAAAGTGATGAAGTGTGTATTTTCCAAAGGTCTTTCTCAAAACACACACGGCATGCATGTGCGCACGAGCATACACACACACACACACAGAGTTGACTAAGGAGTCCAGTTAATTCAGATTTTGCTGCATTTCAAAAAACTAACTCGGGGCGGTGGGATGAATTGGGAGAGTGGGATTGACATATATACACAACTATGCATAAAATAGATAACCAATGAGAACCTACTGTATAGCACAGGGAACTCTACTCAATGCTCTGTGGTGACCTAAATGGGAAGCAAATCTAAAAAAGAAAGGATATATGTATACGTATAACTGATTCACTTTGCTGTACAGCAGAAACTAACACAACACTGCAAAGCAACTATACTCCAATAAAAATTAAACAAAAAACCCAGAAAACTAACTCTTTAAGGTTTCTCTAAGATGAATGACTCCAACTTCTTTAACCTTCAGTTATTTTCTACTATTTTAAAGATGTAAGTTGCTTTTTTTCTAAATATATTTGTCTTAGTTTGTTCAGGTTGCTATACAAAACACCATAGACTGAGTGGCTTATAAACAACAAATATTTATTTCTCACAGTTTTGGAGGTTGGAAAGTCCAAGTTCAAAGTGCTGGCAGATTTAGTGACTGGTGAGGGCCTGCTTTATGGTTCATTTTCGGTTGACTTCTTGCTGTGTCCTCACACGGGGAAAGGGGTGAGGGATCTCTCTGGGATCTCTTTTACAAGGGCACTAATTCCAATTAGGAGGGCTCTGCCCTCATGACCTAATCACCTCCCAAAGGCCCCACCTCCAAATAACCTAACCATATGTTAGGTTGCAACATATGAATTCTGGAAGGACACAAACATTCACTCTATAGCAACATTTTATTACCTTCATTTAAACAAGCATACACAACACTGAATACTTACAAAATAACGATCAATGCTAAATAATCCAAATGCTCAACTAAACGGGACTAGTTACATAAATTATGATGGAATACATTACAACTATTTAAAGCCTACATTCAATATTGCTAAGTGGAAGTGCGTGTATTCACCATGCATTACTGGGTACTTACTGTGCAGGGTCTACTAGAAACTGTAAACACAAGAAACTGAGAATGAGCCAGAACCCCAACTCATTTAACTATTGTGCATATAGCATAATTTCAGGTTTCCTCACTACCTGGTCATTTTTCTAGTGCTTAGGATAAAACAAAATAAAAATACTCCATAGCCTCATCATCCTGAAACTGAGCAGGGCTATCAACGTCCTCATTCTGGAGACATATTACAAAATCATTACATTAGCTTTACTGGCACCCACATTATACTGTTGATTCATACTGAATTTACCATCAATGAAAACTGCCCTTTATCACCGCTCCCTCATCTCATACCTGTAACACTGTTCTTTATACACTTAAGCACGGGATTGTGCCTCTTTTTGTAATAGATGATTCACATTCCAGTCAGTTGGGATTGACCTGGATTCTGACTCAATCTATCAATTCCACAAACCCCTCACAGAGTTGGGTCAAATATTTTATCAGCACGCCTTCAGCACCTTGAAGCTGTTAAACACTGGAAAGTTGGGGTAGGACTACATGGCACATCAGTATAGACCTCTCTTCAGCCTGGCCTTGACTCTCAGTAGTAAAGCAGTTTTGATTTCACCTAAGAGGACTGCCACCAGTCTATCTTGCCCACAAAACGTACAGATGTTAGGGAGGCTGACTTTGAAGCTACACTGTGTGGGTTCAAATTTCAGCTCTGCCATTTACTAGTTCTGTAGCCAGGTTCCTTAACCTCTTTATGTCCCAGCTTCCACATCTGTAAAATGGGGACAGAAGCACCTAATTCATTGATTATGAGAATAAAATTGGTTAACACATGTAAAACACTTAAAACAGTGCCTGCTGTGTAATACATTTGTTGTAACAAAGACAACAGGGGATGATTAAATATTCTAGGTACCCCTGTCATCCACCTTCTGATGCTGTCTAGCCTAGTATCATTATCAAAAAGGGAATGAACCTAGCCTGGTAGGTCTTGCTTTATTCTGAACTTATACTGTAGCTTAGTGGTCACTAGTTCCTTTTAAATATGTTCAATAACCACTGAGAAGTAAAAATTTTATTTAGGATCAAAGTCAATAAATTCCACGACAGACTCCACCTGTGGAAAATAAAAGGGATCCATGTGTTTATTTTCAGACTTTAGGCCCCTCTGCTGTTGTCTACAAGTTATTAAAGAATGCTGTAATCTGGCCTCTCACTTGAAATACAACTCATCTGGGTCAGGAAACATGATTTCTGTTAGAGCTGCTAAAAGTTCTCTTAAATGACCTCATTGATCTTGAGCTTTAAACCTAACAATCATTCTGCCATTTTCCATCTACAATCATTTTTCTTAACATGAAATGAAAAATCAAAATCAGAACTAAGTGCTTATATTTTCTGTCATCTACTAACAACATGCCAGTGAACAAAGCAGAAAACCCAAATCTTTCTTGTCCTTCTTATTGTCCACACTAACTCAAAAAAGTTCTTGGTCTCTTGAACATTTCTAGAAAGCCCAGTCTCATCTGAGGGTTAATCTTAACTGTCTGTATTCTTGGTGGTCTGTGTCACACGTTTCCAGTCATTTTTGACTTGGCATCCTACTTCCCATCTTTGGTAAACGTCCTTTTCATGCTTGAGCTCATTAGAAGCATACTGGTCCTCTTCTTCCTTTTTCCCTCTCTGGTTAGACTGTAAGCACTTGTTTAGACTCTTGAACTATTCTCTCTTTTTTTAAAAAGGGGTCTATATCTATGGAATTCTTTTCTTTGAATTTTTTGAAATTAATCTTCCAAAGTAAATAGCAAATTCACTATACACAAAGTTCCATGCCATTCCTTGATTAGCACAAAGTCAAGGATGACAGAGAACCACTTTCTCAGGATTACCTGGGGCCTGAGTCATTTCAGAATGCCCAAGGATAAACTCCTCAGAGTACTAACACAGAATTCTCCATATTTCCCAAGGTGAAAGCTTTGCAAATCAAAATAAAAAATGATCTATAACCCAATGGATTAAGTTAAGACCAAATATAAGTCAGACAGTTTTGAGCTAAACATTGTACCAGAGAGACCTATTACTTTGCTGCAAGACACTGAGTACGGTCTGACAATGTGAACGACCAGCCCTCCCCAAATCTGCATTCCGGAACAGGCATGATGGCCGACCGGACTCTGCCATTTTATTTAAGGTATTGAGCGTCCAGATTTTGGTGTTCACGAGGGGCCTGGAACAAATCTCCCGCGGATACGGAGAGATGACTGTAATTTACTTCATGGAAGGTGTTACCCAGGTTTCAATTCAGATCCGAAGATCACAGAGAGTGATTTCCACAAGTTCTGGTGAATTCTTTTATTTGTAAAGTTCTTCACGGAAAGAAATGGAGTTATTTCAGGATTTGATTCATAATGTCAAGATGAAGTCTGCACTTTATCTACATATATCTCCTTCTCTAAACTCTAAGACAATCTATGTTGGTTACTTAAGACACCCCTTCCACATAACGCCGACTCACAGCATGTCACAACTGGATTCCACAGACGCCCTATTTTACAGATATGAACAGACCCAGAGAAGTTTAGTGTCTTGCCCAAGTTCAGGGCCCCATGGCCAGAAAGTCAGGATAATTCTTCATTAGGTCTAACAGTACTGTATTCCAATGTAAACCTTTTTTTTTTTTCCTTTTTAAAGACTCTGTTACCATATTTAGTTCATTTGGCTTTCCGTCTGGGGTTCCAATTTCGAGATGTCTGCTTTTGCAAAACTCTCCACGCCTCTTACACTCCCCAAAGGACATATTACAAGTAAATTCTTAAGGGAGTCCCGAAGACCACTAGAACACAATTTCACACGACTTCTTGGGAGTGTTATTCCTAGTCCCAGAATTCAAGAGCTGTAGTGCGGCAATGTTATCTACCCCGTGCCCCTGACGTACACCTTTGAGGAAGGAAGACACAGTAAATCTACAAGTCTTAGATGAAGACTCCTGGAGTGATACGTGTGACACTACATCCTTACAGCTCCGCACGGTAATGGAGGGTGAAGGGAAATACAGCCAAGAAAGGTAACCGGAAACAAATACTAACCGGAGACTGCTTGTTGCTTATTATCGCATTTTAATGCTGGCTGGGTGCCGGGAAGGACTGGGGAGAGGAGCCCAGATGCAAGCGGCGCCCAGGCTGAGGGACCTAAGCAACGGCCACCCCGAACAGGCCGCCAGTGCGCACGCGCGGCACCGGCCTTTGTACTGGGGCCGTGGCCTTAAAGACCCCCCTGCGTGCGTGCGTGCGCGCGCCCGCGGCCCTCCACCCGGCGAAGGGCGCGGGGGGAGGGGCGGTGCCCCGCCCCGGCCTTACCTGCCTGCGTTCTCCGCTTCCATTCCCTGCTGCCGATCGCGCGCGCAGCTACTCCTGCCTGGCAAGCGAGCGACCGGACACTGTAGTACCGCGGCCCAGGCACGTACTGCGGTACGGTAATAACCAGACACTTAGATTCGATTGCTGGCAGAACTGGGACAGCGGCTGGCGCTCAAGCTCCTCCCCCAAGTTTCTAGTCCCCCCTCCCCCCAGGCCAGACCCACCCTCCGTCCGGCGCTTCCGTTTGCCCGGAGCCAAATCACACGCCCTGTGCTTGTCACGTGATGCAGGGCAGTCCAATCACGTTCTCTCCCCTCTCGTTGGTTCTACTGCTCGCCACTTGGCCTTCCGGGAAAGGTGGAGGATAAAAAGGCAGGGAGGGGGCCTGTTCTGGGGATGTAAGGTTTTGTCCGCCCGCCTTTTCGGTGGTGGGCCGGTGGTGGTGCGTGCGAGTTGGGGAAGTCCTCTCTGTGGGCGCTATGTAGGTGGGGCGGTTATGCTTATCACAATTATCCAGGCCTTTCCACCTGGATAATTTTATTCCGATTAAAAACTGCGATTTGCATTAATTACCAGGTAATACTGTGATGCAGGAGAAAGCAGAGACTTTGGTATCAGAAAACCTGGGAGTCCTGGCCGCTGTACCATATTGGGCCTCACTTTCCTAATCTGTAAAATGAGGGTGATTGTAAAACAGCTTTGTAAAATGTGGAACTTTACGTAAACCGTTCTCTGCTTTACTTTTAATATGTAAAAATATAAAAGTTTAAACTCTGTGAGAGTAGATGGCACTCAAGCATCACCTCCTCGTGTAACAACCTTCCGGCCTAACCTCTCTTTTATTCTCGCTGGCTGTTAAAGCTGGGTTTTGTTTCTTTAGTTCTCAAGTTAATCGCCGGTTTTTGTACAAGGACTTCATTAAATAACTCTTAATGGTAATAGGCTATTCTGTTTCTTTCGTTAGCCTGATGGGACACATGGCTGCTGTATTAGTTAGCTTTCCATATTTTATGCTGTGAGTCCAAAATCTCAGTGGTTTACAGCAACAAAGGTTTATTTCTCACTGATTAATACACAAGCTGGGAAATGGCTGAGGCTCTGTGCCACTTGTGTCTTCTTCATTCTAGGATCCAGGAAAGGGCTTTCATGAGTAAATACAGAAATATTGATTTGTATTATATGAATTGCTTAAGTGAAACTTATAACATTTTTAAACTTTTCAGAATGTCTACGAATACTCTGCCTACTAGTAAGTAGGTGTCACTCAGAACCTGACTCATGGTCGGTATTCAGTGATTATTTGTTGAGTGAATGAATTAACAACAGCCCAACCTCTCTTTCTCTCTGGTTTTGCTAACCACTCAGGACCACAATCCAGAAAAGTTTTAAAGCAACATCTTTGAGGTACTCCTGTATGTATTTTTTTTTTTTTTTTGCCATGTCACGGCTTGCAGGATCTTAGTTTCCCAACCAGAGATGGAACCCGTGCCCCTTGCAGTGGAAGTTTAGGGGTCCTAACCACTGGACAGCCAGGGAATTCCCTGTCCTGTATGTATTTTTAAATGCATGAATTAGGCGAGCATATTGTGAAAATTAAGTAGAAGTGAAGGTTACTAGTGGGAAGCTCAAGAAGTAGGAAGCTAGAGTCGTGGGTAGGAAATCGCTTCTGATGCTGGCAAGCAGGGCCAGCTTTATGGGTGTGTGATCTGTGTAGTCGAATAGGGCCCTACTCTTATAAGGGCCCCATAGTTAGTTAATTTAATGCTCTGCTACTGCCATCTTGAAATTCTTAAATAATTATTTAATGAGGGGTCTGCATTTTTACTTTGAACTGGGGTCTGCAAATTATGTAGTTGGTCCTGTTGACAGGTGTTAAAGAGGAAGATTAAATAATGTGCCAGTGTCTCTGTTGAATATGGGGGCCTTGGAGGCCAACAGCTCATAGCAACAAGGAGAATGGATGACAACAGTTACATTCATAACAATAACAATGGTGATAATAATGATGGTAATACAGCAGCTTACATTTACTGACTATGTACCATGCACTGTTGTAAGTGCTTTGCATATATTAATTCTTTTAATTCTCAGGAGAGCCCTATGAACCGATGCCACAGCTCAAGTTTGAAGGCTATCAGGCTGGAGAACCAGGAAAAGCCAATGCTCCAGTTCAAATCAGAAGGCCATCTGCTTGAGAATTCCTTCTTATTCAGGGAGATCTTTTGTTCTGTTCAAGCCATCAACTGATTGGATGAGGCCCACCCACATTATGGAGGGCAATCTGCTTTACTCAAAGTCCACTGATTTAAATGTTAATCTCATCCAAAAACATCCTCACAGCAACATCCAGAATAATGTTTGACCATGTATCTGGGCAACATGCCTAAGTTGCCACATAAAATTAACCATTAGAGGTAGTAACTATTATTATCTATATTTTGCAGACAAAGAAACTGACAGCGAGGTTAAATAACTTGTGCAAGTTCACACAACTGCTAAGTGGCAGAGTCAAGAATATTGCCAGGGCAACCTGGCTCCAGAGTCCACCCTCTCAGAGCTATATGTGAGCCTTAGCAGAGCATGAGGAGGAAGGAGGGCTTCAGACAGAAGGCTATTCAAAGCCCAAAGAGCTGGTCATCATATGTTTATAGCATTAAATGCCTGTGTTAGCAAAGAAGAAATGTCTCAAATCAATAACCTCAGCTTCTGGACTTCCCTGGTGGCTCAGTGGTTAAGAATCCACCTGCCAATGCAGGGGACATGGGTTCGAGCCCTGGCCCGGGAAGATCCCACATGCTGTGGAGCAACTAAGCCCGTGTGCCACAACTACTGAGCCTGCACTCTAGAGACCGCAAGCCACAACTACTGAAGCCTGCATGCCTAGAGCCCGTGCTCCGCAACAAGAGAAGCCAACACAATGAGAAGCCCATGCACTGCAATGAAGAGTAGCCCCTACTCGCTGTAACTAGAGAAAGCCTGCGCTCAAAAACGAAGACCCAACACGGCCAAAAATAATTAATTAATTAATTTTAAAAAGTGACCTCAGTTTCCATCTTAAGAAACTAGAGAATGAAGAGCAAATTCAACTCAAAGTAAACAAAAGAGGGACTTCCCTGGTGGTCCAGTGGTAAAGAATCCGCCTTACAATGCAGGGGACGTGGGTTTGATCCCTGGTCAGGGAACTAGGATCCCACATGCCACGGGGCAACTAGGCCCACATGCCACAACTACCGAGCTTGCACGCCTCAACTAGAGAGCCTGCGTGCCGCAAACTACAGAGCCCACGCACCCTGGAGCCTGTGCGCCACAACTAGAGAAGAGAAAACCCACATGCCACAACTAGAGAGAAGCCCACGTGCCACAATGAAAGGTCCTTCATGCCTCAACACAGATCCTACGTGCCACAACTAAGACCCGATGCAGCCAAAAAAATAAATAATAACATAAATAATATATAAATCTTTTTAAAAAAGTAACAAAAGAAAGAAAATATAGAGTGTAAAATCAGTGAAATCGAGAACAGAAAAACAATAGAGAATCAATGACACCAAAAGTTGTACTTTGAGAAGATCAATAAAACTGATAAACTGCTAACCAGATTTAACAGGAAAGAAAAGGAGAGAAGACACAAATTAACAATGTAATAATGAAATAAGTGACATAACTATACATTCTACATGTATGAAGAAATAATAAGGGACTATGTTGAACAACTCTATTTCTATAAATTCAGCAACTTTGATGAAATGCACAAATTCCTTAAAGACACAAACTACTGAAGACCAGTCAGGATAAATAGATAACCTGAACAGCCCCATATCAAAGAAATTGAATTTGTAGTTAAAAACCTCCCCACAAAGAAAACTACAGGCCCAAATCGTTTTACTGGTGAATTCCAGCAGACATTTAAGGAAGAAATAATACCAGTTCTGCCAGACTCTTCCAGAATTTGAAAAGGAGGGAATATTTTCTAACTTATTTCATGAGACCAACATTACCCTGTCACCAAAAGCGGACAAAGATGCTACAGGAAAGGAGACTGCAAACCAGTATCTATCATGAACATAGATGTAAAAGTTCTGAACAAAATTGAGCAAATCAAACCCAACAATATATAACAAGGATAATACATCACAACTAAGTGGAATTTATCCAAGTACAGTCATCCCTTGGTATCCATGGAGAATTGGTTTCAGGACCCCCCTGTGGATACCAAAAATCCATGGGTGCTCAAGTCCCTTATATAAAATGTCATAGTATTTGCATATAACCTATTTACATTCTCCTATATACTTTAAATCATCTCTAGATTACTTACAATTATCTAATAGAATGTAAATGCTATGTAAATACTTGTAAATACAATGTAAATACTATATAAATAGCTGCCAGAGTGCAGCAAATTCAAGTTTTGCTTTTTGGAACTCTCCGGATTTTGTTAATATTTTCAATCTGAGGTTGCTTGAATTCCTGGTTGTGGAACCCACGGATATGGAGGAGCGACTCTAATATAAGGTTGACTTAATGTTTGAAAAAAATCATTCTATATGATTTATCACATTAACAAATTTTTCAAAAGCCCTTATGACCACCTTAATAGATACAGATAAGGATTTGACAAAATTCAACATCCATTTCTGATTAAAAAAAAAAAAAAAAAAGGGCTTCCCTGGTGGCGCAGTGGTTGAGAATCTGCCTGCTAATGCAGGGGACACGGGTTTGAGCCCTGGTCTGGGAGGATCCCACATGCCGTGGAGCAACTAGGCCCGTGAGCCACAACTACTGAGCCTGCGCGTCTGGAGCCTGTGCTCCGCAACAGGAGAGGCCGCCATAGTGAGAGGCCTGCGCACCGCGATGAAGAGTGGCCCCCGCTTGCCACAACTAAAGAAAGCCCTCACACAGAAATGAAGATGCAACACAGCAAAAATAAATTAATTAATTAATAAACTCCTACGCCCAACATCTTCTTTAAAAAAAAAAAACAAAAAAAACCTTTAAGCAATCTAGAACAGAAGGGAACTTCCTCAACTTGATAAATGACATCTATAAAAAACTTACTGTATTTATTAAGAGTTCATTTTATGGTTTAATGTAAACAATCCTATGAAACCTACAAAAAAGGTACTAGAATAAGTGAGTTTAACAAAGCTACAGGAGAAAAGATGAATATAGGACAATCAATTGTATTCTATATATTACCAACAAGCCATCAGAAAAAACACCATTTACAATAGCATCAAAAAATATGAAATACTTAGGGATAAATCTGATAAAGGATGTTTCCCGAAAATTACAAAAATATTGCTGAGAGAAATTAAGTAAGACCTAAATAAGTGGAGAGATACATTGTGTTCATAGGTCAGAAGACTAAATATTGTGAAGATGATCACAGATTGAATATTACGGCAATCAAAATCCTAGTAGGCTTTTTTGTAGAAATTGACAAGATGATTCTAAAAGTCATATGGAAAGGCAAAGATCTAGAATAGCCAAAACAACTCTTTAAAAAGAAAGAACAGTATGATATCACTTATATGTGGAATCTAAAAAAATAAACTAGTGAATATAACAAAAAAAGAGAAAGAAAGAACAAAGAACAAAATTGGAGGACTAACACTACCTGATTTTTAATATAAGTCAACAGTAATCAAGACAGTGTGGTATCATGATAGACAACAATATATCAAAGGAAAATAATAGAGTCCAGAAATAGACACATACATACATAGACAACTGGTCAGCAGATTTTCCACAAAGGTATGCTTTCAGTGGAGAAAGCACAGTCTTTTCAACGAATGGTGCTAGAACAATTGGATAGGCATATGCAAACAAAACAAGACTGGGGTGCACACCTCAGACCATACAAAACGTTTAGCTCAAAATGGGTCACAGACTTACCTGGAGAAAACCATAATTCAAAAATAAACGTGCATTCCAGATTGGAACCAAGATGGCAGAGTAGAAGGACGTGCTCTCACTCCCTCTTGTGAGAACACCAGAATCACAACTAGCTGCCGGACAATCATCAACAGGAAAACACTGGAACTCACCAAAATGATACCCCACATCCAAAGACAAAGGAGAAGCCACAATGAGATGGTAGGAGGGGCACAATCACAGTAAAATCAAATCCCATAACTGCTGGGTGGGTGACTCACAGACTGGAGAACACTTATACCACAGAAGTCCACCCACTGGAGTGAAGGTTCTGAGCCCCACGTCAGGCTTTCCAACCTGGGGGTCCAGCAATGGGAGGAGGAATTCCTAGAGAATCAGACTTTGAAGCCTAGTGGGAATCGATTGCAGGACTTTGACAGGACTGGGGGAAACAGAGACTCCACTCTTGGAGGGCACACACAAAGTAGTGTGCACATTGGGACCCAGGGCAAAGAGCAATGACCCCAGGGGAGACAGAACCAGACCTACCTGCTGCTGTTGGAGGGTCTCCTGCAGAGGCAGGGGCTGGCTTTGGCTCACCGTGGGGACAAGGACACTGGCAGCAGAAGTTCTGGGAAGGACTCCTTGGCGTGAGCCCTCCCAGAGTCTGCCATTAGCCCCAACAAAGAGCCCAGGTAGGTTCCAGTATTAGGTCATCTCAGGCCAAACAACCAAAAGGGAGGGAACCCAGCCCCACCCATCAGCAGTCTAGCGGATTAAAGTTTTACTGAGCTCCTCCCACCAGAGCAACAGCCAGCTCTACCTACCACCAGTCCCTACCATCAGGAAACTCGCATAAGCCTCTTATATAGCCTCATCCACCAGAGGGCAGACAGCAGAAGCAAGAACTACAATCCTGCAGCCTGTGGAACAAAAACCACATTCACAGAAAGATAAACAAGATGAAAAGGCAGAGGGCTATGTACCAGATGAAGGAACAAGATAAAACCACAGAAAAATAACTAAATGAAGTGGAGATAGGCAACCTTCCAGAGAAAGAATTCAGAATAATGATAGTGAAGATGATCCAGGACCTCGGAAAAACAATGGAGGCAAAGATCAAGAAGATGCAAGAAATGTTTAACAAAGATCTAGAAGAATGAAAGAACAAACAAACAGAGATGAACAATACAATAAGTGAAATGAAAACTACACTAGAAGGAATCAATAGCAGAATAACTGAGGCAGAAGAACGGATAAGTGACCTGGAAGACAAAATGGTGGAATTCACTGCCACAGAACAGAATAAAGAAAAAAGAATGAAAAGAAATGAAGACAGCCTAAGAGACCTCTAGGACAACATTAAACACAACAACATTCGCATTATAGGGGTCCCAGAAGGAGAAGAGAGAGAGAAAGGACCCAAGAAAATATCTGAAGAGATTATAGTAGAAAACTTCCCTAACATGGGAAAGGAAATAGCCACCCAAGTCCAGGAAACACAGAGAGTCCCATACAGGATAAACCCAAGGAGAAACATGCCGAGACACACAGTAATCAAATTGGCAAAATATAAAGACAAAGAAAAATTATTGAAAGCAATAAGGGAAAAATGACAAATAACATACAAGGGAACTCCCATAAGGTTAACAGCTGATTTCTCAGCAGAAACTCTACAAGCCAGAAGGGAATGGCATGATACACTTAAAGTGATGAAAGGGAAGAACCTACAACCAATATTACTCTACCCGGCAAGGTATCTCATTCAGATTGGATGGAGAAATCAAAAGCTTTACAGACAAGCAAAAACTAAGAGAATTCAGCACCACCAAACCAGCTCTACAACAAATGCTAAAGGAACTTCTCTAAGTGGGAAACACAAGAGAAGAAAAGGACCTACAAAAACAAACCCAAAACAATTAAGAAAATCGTCATAGGAACATACATATTGATAATTACCTTAAACGTGAATGGATTAAATGCTCCAACCAAAAGACACAGGCTTGCTGAATGGATACAAAACCAAGACCCATATATATGCTGTCTACAAGAGACCCACTTCAGACCTAGGGGACACATACAGACTGACAGTAAGGGGATGGAAAAAGATATTCCATGCAAATGGAAATCAAAAGAAAGCTGGAGTAGCAATACTCATATCAGATAAAATAGACTTTAAAATAAAGAATGTTACAAGAGACAAGGAAGGACACTGCATAATGATCAAGGGATCAATCCAAGAAGAAGATATAACAATTATAAATATATATGCACCCGACACAGGAGCACCCCAATACATAAGGCAACTGCTAAGAGCTACAAAAGAGGAAATCAACAGTAACACAGTAATAGTGGGGGACTTTAACACCTCACTTACACCAATGGACAGGTCATTCAAAATGAAAATAAATAAGGAAACAGAGGCCTTAAGTGACACAACACACCAGATAGATTTAATTGATATTTATAAGACATTCCATCCAAAAACAGCAGATTACACTTTCTTCTCAAGTGCCCACGGAACATTCTCCAGGACAGATCACATCTTGGGTCACAAATCAAGCCTCAGTAAATTTAAGAAAATTGAAATCATATCAAGCATCTTTTCTGACCACAATGCTATGAGATTAGAAATGAATTGCAGGGAAAAAAACTTAAAAAAAAAAACAACACATGGAGGCTAAACAATACGTTACTAATAACCAAGAGATCACTGAAGAAATCAAAGAGGAAATCAAAAAATACCTAGAGACATATGACAATGAAAACACAATGATCCAAAACATATGGGATGCAGCAAAAGCAGTTCTAAGAGGGAAGTTTATAGCTATACAAGCCTACCTCAAGAAAGAAGAAAAATCTCAAATAAATCTAACCTTACACCTAAAGGAACTAGAGAAAGAAGAACAAACAAAACCCAAAGTTAGCAGAAGGAAAGAAATCATAAAGATCACAGCAGAAATAAATGAAATAGAAACAAAGAAAACAATAGCAAAGATCAATACAATCAAAAGCTGGTTCTTTGAGAAGAAAAACAAAATTGATAAACCATTAGCCAGACTCATCAAGAAAAAGAGGGAGAGGATTCAAATCAATAAAATTAGAAATGAAAAAGGAGAAGTTACAATGGACACCACAGAAATACAAAGCATCCTAAGAGACTATTACAAGCAACTCTATGCCAATAAAATGGACAACCTGGAAGAAATGGACAAATTCCTAGAAAGGTATAACCTTCCAAGACTGAACCAGGAAGAAATAGAAAATATGAACAGACCAATCACAAGTAATGAAATTGAAACTGTGATTAAAAATCTCCCAACAATCAAAAGTCCCAGACCAGATGGCTTCACAGGTGAATTCTATCAAACATTTAGATAAGAGCTAATACCCATCCTTCTGAAACTCTTCCAAAAAACTGCGGATGAAGGAACACTCCCAAACTCGTTCTATGAGGCCACCATCACCCTGATACCAAAACCAGACAAAGATACTACAAACAAAGAAAATTACAGAACAATATCACTGATGAATATAGATGCAAAAATCCTTAACAAAATACTAGCAAACAGAATCCAACAACACATTAAAAGGATCATACACCATGATCAAGTGGGATTTATCCCAGGGATACAAGGATTCTTCAATATATGCAAATCAGTCAATGTGATACACCATATTAACAAATTGAAGAATAAAAACCATTTGATCATCTCAATAGATGCAGAAAAAGCTTTTGACAAAATTCAAGACCCATTTATGATAGAAACTCTCCAGAAAATGGGCATAGAGGGAACCTACCTCAATATAATAAAGGCCATACACCACAAACCCACAGCGAACATCATTCTCAATGGTGAAAAACTGAAAGCATTTCCTCTAAGATCAGGAACAAGACAAGGATGTCCACTCTCGCCACTATTATTCAACATAGTTTTGGAAGTCCTAGCCATGGCAATCAGAGAAAAGAAGAAATAAAAGGAATACAAATTGGCAAAGAAGAAGTAAAACTGTCACTGTTTGCAGATGACATGATACTATACATAGAGAATCCTAAAGATGACACCAGAAAAATGCTAGAGCTAATCAATGAATTTGGTAAAGTTGCAGGATACAAAACTAATGCACAAAAATCTCTTGCATTCCTATAGAGTAATGATGAAAAATATGAAAGAGAAATTTAGGAAACATTCCCATTTACCACTGCAACAAAAAGAACAAAATACCTAGGAATAAACCTACCGAGGGAGACAAAACACCTGTATGTAGAAAACTATAAGACACTGATGAAAGAAATTAAAGATGATACCAACAGATGGAGAGATATCCATGTTCTTGGATTGGGAGAATCAATATTGTGAAAATGACTATAGTACCCAAAGCAATCTATAGATTCAATGAAATCCCTATCAAATTACCAATAGCATTTTTTACAGAACTAGAACAAAAATTCTTAAAATTTGTATAGAGACACAAAATTTGTATAGAGACACAAAAAAGACCCCGAATAGCCAAAGCAGTCTTGAGGGAAAAAAGTGGAGCTGGAGGAATGAGACTCCCTGACTTCAGACTATACTATAAAACTACAGTAGTCAAGAAAATATGGTACTGGCAGAAAAACAGAAACATAGGTCAATGGGACAGAATGGAAACCCCAGAGGTAAACCCACGCACCTATGGTCAACTAATCTATGGCAGAGGAGGCAAGGATATACAATGGAGAAAAGACAGTGTATTCAATAAGTGATGCTGGGAAAACTGGACAGCTACATGTACAAGAATGAAATTAGAACACTCCTTAACGCCATACATAAAAAGAAATTCAAAATGGATTAGAGACCTAAATGTAAGACAGGACACTATAAAACTCTTAGAGGAAAACATAGGAAGAACACTCTCTGACATAAATCACAGCAAGATCTTTTTTGATCCACCTCCTAGAGTAATGGAAATAAAAACAAAAATAAACAAATGGGACCTAATGAAACTTAAAAGCTTTTGCAAAGCAAAGCAAACTATAAACAAGACGAAAAGACAACCCTCAAAGTGGGAAAAAATATTTGCAAATGAATCAACGGATAAATGATTAATCTCCAAACTATATAAACAGCTCAATATTAAAAAAACAAACAACCCAATCCAAAAATGGGCAGAAGACCTAAATAGACATTTCTCCAAAAAAGACATACAGATGGCCAAGAAGATGTGAAAAGCTGCTCAACATCACTAATTATTAGAGAAATGCAAATCAGAAGTACAGTGAGGTATCACCTCACACCAGTAAGAATGGGCATCATCAGAAAATCTAGAAACAACAAATGCTGGAGAGGGTGTGGAGAAAAGGGAACCCTCCTGCACTGTTGGTGGGAATGTAACCTGATTCAGCCACTATGGAGAACAGTATGGAGGTTCCTTAAAAAACTAAAAATAGAATTACCATATGATCCAGCAATCCCACTACTGGGCATATACCCAGAGAAAACCATAATTCAGAAGGACACATGTACCCCAATGTTCATTGCAGCACTATTTAAAATAGCCAGGTCATGGAAGCAACCTACATGCCCATCAAGAGAAGAATGGATAAAGAAGATGTGGTACATATATACAATGGAATATTAGCCATAAAAAGGAACAAAATTAGGTCATTTGTTGAGACGTGGATGGATCTAGAGACTGTCATACAGAGTGAAGTAAGTCAGAAAGGGAAAAACAAGTATCGTATATTAATGCATATATGTGGAACCTAGAAAAATGGTACAGATGAACTAGTTTGCAGGGCAGAAATTGAGACACAGATGTAGAGAACAAACGTATGGACACCACGGGGGGAAAGTGGTGGGGAGGTGGGGGTGGTGGTGCGATGAATTGGGCAGTTGGGATTAACATGTATACACTGATGTGTATAAAATTGATGGCTAATAAGAACCTGCTGTATAAAAAAATAAAATTCAAAAATTCAAAAAAAAATATATACGTGCACTCCAGTGTTCATTGCAGCACTATTTACAATAGCCAGGACATGGAAGCAACGTAAATGTCCATCAACAGAAGAAATGTCCATCAACAAAAGAAATGGATAAAGAAATGGATAAAGAAATGGATAAAGAATGGATAAAGAAATGTGGTACATGTATACAATGGAATATTACTCAGCCATAAAAAGGAATGAAACTGTGTAATTTGCAGAGACATGGATGGACCTAGAGACTGTCATACAGAGTGAAGTAAGTCAGCAAGAGAAAAACAAATATTGTATAACATTACTTATATGTGGAATCTAGAAAATGATACAGATGAACTTATTTGCAAAGCAGAAATAGAAATACAGACGTAGAGAATGGACCTGTGGATACCAGGGGAGGAAGAGGGTCTGGGATGAATTGGGAGATTGGGATTGACATATATACACTACTATGTATAAAACAGATAACTAATGAGAACCTCCTGTATAGCACAGGGAACTCACTCAGTGCTCTGTGGTGACCTAAATGGGAAGGAAATCCAAAAAAGAGGGGATATATGTATACATATAGTTGATTCACTTTGCTGTACACCAGAAACTAAAACATTTTAAAGCAAATATACTACAATAAAAATTAATTTAAAAAAGGGACCACAGACTTAACTGTAAAACCTAAATCTCTAAAACTTCTGGGAGAAAATACAAGAGAAAATCTGTGACCCTGGGTTAGATTTCTTAGATATAACACCAAAGCATGACCCATTAAAGAGAAAAATGAAAATGGGACTTCATTAAAATTAAAAACTTCTGCTCTTCAAAAGATTAAGAAAACGAAAAGATAAGATATAGACTGGGAGAAAATATTTGTAGATCAAATCTATCTGATAATGGACTTGTATCCATAATATATAAAGAAGATTCAATACTCATAATAAAAAAAACCCAATTAAAAAATGTGCAGAGGGCTTGAACTGATACTTCCCTCAAAGAAAATACAAACACATGATTCTCAACATGATTAGTCATGAGATACCATTACCCACCTATTAGAATGGCTAAAATTAAAAAGACTGATTAAAGTGTTGGAGAGGATGTGGAGAAACTAGTACTCCCACATACTGTTGGTGGGAACCTACAATTGTACCAGTACTTTGGAAAACAGTTTGGCAATTTCTTTAAAAGTTAGATATATACCTACCGTAACTGCAGCCATTCTACTCCTAGGAATGTACACAATAGAAATGGAAGCATATATTCATAGACCTGTATACGCGTCTTTCTGGCACTCTTCACTGTTCATAGCAGTTTTATTCGTATTAGCCCAAAACTGGAAACAACCAAAATGTCAACCAAAGGCGAATGGATAAGGCAGTTGTGGTATAACTATACTCAGCAATAGAAAGGAGCGAACTACTGATACATGCAACAATGTGGATGAATCTCAGAATAATTGTGCTGCATGAAATAAGCCAGACCAAAAATAGTACATACTGTAGGATTTCATTTCTTTAACATTCTGGAAATGCAAACTAACCTATAGTGACAGAAAACAAGATCAGGTTGCCTAGGAAATGAGGCTGTGTGGGAGAAATTAGAAAGAGGAGCAAAGAAACTTTTAGAGGTGGTGGATGTTTTCATAATCTTGATTGTAGTAATGGTTTCACAGGTGTACAAATATGTCAAACCTCATCAAATTGTATGCTTTAAATACGTGCAGTTTACTGAACGTCAAACGTACTGCCATAAAGTGGTTTTAAAAATGTGAATGTATCATGATACATGTTATCTACAAAAGATTGATTTTTCAGAATTGTCTTGCATTGACCTTTTGCTTAACAAAAAGTAATCCATAATCAAAGCACAATCTTTTTTTTAAATTGAAGTACAGTTGATTTACAATGTGTTAGTTTCAGGTGTACAGCAAAGTGATTCAGATATATACATACATATAAATATATATAAGAATATATATTTTTAGAATCTTTTTCCATTATAGGTTATTACAAGATATTGAATATAGTTCCCTGTGCTATACAATAGGTCCTTGTTGTTTATTTTTTATATAGTAGTGTGTATCTTTTAATCCCAAACTCCCAATTTATCCCTCCTCCCGCCTCTTTCCCCTTTGGTAACCATAAATTTGTCTTTGTCTGCAAAGCACAATCTTAAAAACGCATGGATTAAATAATGTCGATTTCATTCTTCCATTTTCCAGTGGCACCATAACACAAGGTCATAGCTGTCTGGGCGTGGCTCTTTTTCAGGTGTCAAAGAACGTGCAGGGCACAACTACAGAGAATGCTTTTAACTTCACTCACTCCAGAGTGACCTCACCTAAGCACGCGTGGCTCAGTGTGCGAATCTCCACCCGCTCCTAAAAGGTGGTAAACGTGAGCAACCTCCTTTGTGGGTGCGAAAGCACAAATGATTCAAGAATCCAGCCAGAGCCGAGGTCAAGACTCGACATCTGCCAGGAAGATTCAACTATAGAGGGAATGATGAGGGCGCCGAGAGCCTGGGGCCGGGAAAGGTCTGCGTATCGGTTTAAAAAGAAAAAAAAGACAAGACACTTGCTCTGGCCGAAAATCCCACTTCCGTCCGGGTCACGTGCCCACGCCGGAAGTGAAACGGGTTTCCGGTCCGGCGCGGGCCTCATCCCCTGCACTTTCGGTCCGGTCCGCGGCCGCCCGCTCCGTTTCCGGAGCGCTCTTCAACCGTCCCCTGACCCGCTTCCGAGTGCCAGTGCAGCTCGAGGTACAGTCTCCCCCGGGGCGCACCCCTAGGCTGTGCAGTGCGGTCTGTAGTGCTTCTTCTCCCAGGGGTTGCTGGGCCTCGAGGGAAATCTTCGGGTGCGACCTTCCGCTCGCTCTGCTAGAGCTGCCTTTGAACTCAGAAATCCCGGCCCCCCCAACTAAGAACCCGCGGCCTTCTTGTCTTCCGCCTCCAGGGGGCGTTCATGCGCTCAGCGCCCTCGTTTCATGGTTGAGGACCCAAGTGTTCTGACTCCGCCCCTGCGCTGCAGTGGGGCTCGTTTACCCCACAGCTTAGTGGGGACCTGGGAACGTTCTAACATCGCACGCTTTCCCTCCCCCTTAAGCCTGCCGACCATGCCCGCGGGCGTGTCCTGGACGTCCTACCTGAAAATGTTCGCCGCCAGCCTCCTGGCCATGTGCGCCGGCGCGGAGGTGGTGCACCGGTACTACCGGCCGGACCTGGTGAGTGCAGGAGGGTCCCCGCGCGTCGCTCCTGGACCACTTCATTTTCACAGCAGCAAAAGTGATCTTGAAATTAGGAGCACGTCTACCCGGGACCTAAAACCTTGTGGTGGCATCTCATTGCCGTTAGAGCAATACATGGCCTGCTCTTACACAGTCTTGAAGTTTTACACGGTCTGGCACCTGTCTGCCACTGGCCTTATCTTCTAGTGTTTCTTCTTTGTTCCCTCTCTTGCAGCCACAGCGACTTCCTTGCTGTTTCTCAAACTCGTCAAGCCTGTCCCAAGCTCAAGGTCATGCTGTTTCTCTTCTTGGAATGCTTTTCTCCCAGATATTGGCTTGGTTTACTTCTTCAAAACGTCAAGTCTTTGCTCAAATATCTCCTCTAGCAATGAGGGTTCTTTGTACAGCCCCCAAAGGATTCCTCCTCTGCCGTTGTCTCAGTCCTTCGTTTTTGATAGAGCACTTGTCATGATTTTCAATTATTTTATTCCTTTGTCTTTTTACTTGTTCTTTGTTTCCTCCACTAGAATGTAATCTCCAGGAAGGGACTGTGCCTGTCTGGTTCGCTCTTGTGTCTCAGTCACCTAGAAAAGGCCGTAGAATGTATTGATAGTAGATGCTTAATAAATATTTGTTGAATGAGGAAGGAGTGAATATAGGCATTCAAAGGAGGGAGGAATTTTAATTAATTTTAATAAGCATTCCCGGAAGTAGAACCGAGAATTAGAGGTACTTTTGAGGAGTTATGGTCTTGAGGAGGTGGAGGCAAGGAAGTACAGTGCAAATAATTCCAAGAGTGTGCTCCGTGTTATGCTGTGGGCGTGAATAGAGTGGAGCACAGCGCGGGGAGCAGTCATTTCTGCCTGGACTCTGGACAGGTAACAAAGAGAACCAACCGTTCGTTGGTTTCTAATTTCCGTGAATTAGCACTACAGTTTTGGAGGTGTTTTTTTCTGGTTTTCAGAAGAGGAAACAGGTTCAGCAGAGTGAAGGTGATTTCCCGAAGTCGCATAGCTTAATGACGATTTGAAGCCCAGGCTTTCTGTTCAGTGTTTCTCTTTTTTGAACCTGTTAATGAAATAATACAACACCCTTGGAGTGTTCCAATTGAATTCAAGCATGTAGAGTAAAAAGTGAAAATCCCCCCGCTGATAACCTCCTTTATCCAATCTGCTCTCCAAGGTAACTACCATTGTTGGTTGGCATATCCTTCCAGACTTTTTACTGTTGTTGAATACACACACACATACATAGAGTTTATGGGGTGTTTTTCCCCATGTAAATAGAAATTCATATACACATTTCTCTGCGGCTTGCTTGTTTTGGTTAATGTCTGTATGAATAGATTTACTTATAGCCTTTTTTCTTTCTGGCCACTGAATAGTATTTCATACTATTGATATTCCGTATATTAGTTACTCAATTCCCTATTGACGTTTAGCTGGTATCTAGCTTTTGTACAAACAATGCTGCAGTAGCTCTTTCTTACCACTTTAGACTGCTTCTTTTGAATTCTACGGAGGCATCAAGGATACTTAGTGGGGACAGAAAGGGGTTAGAACCTTACACAGAAATGCAGTTTGGTCTCTAGCTTGTGCAGGAATAGACATCAGACAGGCTTTACAAAGGGAGGGATGCCTGTGATTTGACCCTGGGAAATTTGCCCTTTCATTCACCCATCTCATAAGCCAGAACATGCAAGGGTTGTTACCAGCAGCTACCTGGATCTTGGGATGTGGCAGCATGAAACCAGAATCTCTAGAAGGGGCATACTGAAGCGTCTCAGGCCACCTCATCCTGATTGGGTGGTGACATTGGCAGTGGGGCACCTCTGTAGGGACTTGTAGGCCGGGGCTGGCTGTGTGTAGGAGGCTGTTGGCTTTACTAACATTTAAGGAATTTATGTTCTTTACCTATGTCTGTTGGTATTGTTCCAGCAATTATAGTCACTATTGTAACCACCACCAGCCTTTGCAGGAGTCTTTCAGTCTCTGCAGCTAGAGGTCTGGGTGGATTCTAGAGCAGAGGAGACCGCAAGGGCTGCCTAGGGCTTGTGCTCAGTGCTGTCTTAAGGGAGAAGCTTTAAGGGCACCTTTTCCTCGTCGTCCAGCCCAGCTCATCAAAACAGAAGAGGAGGCAAAGACTCAGGGCAGATGCTCCGTCCTGGAATAGAGAGTGCTTTCTGCTCGAGCTTCCCTTTTGCATTTCCTTTTTCTCTTACATTACTTGTACTTGTCCTGTTTTTCTTAATTTATAATCTGTTTACTATTGGAGGCTTAGAAGGTCAAAAGACACAGTCTCTGGACTCATTTTACAGCATTCATTTTTGGTTGTGTCCAGACACACGCATACGCACACCAACTGCTATTTAGAACCTCTGCTGACATTGCTAACTTTTGATGCCAAAATCACTTTACTCTTAAAAATTGGTTATATATTTAGTATATAAATAAGAAGTGCTACATTTTTTTAAATCAAAGTTGAACTGTCATTTTAGCCAAAAAGTGGAAACAATCCAAATAAATATCCATCAGCTGGTGAGTGGATAAATCGATGGTATTTATAGCCTTTTATTTTTATTTTTTTAAATTTTTTGGCCGCACCACGTGGCATGCGGGATCTTAGTTCCCTGACCAGGGGTCAAACCTGTGCCCCCTGCAGTGGAAGTGTGGAGCCTTAACCCCTGGACCTCCAGGGAATTCCCCTGTATATGCTTGTAGTGGAATATTATTTGCTCCTAAAAGGGCATGAAGTATTGATATATGTGACAACACCGATGAACCTTGGAAACATGCTAAGTGAAAGAAACTAGTCACAAAAGACCACATGTTGTCTGATACCATTTATATGAAATGTCCAGAAGAGGCAAGTCTGTAGATGGCTTGCTGGTGGTGGTGGTGGTGGTGTGTGGAAATGGGAGCCACTGCTAATGGGTTTGGGTTGCATTTTGGGGTGATGAAAATGTTCTAAAATTTATTATAGTGACGGATGTGCAACTTTGTGAATATACCAAAAGTCGTTGACTATTTAAATAGGTGAATAGTATGGTGTGTGAATTATATCTCACTAAAGCTGTTACAAGTTAAAACAAAACCACCTTTTTTAAAAATATATTTATTTATTTATTTGGCTGCGCTGGGTCTTAGTTGTGGCACGCGGGATCAGTTGCGGCATGTGAACTCATAGTTGCGGCATGCGGGAGCTAGTTCCCTGACCAGGGATCGAACTGGGCCCCCTACGTTGGGAGCGTGAAGTCTTAACCACTGGACCGGCAGGGAAGTCCCCAAAATCACCTTTCTTGAAGGCAGTTTTGTATTTTTTTGCCTACTGCTTTATGCTTTGCGCATAATAGGCACTTACTGTTTTTGAATAAATGAAATAATTCCTAATATCTGTTTTCTGTGCCAGGCACATGGTAGAGAGGTCAGTAAGTAGTGCAGGAATGAATTTCCCAGTGTGGAAAGCCTTGTTCAAATTCGTGATCTGTCAATCGATAACTGATGCAAACTTTCCCTCTGTGAGTCCTTTAGGACTTAAGACGTAGCCCAGATGATAGAGTCCTGTAAATAGAGGGCTAGAAAGTGACATAGATCAACTGCAGGTTCTCATAATAAAGATTTATCATTGAGTAGCTGGAGGCTTTTTGTTCTTTTTTACTTTTTACTTTCTTTGAGGTTTTTCAGGTTACATTTAATTACAGTCTTAGAAAGCATTGGTATCTATATATTTTGTTTGTTTTTATTTTTGTTTTTTATAGACAATACCTGAAATTCCACCACAGCCTGGAGAACTCAAAACAGAGCTTTTGGGACTGAAAGAGAGACAACATGAACCTCAAAATTCGTCTCTGCCAAGAACTCTGTGAATAATGTTATGAGAATTAAATATGTAGTTTTAGAATTTACTGAGTCAAACTACTTGTGTTTAAGCACTAATACAATGCTAACTGCAAGAGGAAGTGCTCAGCAGATGTTAACCGATGCATTGAGATTTAGTTATGGTTTGACTAATGTTTCTTGAAAACTGCCAAAACTTATATCATCAGCTCCTCTAATGCGGTTTGATAGATACCTAGTCTTAAATATCATGTGAGAGAACACAGTTGCAGTGTCTCCTACCCTTATAATTCTGGTTTATTTCTCTGAATAAGCTTGACTATAACGGCAAATGGGAATTATAAATTAACTATAATAAAAGTGACATTGACCATGAATGCTTAGGGTGAGAAGTTAATATTTCTCTAAATATCGGAAAGTACTATTTGTACTAAACTGAATTCAGTTGAAATATTCAAAGTTTGAAATTCTTTCAGAGTTGTATATATAACACAATTATAAACAATTGTGACTTGGACGGTCACAAGTTCTCTACCCCCAAATTTGAGACACCATTTGGCATTTAATTTCTCTTATAAACTATATTCTAAAATAACTGATAAACATAAATGAGTATTGTTATGGGTTGAATTGTATCCCCCCAAAAGATGTTGAAGTCCTAACTCCCAGTACCTGTGAGTGTGTATTTGGAAATAGGGTCTTTGCAGTTGTAATGAAGTAAAGATGAGGTCATTGGGGTGGGCCCTAATCCAATGTGAATGGTGTCTTTTTATAAGAAGAGGAAAATGCCATGTAAAGACAGACACACAGGGAGAATGCCAGGTGATAACAGAAGCAAAGATTGGAGTGATGCAGCCACAAGCCAGGGGACACCACCAGAAGCTAGGAAGAGACAGGGCAGGATTCTACCCAGAGTCTGTGAACATGGCTCTGCTGACACCTGGATTTCGGACTTTTGGCCCCTAGAACTGTGAGAGAATAAATTTCTGTTGTTTTAAGCCATCCACTTAGTGTTTCTTTGTTATGGCAGCCCTGGGAAACTAATACCAACGTGTTAGCCCTTTTCTGAGTCTATGAAAGCAGGTCGAAAGTAATTTATAGAGCAGTCAGCTCTGTGTTCAGGGCTGTTTTTCCAAAAGAAGTTTTTAAAAATTCTGAATTTCTAATGATAATGTCTAAGCTTATTACTTCTTAGCCAGTTACCAGATTGCTACATGATAGAGATCTTTGGGGTCAATGTTGAAATCTTAAATTCCTAAGTGCAAACAAAATGCTTTTGTTTCTCTCCATAGTCAGTGCCCTTTTAGTTTAACAGTATAAAGCAACTAAATGAAATGGTTTGTTTCCAGACTCATATACCAGATTTTTCTTCTCTACTCTGTGTCATTTGGTACTTTATCATATGTTCCCAGCACAAAGAGAATCTTCAATTCTGTCAGTGACAGATGAGCAGTACCCTACCCTAGGAAAACAAGGGCCGGGATTCTGAGGTGGAAGATGGGCTTTTTTTTTAAAATGTAAATTTATTTATTTATTCATACATTTACCTATTCATTTATGGCTGCGTTGGTTCTTCTTTGCTGCGCGCGGGCTTTCTCTAGTTGCGGCGAGCGGGGGCTACTCTTTGTTGCGGTGCACGGGCTTCTCATTGCAGTGGCTTCTCTTGTTGCAGAGCACGGGCTCTAGGCACGCAGGCTTCAGTAGTTGTGGCTCACGGGCTCCAGAGTGCAGGCTCAGTAGTTGTGGTGCATGGGCTTAGTTGCTCCGCGGCATGTGGGATCTTCCCGGACCAGGGCTTGAACCCATGTCCCCTGCATTGGCAGGTGGACTCCCAACCACTGTGCCACCAGGGAAGTCCCCAGAAGGTGGACTTTTTAGTTGAGACTGATTGCTGTTTCCTGATACATTATTTACTGTGCTCTTGTGCACGAGTCTTCCCTTCTCTGTATCAAATTTCATAGCATCGTTAACTGAATACATTTTTCTTGAAAAAAAAATGGTACACTTTACAAATGGTGAAGCTTGCCACAGCTGCCATTGCAAGGGCTTTATATCAAACTGGAAGAAGTCTATTTTTTTTTAGTTAAAGGGATTTAAAAATGTTTTCCTAAATATTAATTTGGTAATTCTAGTCAAGGTGCCTAACTTCCGCAAGTAGTTGGAATTCCCAAAGGCTTCAGGGAAGGATACTTGATTTAGTATAAATCAACAAGAAAAAGTCATGATTTGAACCCAAATTTCCTACAAGACAATGGCTTCATGAAGGTGAAAAATTAATTTTATAGCTATTAAAATTCAAATGTACCAAAAGCAAAAAATGCCATCATTTCAGTAAGTGCTGATTCTAAGTAACTTTAACCAAGGTATATATTATATATATTTTTTCCTTTTTTTAAGCTGACCCCATTGTGAAAAATGGACATTATGGTGGGTGTAGAAATGTGGCCTCCGGATTCCCAGGAAAAGGCTTGTCACCCCAGCGCTGAATGCTTGTCAGCGGGCTCCCTTCAGCTGCCAGCTCCTGCAGGGACGGCCTCAGCCAGCACCACCTGGCTCAAAGCTGCACAGCACAGAGGGGCCGGCAGCTGTGAGGGACCCCGGTTCAGCTCACTTCCCCGCACGGTTGTCTGAGGCTGGTTTTGGACTTGCGTTGCTGCTCGACTTCTCCTTCTGCGCAGTCTCCTTTGCTTTCCTTCCACAGGTGCTCATCTAAGGGCATGCCTTCATAAATATTCTGCACACTAAACTCCATCTCAGTACTTCCTGGAGAACCAAACCTGTGACAAAAACCAAGTATTAAAAGTAGAACTAGAGGGCTTCCCTAGTGGCGCAGTGGTTGAGTCCGCCTGCCGATGCAGGGGACACGGGTTCGTGCCCCGGTCCGGGAAGATCCCACATGCCGCGGAGCGGCTGGGCCCGTGAGCCATGGCCGCTGAGCCTGCGCATCCGGAGCCTGTGCTCCTCAACGGGAGACGCCACAACAGTGAGAGGCCCGCGTACCGCAAAAAAAAAAAAAGAACTAGATTAGTTCTTAATAAAGCTGTGAGGGAACAGTTCACGACAGCTCAGCTGTAACCCGTCAGATAATTTAGACCAGTTAAACAGCTGTAGTGCAAGGTGTATATGGCATAGCTGCATAGCTGCCTGTTTCTACCAAAACCTCAGGGAGAATGCTGCTTTTTACACTTCCTGATGGAAACAATGGAAATTTAGAATTTGTAATTGGAAGATTCTGAGAAGTTTCAGATGCCACAAATTTAATGCGACCTGATGGCTTTAATTTTTATGTCCTACTACTAAAAGTAGTCATTTATAGTGGCCAAAAAATGGGAAACAAATACAACTAATAGCTAATATAACATTGTATCAGGAAAGGAAGCTATACCTTAACTGATAGCCTGTTTCTCTATGACTGAGTTCCCATTTTCTTAAAAGGGAAAAGAAGCAGGGCAGATTTTTAAAAAGATGATTGTAGGGTATCTAGTAATTTCAAAGTGATGATTGCAAACTAAAAAAAGAGCTTGATGGGGAGGGGTGGGAAGCATATAATGATTAGAATTACGAGAAGCCTAGAAAGTGTCCTAGATTATCAGGAAAATTGTGAAGTGTTCAACAACTTTATTGTACATAAAATTAGGTTCCACAGAATTTTCTCACACACCATGATCTCTGAATATGCAAATGAGTAACATTTTCTCTCCCTAGCCAGTTAAAAAAAAATACTATTTCAGATGGCTATATTTAGAGAAACCATTTCTCCCGTAACACATTTTAAAACAAATTAAACATATCGATGAGGATCTTCACTGTAGTTATACTTGTGGTAGGACTATAGATGATTTTAAAAAGACAGCCTTTTAATTTTGGAATAAATTTAGATTTACAGGAAGACTGCCAAGATAGCACAGTTCCTGTATCCCACTGCCTGTTTCCATGAATGCCCTCATCTTACATGACCATGCTGGACATCACACATGCCGGAGCTAAGGCACAAATGAGTATGTCCGACTCTGGATTTCCCCAGCTTTCACCCAGGTTACATTGCATTTAGTTGCCATGTAGTTTCCTCCAGTCTGTGACTACTTGTTTTTTGGGGTTTTTTTTAACATCTTTATTGGAGTATAATCGCTTTACAATGGTGTGTTAGTTTCTGCTTTATAATAAAGTGCATCTGCTATACATATATCCCCATATCTCCTCCCTCTTGTGTCTCCCTCCCACCACCCTCCTTTTCTTTGGTTTTGACCTTAAAAATTTTTGAAGAGTACTGTTCACATATTCTAGGTTAGGTTAAGGTTGGGAAGTTTTGGAAAGAATACCAGAGGTGAGGTACCCTTCCTCATCGCATCAGCGGGTACACGACATCCCTGGTGATATGAACCTTGATCACTTGGTTATTAAGGTAGCACTTGCCAAGTTTCTCTATAGAAAGTTACTGTTTTCTCCTTTCCATACTCCGGAAGACAGTCATTAAATCCAGCCCACATTGAAAAAGAAAAGGATTAAGCTCCACTTCCTAGAAAGGGGAGCTTCTACATGTATTATTTGGAATTCTTCTGTAAGGAAGAGTATGTCTTCTTTCTATGGGTGGTTTTTAAAGATAATTTTAAAAAACCACTTTTCTTTAGTAACTATGAATTATTTTTGAAAGGAAGAAAACCCAAGACACATGATCTAAAAAATATTTTTCCTTTATTTTCTATCTATACGAGACGATGGATGTTCACTACTTATTGTGATCGCTTCCTGATGTACGCAAGTCACTGTGCTGTACACCTTAAACTCATACAGTGCTGTATGTCAATTACATCACAATAAAACTGGAAGGAAAAACAATCGAATTATGAAAAGGCAGGCAAGACACTGAATGTTTGGGATCTTTTTTATTTTTATACACATGACAAGATTTTACACCAATAGTCAGTTAAATAGTACAAATTTACATTCATGAGGAATGTTAAAAAAAAAATTCAACTAAAAAACCCACTTCTTCCTGTGACCCAAAATCCCAACATTTGACAGTGCGGGGGAGAAGGGGGCTGGGGGGAGCATCCACAACAAGTCTCTCCCAAAAGAAATGACTGAAATTTCACATTCCTTCTTCATATGGGATCCAAACGGCGACAGTGTAATTTACAGTTCATCTTTTTCAGCTGTAGATTTCTGTGAAAAACAGAAAAATCAGAAGACATTAAAAACCAGCACAACAAACCTTAGCTCACAGAAGGTTCATGTATGGAAAAAACAATTGAAATGGACCCAGCCTATCCATTAACTTGAGCTGTAGGCTAGAACCTCACCTTGCTAATCTGCAAAATAACTTAGAGCCCAACAACAAGATCAACAGTCCTTGAACACAAACAGTCAAAAATTTAAAATAGCCTAATGTTGCTAGAGTTAAGGCAGAAGCAAGTGGCAAAGAACACAGAAGCACCGTGGGCTAAGGAACAATCTGCTTAATAACATCTCAAGAATGGATGGCTAACCTAAGGGAATAAAGGAAGTGGGAAGATCAAAGTACACACTTTAAATAAAGAAAAAAGGGATTTGCTCCAGCTTTTGAATTTGATAATTAGATGACTATTTATTTCTTGACTTCTGTAACAGTCTTAACTTTGCAAGAACTGAAAATGCAAGTCCCATTCTTGGTTTGTTCTACCTTTGCTGTTTCTTGTTCCTCCTCATCCGCTCCTGCATCCATTTCTTCGTCGTCGTCTTGCTCTGTGTCTTCTGCGGTATCCTCTGTTGTTTCTTCAGGTTCTTCTTCTGGTTCTTCTTCCACCTAAGGGGAACATTTATGAGCCCATTAATGCATTGAACACCTTGGATCTATTTTCACTTTGCTCATTTAAATGTATAAGATCATAATTAACCTCACTCCAGTTTATCCAGAACTGTAGAGTCAACCCTCTAATTAGAGTTAACAATCACGCTAACAAAGGGAGACAGACAAAAAAAGGATGTAAAAGGCGGGGAGCTTCTCATTAATTTCTAGCATTGTGCGTGACACTGGGGATTCAAACATTCAATAAATTACTTCAAACCTTTGCATCAGGGTCAATGTTTAAGCTGAGGCGAAGCATTCTTTCTATTCTATCTCCATATGCTTTAGTGTCTGGTAAAAGATATCCTGACCGCAGTGTTGCTGTTTCAAACAAAACCACAGCAAGATCTGAAACTGTTTTGTCATCTTCATCCTCCTGAAATGGAAGAAGTCACACCTGATTAATATTAAAGGGTCCAAAGTAGTCAAATTAAGAGACAAAGGAGTATGGCTATGATACTGCTCACCTTAACTCGTCGAAGCATGTCTCTGATCAGTGGGTGTCTGGGGTTAATTTCAAATGTTTTCTTCTGGCTGGCATAATAACTGTTACAAAGTAAACAAACATATCGAATTTTAGGGTCCATGCATTTCCCATACTCTATTACTAACTCACATAATTACAGAGAACAACTTTTTGAAAAATTGACATGCTTATATATTGTTACATCATGCTTTATATGTGTGTGGTTAGATGAAAGAGTACAATAATGAACTCTTATTTACTGATGAATCCCAAGTGCCTTTGTTGAGTGGATGAACTGATTTAATGTCCTGTTCACCCCCTCTTAATGTATTCACTATCTTAATTGCATCTGTGTCTCCCCAGAGTTCTGGAACAGAACAACCTCTGGGTGCTGCTCAAGTAACACCTTCTCCACGATGCCTCAACCTATATGGTTCTAAGAAAAACTGCTTCTTTTCTCTGAAGTCAGCTGCAATGCCTCTGAGTATACCTTCATCGTCATTAGCATCCTACCATCCCCTGTGACTGTTCTCCCTCCTATAGCTGCATGCCGAGGACAGGGTGAAGCCCCTCTCCTTACATCCTGGTATAACCTATCATACACGCAAATCTTAGAGGATTATGATTTGTCATCCTGACTAGTCTGAATGTCACAATTTATTTTATAAATATTACAAATTGGTGAGTCACGCTAATTACGAATTATAGATATATTTTTAAATGGAGTTTGGGGATTGTGACAATGGAAACTACACTTAGGAGAAGAATTCTTAAGGTAGGCCTGGGGAAAAAATGTATGATGATTATTACGTAGCTAATAAGAAGATATTCCAAGTAGAAGAGAATAAAAACAAGGAAGAAGTCATTTTCAAAGCTATTGTTGTAACATTAAAATAAAAACTTGAAATACATATTTCTTGAAAATAAAGGGTACCAAAGATCCAGTGTACCTCCAGTACTTGGCCCTTGAGTTCAAATACTCGTTAACTTGTGCACCCTCTACCCTTTATTTTGTGGAGCATACTTGTTGGGGGTGAAAGGGGTGATTAAAAGGATTTAACGCCTTTAAGAAAAATAAGTGTCATTAACTTCATCTGTAACTATTATCTAAAAATGTAAAAGAAGTCCAGATACCAGGCCAAGCATATAATCTAATGCCAAAAGACATTATGTGTAACAGATTAAGAAAATTTCCATCTGTAGATAAAATACCATAAAATAAATCACAACCTCAAGACCTTTTCTTTAGCAATCTAATGTAGCAATCTAATCCCTTTGTAAACTTATCTAATATACAACAGACACTTAAAACACCTCAGTTCTTTGTATAGAAGCTGCCATTATCTTCTAAAGGACGGCTGTACAAGACTTCCCTGAGGATGCTTACTTTGTAGAGATGTCCTTGCCGGTCTGGTATGCTTGGGCTTTCATGATTCTCTCCATGTTGCCAGACCATCCATACTGGCTGGCCACAAGGGCACATGGGGACTCTGTCAGGCGCTGAGAGACCACAGCCTTTTCAATCTTAGGATAAGGAAACCAAAAGTTAGAGATATATAAATATCAACAGTTAAGGTCGTGAAGTAATTGCATTTCAACTCCTTAAGGGCTCACCGCTTAAGATCATAAACGGAGGCAGATCAGAAAAGTACCTCTCACTCAGATTTTTAGGAAACTCATTTAATAATCTGAATTTTTCAGTCATAAATACTTAAACATCAACTTTTAAAAACATTTAAAACTTAAGTTTAATCGGTAAAAATGTAAGCTATTACAAAGACAGTATTAAATTATGGAAAACTTTCAATTACAAAGGGAAGAAATATACCCACCCACAGGATAACACTTATCCTTTCAATTCCTTGTAGTTCATAAATGTTAAGCTCAGCCTCCCAATAACTTAACTACAATATTAAATGTTGTTCTGTACAACTTTTAATGGTTACAAAAGTACCAGCTGCAAAGTTTAATTTGCTGACACAACACGTTTTTTAAAATGAAGATGCTAGAATTTTCACAATTTCTGATTTCTAGAATACCTTGTCCTTGAGGGCTTTATCTTTCATCCAATTGAGCAGAGGCTCAAATTCTTTCTCAATTGCTTCACGACTCTCCTTACTTTTCTCACTTTCATCAAACTTCACTCCTTCCTTGGCAACATTCTGGAACCTCTTCCCATCGAACTCAGGAAGAGCCTGAATGCAGTATTCGTCCACAGGTTCTGTGAGATAAATCACTTCGTATCCCTTTTTCAGAAGTCGCTCAACAAATGGAGAAGATTCAGCCTACAAAATTAAGAAAGTAACGAAAATTTCCAAGTCTGGCCTTGGTATATTTGTTCATCCTAGTAGCTACATTTATGTAATACCAGCAACCCCATTTTACAGGTGGAGAATTAAGAGGTGCAGAGAATATAAATGACTTTCTTCCTATCAGTGACTGACAGGCCTCATTACCACTTCAGTTTATAATTTAAGTTTTCCTTTTTTTTTTCCCTCAAGAGTTGGCTATAAATGCCCAGCTACATACCAGGACCAGTTCAAGTTCACCTCACCTCTTTTCTGCTGGACCCAGCCATGAAGTAGATTTTGTCCTGCTTCTCCTTCATTCTTTCCACATACTGGTCTAGACTAGTAATGTCACTTGGATGATAAGAAGACTGGAATCTAAGCAGTTTAGCAAGACGTGTTCGATTTGAGTGGTCTTCTATCACACCAAGCTTGATGTTGGTACCAAATTCTTTCCAAAAAGTATCATTGTATTTCTCATCAGCAATCTTCTTGATCATGTCCAGGGTTTTACGGACAAGTTTCTTTCTAATCACCTAAACAAAATTAAAGAGTAACTTTACAAAAGCTCATCGCAAAATTTTGAGAACATACAATACGTAAGGTAGCAGGGGAGTAGTGGTGAAAGATACAGATGCTGGTATTTATCAAGGGGCAGGGAATGGTGAGTACTCCTATGTCAGATGGAGCAGAAACTAAGTTGTCCCTGGAAACAGTCACAAGATTGTTTTAATGTTTATATTCTAACTTTAAGACCAGGTAGTGGGCATATATGGGTATTCACTGCTCTTTCAACTTTTCTGTATGTTTGAAAATTTTTTATTATAAAATGTTGGGGGGAAAACAATCAGATTCTCAGGATTTGATCATTCCAGAGTAAAATTAAGTTCTTTATCTGAAAAGCCAAGGACTAGTCTCAAAACCTGGGAACTCCACTAATGGAGTCTTGTTCTCTGAGGCCCAACCAAAGAGCAAGGCGGCCGGTCTCTTCCCAGAGACACTCACCTTAAGCAGTTTATGTTGCTGAAGAGTCTCACGGGAAACATTCAAGGGGAGATCATCTGAGTCCACCTTCAGGTGGCAAAACAAAGTCCAGTTAGCAATAAAGACACTCGAAAAAAATAAAACCAACCAACCCAAAGAAAACGCCACTTCCAGACCCCCACTCTAATCCCCTCTTCCCCCATTAATCTCCAGATACTTACAACACCCTTGACAAAATTCAGGTATTTGGGCATCATATCATGGAAGTCGTCTGTGATGAATACTCGGCGCACATACAGCTAAGCAGAAACCAAAAAAAAGGTGACTTTCTGGAAATCATACTTTGAAATTTTAAACTCAGTTTATACCATTAAAAACCCACCTTAATGTAATCGCTCTTCTTAGATCCATATTCATCAAACAGACCACGTGGTGCAGATGTGGGTACAAATAAAATTGACTTGAAGGTAACTTCCCCTTCAGCAGTAAAGTGGATATATGCCATGGGGTCATCGCTTTCCTAGAAAGTTGGTATCTTAGTCATTCAAAAGGCACAGGAAAAAGCGGTTTGCGATTCAAAAGGCACAGGAAAAAGCGATTTATTATGTCGTACACATTCAGTTTAACATTTAACTAACAAAAAAGTACCCTTACCAAAAAAGTGAAGGTGGGGGGGCAAGGAGGGAAGAAGAAACAATTAAGATTGCACTTCCAGCTGGCTGTACATGGTTGTTCTGATGATGACTGTCAATAATATTACTCTATCGCCTAAACCTGGGGAAGGATGGATGAGTCTAGGTTCCACACATGTGAGAGAACAGGACAGGAAAACCACCGCCCTGCCTAAATGACAAAATAATATACAACATTTCATGAGTGTACTGTTCAACCAAAAAAGTACTCAGGAACAGGATTCTTCCATGAAATTTGGAACAGCAGTGGATAAAAAGAGGTATGTAAATAGCTATAAAGCGTAAGGACAGAAATTTCCTGCATTATACATTACCGTACCCACATATGGCTACTGGACACTTGAAATGTAGCTAGTCCACACTGAGATGTGCTGGTTAGTGTAAAACACACACCTCACAAAATAACCAACCAAACAAAAAAACCAAAAAGGAAACAACTCAATTTTTTATAATGATCACCTGGTGAAATAACACCGTTGGGTATGTTGGGTTAAAAAAATATATTATTAAAAGTTAACTTCACCTGTTTCAACTATAAAAAAATGTAGCCTCTAAAAGACTTAAAATCACACACTGCTCACATATTTCTAATATAGCTGCTTGAGACGAAAGTACCTTTACATATGCACTAGGACTTTCGAGTTCACGGGAATGAAAGTAGAGGCAGAACCGAGGGAAAGTTTTTGGAAGTAAAGCTGAAAGGATGGTTGGATGTTAAGGTAAGGAAAACAAAGGTTAAGTAACGAATCAGCAGATGGAATAGAGCAAAGAACAAATACAATCACAGAATATTAAGTTTTCTCTAGCTGTGCTAAGTCCATTAAACTGTTCTCTTTTGTGCAAGATGTTTGAGGAAACGTTAACTTGAAACAATTTTAGTCAATGCTAGTTTTGGATTCTAAGAGTTACAAGAAATGATCAGTAAAACAAAACATTGGCAAGGAAATAGGTTTAGTAATTATTCCTAGGCATATGACCTCAAAAGAAATGTTTGATGTTGTAAACAAGCTCTTCAATATTATGTTAAAAGTCATTCAATAACATGGTTTTAGGTCTTACAGGTTCTGTAGTAGAAATCAAGCATGTATCTAGTAGGCAGTTCTAAATCTTTTTGTAGCACAGACCACTTGGCAATTTGGTGAAGCCTACAGATTCCTTCTCAGAGTAAAAATTTTTTTTTATTTTATTTTTTTTTTGGCAGTACGCGGGCCTCTCACTGTTGTGGCCTCTCCCATTGCGGAGCACAGGCTCCAGACGCGCAGGCTCAGCGGCCATGGCTCACGGGCCCAGCCGCTCCGCGGCATGTGGGATCTTCCCGGACCGGGGCACAAACCCGTGTCCCCTGCATTGGCAGGCGGACTCTCAACCGCTGCGCCACCAGGGAAGCCCCAGAGTAAAATTTTTTTAATGCATAATATAAAATACACAGGATTAAAAAGGAAACCAGTTGTGTTCAAATAGTAATAAAACTATTTTTCAGCATATTTTTGATTTAGTAATGTTTCATTATCACATTATTCTAAAATAACATTTACCTTTGAAAATGATTTGTAGAAAGCTTTGTATTCATCCTCCTCCACTTCTTTCGACGGTCTCTGCCATATCGGTTTGATATCATTCATAAGTTCCCAATCCCAGACAGTTTTTTCAACCTGAAGTTACAGTATTTGATTAGTCTCTCCTAGCAGATATACCAGTAGTATCAATAGTTATACTATAGTAACCACAGCTTTAGAACATTTCAAAAAAGTATTAATATACGGAAGCACCAAAGGGTACCTATACTGTAGTATGGTTCTTGACAACTGGATCAAAAAAAATTTTAAAAAGTACTTCTGTCAACACTTAAGACTGTTATTTAATACAACAAAGACAAATGGTTATTCATTATAATTGGTAACAATCCAATTAAGGTTTTTTCAGTTATTTTTAACTAGCTAAAATGTTATTTCGTAAAAATACCTGTTTTGAGTTTAGAAGGATATACATCTTACGTATTTCTATTTCATGACTTATAGAAATCCAACATCTTACAATAAATATTTCTCAAAATCCACCACCATTACTTCTACCTACTCTACTACCTAAGAAGACCAGAGAACTAATTTTATAGTTGATATCTACATGACAAAAGAAGATGCAAAAAAGCTTCTTAAGCTTTTAAAATTCAAAACATATCATAAGCCATCAGTCCTGGGCAATATATGGAAGTCAGAGAACTCTTCATAAAAATGATCTGCATTTGCTACTTAAAACTTTCGACAGAGAGAGAGAGAGAGTCTAGAGTGTGCGCGCGCGCACGCGCACACACAGAGTTTGGTTTTAAAAGCTGGGCCTAGGGACTCACTCATTGAAAAAAGAAGACCATTAAGAACTGAAGCTTACCCTCAAATCGGTCTGTGCATATTTGGGTTTCTGTGTTTTTTTTTTCTTCTGCATCTGTTTTTTCTAACATAAGCTAAACAATATTTTTTACCTTAGTTCTCCCCTCTACCTGGTTTTATCAAGATATAATTGATACACATCACTGCATGAGTTTTAGGCATACAGCATAAAGGTTGAATTACACGTATTGTGAAATGATCACCACAATAAGTTAACATCCATCATCTCATATAGATGAGAAGAATAAACAATTTTAAAAAATGGACCAAAGAAAGAAAAGTTTCTCCTTATAATGAGAACTCTCAGGATTTACTCTCTTACCTTTCCTATACACCACAGAGCAGCGTTAGCTCTACTTGTCATGCTGTACGTGACATCCCTAGTACTTATTTACCTTATAACTGGAAGTTTGTACCTTCTTCCAACACCCCCCCCACCCCCGGCAACAACAAATCTGATCTCTTTTTCTATGGGTTTGGTACTTTATAACCTAAACGATATTTTAAGTAGGAAGATGAACCAGACTTACTTTTTTAGTTTTTGGTTTCTTTTCTTCTTCTTCTTCTTCTTCTACTGCAGCTTCATCATCAGATTCTTCTTTTTCTTCTTTTGCTGCTGCTTCTTCTTCCATGGGTTCCTCAACAGTTTCAGTCTGTTGAAGTAGAAAGTAGAATTACGGTTGAACTCATTTGTTTAATAATTCTGATTTCATCTATAGGATATGAAACAAAATTACAGCTGAAAAAGTCGATCTTCAGTAAGAAAACACTGAGAGTATCCTGTATTGAAAGAACCGTATTTAACGTTCATTCTTTCAGTGTTAAATACTCGAATATGTGCCAAGGTAATACACATGAATTGTATTCCTACAGATTTACCTTGCTGCTCCATACATAAATAGGAAAGTTTATGAACTGTGAATATTTTTTCACGAGACTTTTAATTGTATCCAGTTCAAGGTAATCAGATGCTTCTTCTTTTAAAACAAGGCTGCAAAGAAAGTAAGACGTTTAGAGAAAGACATGATGGTTTAAAAGATCTGACTATAAATTTGTCTAAATACTCATATGACTATAATAGCCAGCAATTCTGTGTATAACCAACAATGTCCCCGTTACCCATGTTAAGAACTCTCATCACCGATAAAGGTTTGTGAGCTAAATATACCTAATATGGGTATGGTAAAGGAAGAACTTTCTTGCACTCCCTCAGGTGGAAAATATTCTTAGTTCCAAGTAAAAAAATGAAAATGTTCTCAACCTTCTCAATGTGCTGGATGTTTTCATTTGAAGAACAGAAATCTTAAGTTAGCTGAAGGTGGGAAATCACTGCAATATTCTGGAGAAAAGTAGAATCTTATGCACTCTGATAGCAACTCTAGAAATCAAGTGATTATTGTAGTTAACCCCTAACAAAAACATGTTCCTTAAAAAAAGCTAGAAAATTAATCTGAACTATTGTTTACATTTGCACTAGACAAGAAAATAGTAACCACCTGTCACATGTGACTATTTACATAAAAGTTAAAATCAGTTCTTTAGTTATATTGCCACATTCCAATAGTCACATGTAGCTAGTGGCTACCATATTGGACAGAGCAGTGATAGAACATTTCTACCACAGAAAGTTCTACTGGATAGCACTGGCTTAGATAATTACAGTATCAAAAATTGTAGCACTGCTTCCTCTTCTTCCTTACTACCCCTTCTGCAAACACCTCCTCCATCCACCAAGAATAATAATCACAACGTACTCTCAAACACAGCAGGTAGTCGTGATGTTTGTGCTCCCAATAAATATGGGCAATGTTGTATCCATGGTTCTCTCCCTGCCTCAAAAAGCTTACAGTTTAGTAGCACCTGCCAACAAGTAGACAGCACATGATGACACAGCCTGGTGAGGGGACGAAATCTCTGGTCTTGGAGCATACATGTTAGTGGTCCGGGGTTAGTGGAGAGTTGCATCACTTTTGGATGCAAATTGAAGCTGATGGTTAGACATCTTAGTTAGAGGTATTTAAGAGGCAATTAGACATATGAGCCCAGGGCCCCGCAGAGAGATCTAGACCAGGGGTTGGCAAACTCTGGCTGGCACCCATAAGAAATTTTATTGGGATACAACCTCATCCTATATTGTCTATGGCTGCTTTCAAACTAGAATAGGAAAGTTGTGACATGTGACAGATCCTATAGTCCACGAGCTTAAAATATTTACTAGCTGATCCTTTAAGAAAAAGTTTGCTGACTCCTGATCTGGACTAAGAATATAGATTAGAGAACCCTGAGGAGGAGCTGGAACCTGGATCCAAGACAGTGGTTCAGACTGCATGCGGGACACGGGATAACGGAAAGGGCTGAAACTGAACTTTTGAAGAAAGAGAATATCAACATTGAGGCAACGGAAAGTTTAAAAAGATGAAGCTAGGTACTGAATGGATTGTTTTAAGGTATGAGCAGTAGAATGCAAATTCTGTAGAAAACACAAGAGAAAAACTACAAAAAAAAAAGAACCCATTGCTGGGAGCCATACCAACTAAAATAACCCTGAATCCACTGGATTTAGCAACAAGGATTACTGGTGACTTATTTCAATGGAAAGATGGTGGATAAAGTCAAAACACAGTGGGCCGAGCTGTGAACAGAAGGTGAAGTAGCAACAAAGGCAAGTATGCTTTTTTGAGAAGCTCAACAGTAGACAGGAGAGAAAAAGAGAGTGCATGTCTGACAGCAGCATGGGGCATCGCACCACCTGCCTTTGTTCCTTTTCCCAGAGACTTCAATACCTTTACACTTTGATGGGAAAGAGGAAGGTGTTCAGGAAAGGCTGACTTTAAAAGACATGGCAGGCATCAATTTATGCTTAGTCTCTGAGGAGGTGGCGTGAGAGACAACAGATGAGAAGCAGAGATTAGCTTTGGGGAGAAATGTAGAATACTCCCTCATGGTAGTAGGAGGGACAGAGGCAATTTTTACAGCATTTACAGGATGCTAATTTCATGATCTCATTTAATCCTCACTAAATCTCTCATAAGGGTACAGTGGTGGCTAATTTAGGGGCACAGACAGGAGTAGGGAGGAAATTGAATTGTCAGATGGTTTCTACTTTATTAGTCATATATAAGATAAAGTCATATGTATGCAGGGCAGGACCCTAACCTTGTCGCTTCCTTGCCTTTGCTCTCCTTTCCCCTTTGGCCATTCTAGACTTTCAGTTCCTCAAATGGGCCTCTTGCCTCTGGAACTTCCAACATGCTGTGCTTGCTGCCTAGAATATCTGAACCTAATTTATTACCATTTCAGAAAGACCTTCTGATAAGGGAGGTATCCCTTAACTTCCTTTCTGGCATTTGCTACTCTGAAATTATCTCATGTTTTTTCTTTCTTAGTCGAATGAGCCATGTGCAAGTAGGGACAGCAACTGTCTTATTCTCCACTGTAGCCCTAAACCCTAGCAGGTAACAGGCACTCAAATGGATATCTGTTAAGTGAATGGTCGGGAAGGTGGGCTTAAAGAAAAAAGGTAATTTTGCCAAGGAAAGGAGAACCTGTTGTAAAATTTCATTTACTGATCAACCATCCATGCTACCATAGGAAACCATCCTGATGACCCTTATTCATTCATACCAATACCTGCTAGTCATGCGTTAGGCTCTGGGAATGGAGTATTAACAAAATGTTTGCTCACATGGAGCGTCCATCTAGATGTCTCACCTGTCTCTTGGCAACCTAAGACATTAGCACCTCTTGGGACATCATTTTCTCTTTCTAGTTAAAAGATGCGATTTACCTGTATTCTCCTACCACCTAACAGAGAGGGCCCTGGGGTATAACTATTAGGGATGTCTCCTAAAGAGATCAGGAGATGTGAAAGGCAGGAGAAGGTAAATTTAGAACAGTAAATTAGTAAAAATACTAAAATGCAGTTGTCTAGTTTCATGAAAGGAAAATCTCTGACAATGAAAATAGGGAATGTCTTCTGGGATGAAGAAAATTGGTTGAAATCATAGATGTATGCTTGTTTCCTACCTGAATATTTAAAAATCCTTAATGTTGAGAAAATTTTAAACTGAATTAAGAAAAAAAATCAAGACTGTGGGCACATTTTCACTTGGCAGAACTGGGCAAGTCAATTGACCTCTAAATTGGAATTTCTTTATCTCTAAGATGGAGAAAAAAACAAAAGGCAGAAAGCTGCCCTGTCGTCTGTCTGTCTGTCTCACACTTCACAGTGCTGCAAGCACCAGGAGACACTGGGCATAAGATATGTCTCGTCGACACCAACAATAGGTACTGGCTTAAAATGAATTCCATATCAAATTCAATAACTAGTAACTATCCTCGAATGAGACGTTTTCTTCCAAAGAACTTTCTTAACTCTCTTCAAGTCCTTTATCTGTGCTCTCCAACCCGCCCCCAACCCTGGCTACTATCTTGGCATGTTTTCAACCGTTACCCAGGCTACCCCAAGAGTCTCTTCTCATCCAGTCCTGCCATCCTCCACACAACCTTCAGAAAACTTTAACAAAGTTCATCAGAAATTCCATCAGTAACTGCCACCACCTGAAAGGAATTCCTTGAATCTTGTAAACACGCTGTGCCACTGCCGTTATCCATGATGCTCCACAGACTGACACCACTTTTCTAAGTCCTGCTTACCTGGAAAACCTGGACAAGCCACTTGTTTCTGAGGCCTCCGATCTGCCTTCTCCCTGAAGAGCTAACCCTTCCTCCTTCAAGCCCTCCATAGACAGCAGCCACCATAACTCTGGGTCCGGCCCTTAGCAAGACCTCAGAATACTTCAAGTGGTGAAAACTGTTCAAGTTGCTCATTTTTATAGGCAAAGAAATTAAGGCCCAGAATAAGCCGTTTGCTCAGAGCCAGAACCGGAGAATCAACATCCTCGTTACGACTATTAATTCTCATTAGGAATTAGTAATACTTACGTAATTGTCGTTCCCCGTCCTAGAGTGTTTCCTCTGGGGTCAGCAATTACAGAAAATTCATTGGAGTCGGACTCCCAGATGTGCTGGGTGTCGTTGTTGTGTTTCGACGTGACAATAACTTTATCTGCTACAAGGAAGGCAGAATAGAAACCGACACCAAACTGGCCAATCAGTTCTGAAGTTGACTGGCCATCTTCTTGTGCCTCAGTCATTTTGTTTAAAAACTCGCTCGTCCCAGATTTGGCTATGGTACCAAGGTTTTTAACCAACTCTTCCCGGGTCATTCCTACACCAGTATCTGTGACATGGAGCAGGTTCTTCTCCTTGTCACACTAAAACCAAGACAAGAACAAAACAGTTATACTTGCTCAATACTCACGATATAAAAAGGAAATACTGAGCTATATATTGAGAAACTACCAGCTTTGGACCACATCAATTTCAATACAGAAAACAAAACTGAGATATTTTCCTCCATATAGTATTTTATGGGCTTTTCAAAAAGCGTACATCTTAAGCACAAGCATCTTTATAGAGAGTAATTTTAAGTTCAGTGTATTTGGTAAAGTATCCATATAAAGAGGGCAAGGACTGGTCTAAATGTCAAAGGGCAGAGACAGACCTAAATAAGGCAAGCTATTTATGAAAAAAAATTCAAGAAAAATAAAATTCTATGTTTCACCTATTTCTTTGATAGAAATTAAAAGGATTCAAAACTTGAATGACTTCTGTCTTTGGAATCTGTGGTGACCAATGTTCTTCACTAAACATTCCCAGCTCTCTGCCTTCCAGAAATACAGTAGGAATATACTTCCTCCACTTATGGTTGGATAAGGCCATGTGACTAGCTCTGGCCGAGGAGCTGCAAGTGGGAGTCAGGAGTGTGGCTTTCAGGCTGGAGCCTTTAATTGATGTGAGCCCCTCCAAGCTTTCTCTGCACTGTGGCAACCAGCTACACTTCAGATGGTGGCTGCTCAATCAGCCTGTGTCATAGAGATGATGCAAAGCAAAGGCCACAGGCAGCCATGACTGATGATTTAAGCCAGGGGTTGGCAAACTTTTTCTGGAAAAGGGCCAGAGAGTATTTTAGGCTTTGTGGACCATACGGTCTCTGTCAAAAGCAGTCACAGATAATACACAAACGGGCATGGCTGTGTTCCAAAAACATTATTTATAAAAGCAGGACTTCCCTGGTGGCGCAGTGGTTAAGAATCCACCTGTCAATGCAGGGGACACCGGTTCAAGCCCTGGTCCGGGAAGATCCCACGTGCCGCGGAGCAACTAAGCCCGTGCGCCACAACTACTGAGCCCTCGCTCCACAACTACTGAAGCCCACACACCTAGAGCCCATGCTCCGCAACAAGAGAAGCCATCGCAAGGAGAAGCCTGCGCACCGCAACGAAGAGTAGCCCCCTGCTCACTGCAACTAGAGAAAGCCCTCACGCAGCAACAAAGACCCAACGCAGCCAAAGAAAAAAATAAAATATAATGTTAAAAAATATATATAAAAATAAAAACAGGCAGCAGGTCAGATTTGACCCACAGGCCATATTTGGCTGAGCCCTGATTGAAGTCCCCGACACTTGGGAATTGTTATTGCTCCTAACCTAGCCTATCTTGACTGATACGCATTCTCTCTCTCTAAGAATTCTTTGTAGTTAAAAAGAAAATTGTTCTAAGCTTACCTTAATTTTAACCGTTAATTCCTCATTTCCAGCAAGAGCATTTTCATCAGTCAATGATATTAGCCTTATCTTATCTAAAGCATCAGAGGCGTTCGAAATCAGTTCTCTCAGGAAAATCTAAATGGAAGCCAGATTTAATACACACTTAGATTAGCCTCAAGATACACGAGACATTAAATTTAATGGCAAACTCATTTTATTTCTACTCTTTACTCTGAAAAAGCACTCTTCAAGGACTAGACTTCTACGGTACAGAGGTGGCGTTACTCTCCTGGTAAAAGCAGGCACAGCTCTCTACACAAAGGACTGTAGCTACTACAAGGAACACCTGAACTGCTGAGTGTAGCTGATACTCTATTTTCCCTCCTAATGATCTTTCTGTATGCAATACTCGAGGCTTAGTTTGTTATGACTGAACGTAAGACTCACAACTATTTAGCAGGCCACGAAAACAGTTGGAGGGGAAAGGGAAAAAAAAAAGGGAAAATGTTTAGGAACCCTCCCCCTCCCCCCAAACACACACAAATAGGTATCTAGTAGTGATTCTTGTACATACTGGGTTTTTAAACTTTGCCAACTACTTGCTTGGAATTGCTATGTCAGCACATTCACTATGAAAGTTAACAAGTTAGCTACCATACGGAAACAAAACAACATTATCATAACCACATGTTGCTTACCTCTTTATTTTTATACAATGAATTGATGATAAGTTTCATCATTCTGTTAACTTCGGCTTGGAAGGCAAACTTTTCTGATTTCTCTCTAAGTTCTCTTATCTGGGATGCATTTAATCCATCCAACTGAATAGCTTCTTCCTCTCTAAGGAAATAAATTTGATCAACTAATACTGCATTACTTAATTCCCTCCAAAAATATAGGATCTGTGATGAGAGCAGAGTGATCTCTTAAGGTTGTCTTAATGGTTAAAAAGCTAAAATGCAAACCTTTACATTACTAGTCTACCATCTCATTATTATTTTATCACAGTAGTACATTACCTTTAACAGCAAGTTGGAAATACTCTGTGTTAAACATTGTCAGAAAAATAAACCCAACTTCCCTCTCCTAAAAAGCAAAGTCACACTCATTTACGTTCCCTCACAGGGAACCCTCTGCCTGGGAAACTTTGGCTTCTAAGGGTCTACAAAAGTTTAAGTCCTAAGAAGCCAAATCAAAACATTGCTCAACTGACAGAATTCCTTTTTAAAATTACTAAGTGTACACACCGGGTATAAAACCAAAGGAGAAGCCTTTTCTAAGGTCTTAGGAAGGCTATAGTGCTAGCATTCTGAAACAGTTATCAAAATAGTTTTCAAGGGAATTCATCTCATTTTGACCAGTCATTCTTAGTGGCAAAGTTAGGAGACATTACTATGTATGCACACACTTGCTACCCCTAACATTTTCTCTATTTAAATTCAGAGTATTAAACTTCATCTGGATCTTTTGAGAAGAGATACAAAAAAGCTACTGTATTCCAAGTTCCCAGCGGGTTATCTGTATAGTTTCAGAAGAACACAAACCTCTGTACTACTTCATCGTCTGTCCTTGAGCCTTCTCTACTTTTACCCAGATCTTCTTCCACTGTCCCATCCACATCCACTTCATCGTCAGCCTGGACAGACCCTGATGGCAGATTTAACACCAGAAAACTCTTAAACATCGTTGCTTCATGTACTTCTCAGAAGAAACAAGATCAAACAGGGCCAGTGTAGTGGCTGCAAAATTCACTTGGCAAATACGGGAGGGGGCGATGGAAGAATGGATCCACTGGTTTAAATATCCAGTGTAAACCCACGTAAGCGTATTTCTTATGTAAGTTCAGATACTGAGGTCTCCCAGGAGATTTTGAAAGACGGAGGCAGCCATCACTTCTAAAGGGCGGCCCTGGGATCCTTTATAAATACTGTTTAGCAGATTCGATTCCAGGCCCCTTCTACATTCACACGTGTTGCCCGCAGGCCGAGACTAGGCCTCCAAACTGACCATGCCAAAACTTAGGCCTTCAATACCACAAGTCAGAACACGAAAAGGATTTGTGCAACCCCTAGCGAGGGGAACTGAAGGGCTCAGGAGCCTGAGAAAGCGAAGAGACGTTTAGAGATTTTAAGATGTTAAGGAGCTCGAGCAAAAGTGAGTCAAACACGCTGACACTGCCGGTTCGCTGCCCGCGGGCCTCACGCTCCACAGCCCAGCGGCTAAGAAAGGAAACTCGCGTTGGCGAGGCGTGGAAGCCTGGGGGCGGGGGGGGTCCTCAAACTCTGATGGCCAAAGGTTGCGGCATCTGACAAAAGTCCTCCGGAAAGGGCATGCACAATGCTCCCGGGGGACGGCGGGGAGGGGGGCACGAGCCCGAGGGAGGCCCCACCGCGAGGAGGCTGAGCCCTCTAGGAGCGGATACTAGGAGATGTATAAGGGATTAAAACGACTCCGTTCTCCTTTTATCTTTCCAGAGGAAGGAGAGAGTAAACGAAATCCCCTGAGCCTCTTTCGAGGAAAAGCAATGGACACCCCACAGACCAAGCACAGGCTCTGTAATCACCCTCCCGAGCTCAACGCCCCCAGAACCTTCGAGAAGAGGCCGCGCTTGAGGAGGGGGGGGCGTCCAGGGGGGCCCGCTCCTCCAGGATCACTCACCGAAGGTCAGCAGGACGCAGCAGAGGCCCAGCACCCACAGGGCCCTCATGGCGCACGGCCGGTGAGTCTCAAGTCCCCTTTGATCGCAGGAGCCGCCTCCGGCCCCCCCCTACGCCAGGCTTCGATCCTCACACCTCAAGCCTTGCGGTCCGCCCACTACCCCCAAGCAGGTCGGGCCGCTTTTCACCCCCACTTCTCGAGGGCGGGGGACGGGAAACACGAATCCACCAATCGTGCCGTACCACGCACCACCTGTACCCAATGGGGACTCGAGGGGGGGACCGCAGTGCACCAATCGGAGCTGTCCAGGTGCGGTGTCCAATGCCCGAAGCGTGGCTCCTTCCGATTGGTCAGTCCTGGCTCCTTTTCTCCAATCAACTGGTTCCGCGGGCCCCTCTCACGTGGGACCGCCCCTTTGCCTGTGTTGCTCTGGTCTCTAAGGGAAACCCTCCAATGAACGTCAGCACAGAACACATCCTCCTTGCGGAGAGGTCACGCGGAACCACTTCCGGATCCTGAGCGCGCTTACTCCGTGACGAGGGGAAGCGGTAGCCATGGCAACGCGTTCTTCACCTTTCCCTTGTCCATGCGTGGGGTCACGTTGGGAATGATTCCAGAGCGACTTTTCGCAGTCAGCTTTCTATCTGGCAGTGCTTCTCGGAATCGAGACACACGTGAGAAGTTGAAAATCCCCCGGCGCACTTTTCGATGGGGTTGGGGAGGAACTACAGTTCCCGGCATGCAACGTACTAGGGGGGAAAACACTAGTGCATGCTGGGAATCGTAGTCTTTGATCAGCTGCGTAGTTTGGCCCTTTCCTCTGCCTTTTTCCCAGCGTGTCTTTGCGGGAACTCTGCGCTGCGTGTTTTAGAATTTATATCTCGTTGCTAGTGCCGTAGAAATTTCTGCCTATTCCAGACTCTCTAGTGTACACAGCCTTCAGAACCTAGAAAGCCGCCAGGCCTTGGCCGAGGCCGCCCAGCGTTCTGGGGGTCGGCCTGAGTCCGGCCCAGCCTCCGGTTCATGGACGCGCCTTTCCGAATCTGGCTTCTCGTGCGTCACGTGGGCAGCCGGAGCTTCTGGTACGTCTGCACCTTTCACAGGCGGAATGCTAGGCCTTCTGTTTCGGTTTACAGAAGAGGGTAGCGGGGCTTTTTTTTTTCCCCCTTCCCTTACGGGAAATCGCGAGCAACTTTGATGCCCTGACTCCCTCAGGAGAGTTCAAAGGCGGTGAACCGGTGGTCCCAGAGTCCCTGCTGTGAGTCAGGTGAAGAGCATGGTATTAAAGTCCAGTCTAGCAGAAAAAAGAAAAAAAAAAAAAACACTCTCAGTTTGACGGGTGCAGGAGGATACACCTGCAGATCTTTGAAAGCAAAACCTGTGGGACTGCAAATGAGCGAGAGAGTACAGCTTTGTAACTTCATAGAAATACAGAAAGACATAAAACACCAGGTGGCTTTCTTGTGAGGGAAGTCCCTCACCCAAAGCTTGGGCCTTTGGAAATATTTTCTATGGCTTTTTAGCCTTTACAGAGCCCCCAGCCCGACCCGCACCCGGTTTCCACAGAAACACTGCCTTCCTTACCGCTTCCTACAGGTTAATTGAACTTCGAATTTGTTTTCAGATAAGCATCCGAATTCCTGAAGACAAGCTTTTCAGTGACAGGCTATCGTATATATTTATAACTTCCCCTATTGAGGTTCGCCAGTCTTAATTCTGTGGTCAGCACTTACACGTTGTGGTGGTCCCTTATTTACATCTAACCAAATTATCTGAATTTGTTATTAGTAAGAAAAGGGTAGCTTACAAAGCTTTTGTTATGCCTCTGTGCTTATTTTTTTTGTTTAAAGAGTTACTAGGGTGTGGATTACATTCAGAAATCTCAAATAATTGCATTTTTGTGTGTTTTAACTCCTGTTTATTTTTTCTTTTTAGAAAAAGATGAGTTCCTTCACTATTCTGCATTTCACAACATTTCTTCCCCTTTTTCTCTAGCTCTGAACAAGTAAGCAACCAGTTCTGAAACTGCAAATTCCATCTTAACTGGTCAGTGGTGGGTAATTTGTGCTGCACCTGAAGGGAACTGAGAATGAGGCAGGCCCTCCAGAATAGATGCATTGCTGTGGGTAGATGTTACTGCAGATAACAGTGGGAATGTATGAGGCAGGCAGAACGCAAGACAATAGACTGGCAGAAGAATATGGCTGGTTGTTGTCAGGCTCAACTCTGCCCCTTTAAGACATGATCCCTGGCTATGCACCCTGTGAAGGTAATGGGCAGCTTACCCCATTCCCAGCCTTGCTGTTTCTTCCCAGCCTTGCTGTTTCTCCTCTGTAGTCTCCACTTCTTCTGCCTTTGACCTATGATTGATCCTCATGTCCCATCTTGGCTAGCTCCTCCAGAACTTACACTCCAGATTGTTTTTAAACTGCTGACCTGTGGATCTGATTCCCTCGCTTCCTAATTTTAGTTTTTTCCTTTTGACATTATATGTCCATGACTAGTATAGGGAATAGCTGCCTTTGTTGTTTTTGTTGTTAAGCTTTTTCTTGAGCACAGCTAATCCCACTAGACAGCACCCTCCTTTGCAGTTGAACTTGGGAGAAAACACCAGAGAGGCAAAGGGGTGCCGTTAGGAGCAATGGATAGCTCAACTGGTAGACAGGTGTAGTCCAGCAGCGAGGAGTCAGGGAGGATGCAGACTGGGAGATCGAGGCAGGAAAGCAGTTGGCATCGGAGAGCATTGAGGAATGAGGCTGAGCACCAAGGTCAATTTTTTGGTTGGTCAGTTGGTTCATTCATTCTTTCATTTATTAATTCAGCAAGTGTTGAGGACCTGGTATGTGCCAGGTATTATGCAAGGTGCTGGCAATAGAGGGGTGAGCAATATTGATACGGTGTCTGTGCAGAGTTTGAACAAATATTAACAGTGGAGTTGCAGCATAAGTGCATGTATCTTATTTAAACCAAAGCAAAGATATAAAAGAATGACTGCAAAAGAATGTGAGGGAGCTTTTTGGGGTGATGGAAATGCTCTTGATCTTGATTTTGGTGGTGGTTAAAACTCATCAAACTGTATACTTCGAAAAGAGTGAACTTTGTCATGTAAATTATACCTCAATCCAAGAAACCCTAATAGCAGCCATTGATTTAAACAACAAAACACTGAAACCATTTCAGTAGGAAGCAGGAAACAGACAGAGATGCCCGCTATTGTCAGTATTGTCCCACACTGTTTAGGAGGGTCTAAGAAAATTAACTGAAATTAATTTTAAAAAGTTGAGGTTTTTTTTATTTTGAAATCCCTTCTCACTGGTGAAATGATTGCCTATCCAGAAACTCAAGAGACTCTAGCTAGGGGAAAAAATTACTGACTATAAGAAATATGTAAACATCAATAGAATTGCTGTAATCTTGTAAAAAACACAGAAATGGAAATTTTAAAAATCTCATTCATATTAGAGACCGAAACCATAAAATACTTAGGAATAAACTTGACAAGAAAGACATAGCTCCAACATGAAGGAAACCATAAAATCTTATTGAAGAATATAAAACAAATGGAGAAGTTGGGTCTGGTACCATACCCTATAGGGTATTATTTACTGCTATGTAACAAATTACCCCAAAACTGTGTAGTTTAGAACAATGAACATGTATTATCTCACAAAGTATCTGTAGTGGGGAATCTAGGAGTACTTAGCTGGGTGGTCCTGGTTCAGGGTCTCTCATGAAGCTGTAGTCAGGATGTCAGCGTGGGCTGCTGTCATCTACGGCTTGGCTGGGTCTAGAGGATCTGCTCCTATGATGACTCACTCATAGGTAATGGCAGGAGGTCTCAGTTCCTCACCACAGACTTCTCCATTGGGCTACTTGGATGTGCTCACAGTATGGTGGCTGGCTTTCCCCAGAGTGAGTGATCCAAGTCAGAAAACAAGGCAGGAGCCATGAGAACTCATGACCGACTTTGGAAATCACATACTATCATTTCTGCAGTAACCCTACTCAGTGAGAAGAGGGGATTACACAAGGAGGTTAATACCAGGAGTCAGAGATCATTGGGACCATCTTAGAAGCTGCCTGCTACCATACCGTAGCTGCAAGGGAAGCTGAGCAAGGTTCTAGCTGGCATCTTCAGCTTCATTTGTGAGGAGTGGGCTCATGAAATGGACAAGAACCAGAAGTGGGGATTTCCTCCAAAATAGGGAGGGGATTCAGATGTTGCACAGTCAAAAAGAATGGTAAATGTTCACTACGTGTTTGAATAGACAAACGGAACAGTGCAGCAAAAGAGAGAATCCAGACATAGATTGTTTCAATTTAATACATGATAAAAGTGATATTTCAATTTAGAGGAGAAAGGATAGTTTGTTTCACAAATGATGCTGGCCTTGACTGGTTATCCATCTAAAGAAAAATAAAGTTGACACCTATCTTACATCATATAAAAAAAGAAATCCAGTTTAGGAGAAAATAAGAAAGTCTGTGAGTGCACACTAAGAATGGGGGAGACCTACTCAATCAAGATTGAGCATCCAGGAAATACAGCAGAAAGCCTACAGTGTTTACCAGGCTCCTCTCTGGTGGGCCCGGAACTCCAACTTTTGTCCTACTAGCACTATCACCATGAGGCTGCTGAGTGTTGCCTAGCGCATCAGCCTTGTGCTGCTTTCTAAGAATATTAGCTCTGCATGGTGTAAGAATCAGCAAGCATTTTAAGGGGAAAAGCAACAGAGAATGTAGGGATCACTTCTTAACCCTTCCTTTCTGGAATCTTGTCTTCTGAAATCCTGGTTGCCTGAGTAGCTGTCTGATGCCTTTAAATAAATCCTCAAGTATCTTATCCAGCTTCTCTGTTCTGGCAGGAAGGTTGCTCTGCTTTGAATTGTCCTTCATGGTAGAATGTGGAAGTAGATGTAGGAGATGTAGATGTTCTTGGTCCTATTTTAATATTGGGGTTCAAATATTGGGTTTCAAAAATCCCAATGTTTCGGGCTTCCCTGGTGGCGCAGTGGTTGGGAGTCCACCTGCCGATGCAGGGGACGCGGGTTCGTGTCCCGGTCCAGGAAGATCCCACATGCCGTGGAGCGGCTGGGCCCGTGAGCCATGGCCGCTGAGCCTGCGCGTCCGGAGCCTGTGCTCTGCAACAGGAGAGGCTACAACAGTGAGAGGCCCGCGTACGCAAAAAAAAAAAAAAATCCCAATATTTCAGCTAAGACATTAAACAGCCATAATTATTTCCTCATGTTAACCTTTCGGTAGTTTTCATCAAGTAATTAATATGGTGTTTAATGTTTCCGAAATGTGGAACTTGTATTATTTTTGACTAGAGAACAGTAAATGTGTTTCTAAATATTTAATGTAATTGTAACTACAGTTTACATTATGTCTTCTTTTTGACTAGTTTTAACCACAAATGTGGATTATTTGTGATCTCCCTAGGCCCCGCCCCAACTCACATCACGTTACCCTGCCTGAGCATTGACTGTGGGTTTATATAATGGTTACCTGCATTTGCTAATAAAATCTGTGGGTGCTGTGACTCTTAACATGCAATCAGAGAGTTTAAATTAAATTCATCTGTGGTCTTGTAGTTTACATTTTATTTTCTATTACCTAAAAATGAACACCTCCCTAGTCTCTGCCTTAGAAAAACAGATCAATTAAAAAATATATGTCCGGGACTTCCCCGGTGGTGCAGTGGTGAAGACTCTGTGCTCCCAATGCAGGGGGCCTGGGTTCGATCCCTGGTCAGGGAACTAGATCCCACATGCATGCCACAACTAAGAGTTCGAATGCCTCAACTAAGGAGCCCATGAACCATGACTAAGCAGCCTGCCTACTGCAACTAAGAGCCGGTGCAACCAAATAAATAAATATTAAAAATATATATATATATATGTATATGTCCAATTGTCCTCTGTCAACTTTGGATACCAGCAGAGCACAAGAGGAATTGAATTTCAAATAAGAGATTTGTTAAATTTTAAATTGTGGTAATTTGATATTTTACATGATCTAATTAGCCATGTTGATGATGTTACATTAGGGACTTAATAGGAGTTTCAGAGCTGGAAGAAGTCTTAGAAATCATGTAGTTCCACAACTCACCCTCTTGGTTTTGAATTATAAAACTAAGATATTTTCATGGTTTAAAAAAACTCCAGTTGGTACAGAAAAGGGTAAGATCAAAGGTAGAAGTTCCAGGTTCTCCCCACCCCATTGTTCCCATTCTCTAGAGGTCACTACTGATAGAAGTTCCTTATGCATCCTTCCAGAAATTGTGTGTGTGTGTGTGTGTGTGTGTGTATGTGTGCACGCATGTATGTTTGTGAATGTACATACGTGTGTAATAAAATTAAAAATGAAATTCTTAATTTTAAAAAAGATAAATGGAACAATACACATTAGCTTATTCCATTTAATAGATCTTGGATGTCTTATCTTTTAAAATCTACTTTCCTATTTGATAGGCACTTCTTTTGTTTCCAGTTTGTTGCTATTACAGCCAGTGCTGCAGAGAATGCTTTAATCTGCACAGGTTTTTTATTTGTGAAAGCTTATCTGGAGGATAAACTTTTAATTTTGGAATAGTTAGGTCAAAGAGTATGTGCCTTCAAATTCTGTGGTTATTTACCAGTTCCTCTGGGGGGTGGAAAAAAGCTGTACCAATTTATGTTCCCATCTCAAGGCTCCTCCCTCTCTTTTTAAAAAAAGCTAAGGAAATTCGAGGTCCAGAGAAAAGAAATGAGGTCTCAGAGTTAACTATTGGTAGAACAAAGTGGAACTCATATTTAAAAAATTTCTTACATTGCTCTAGCTACTACGTACCTCTTGGCTACTTGAAAAAGTTTGAAAGGCTTTTTAAAGAAATTTTATTTTTTATGTGTATTATGAAAAAATTTGCAAATTAAAAAATTTTAAAAAAAGATTGAGGAAGAAAATTAAAATAACCCATATGCCTTAACTAGATACATCACTACTAGCATCTTGGTGTCTTCATTAATGTTTAATATATACATTTTTAAATTAAAATTGGAATCACACAATAACAGTTTTGTAACTGTCTTTAACTTGCCAATATATGGTAAACATTTTTCCATGTAAATATTTTTACAAGGTATCTTTTAGTGGGTGTACACTATTTCATGTCATGACTGTGCCATAATTATCGATTTATTATTGTTAGCCCTTTAGTTTACCAATCTTTAAACCATTATAAATACTGCTGCACTGAAAATTCTTAGATGTAAATCCTTATAGACAAATTCTTAAAATTGATATGCTTGGTAAATGTATGTGACTTGTGTTTCAAAGGGTTGTGGTACTGACAAATTACACTCTAGGAGAGTTGTACCAATTTACATTCCCACTGATTTACATTTTTTTTTTTTTTTTTGCGGTACGCGGGCCTCTCACTGCTGTGGCCTCTCCCGTTGCGGAGCACAGGCTCCGGACGCACAGACTCAGCGGCCATGGCTCATGGGCCTAGCCGCTCCGCGGCATGTGGGGTCTTCCCGGACCGGGGCACGAACCTGTGTCCCCTGCATCAGCAGGCAGACTCTCAACCACTGCGCCACTAGGGAAGCCCTGATTTACATTTTAAGCATAAAAAGCTTTACAAAAAAAAAAAAAAAGAAAAGAGAGGAAAAGCAAAGTAAAAGTACAGCCTGGCGTTGTCAGAGTACTAAAGTTAGATGCTGTGGTCATTGAGGGCGGGCTTGGGGGTGGGGTATTTGAATATAGAAATCCCGAAGCCTTAAAATATTGAGAGAAATCTCTGAAAAAAAGTCAGAGGAACTTTTGACCAGTTAGTAGATATTCTTATAACTTCTAGTTCTAAAGTGCAGTGATAAATATAGTGATACGATTGAGGCTACTTTATGGCAAAATTTGAAATCAAACATTTGCAATAGAGGTAATGTTAACACTGACAATAGCAGTAGGAATAGCAAACATTGAGGACTTCGTATGTACCTTGCAGATTCTTGTAAACTAAGCCGTGATAACTTGCTTAAGAAATCTGTTGAGAAGTCTGTCTCTTTCCCCTCCCTCCCTCCCTCTTCCTCCCTCCCTCCCTCCCTCTTCCTCCCTCCCTCCCTCTTCCTCCCTCCCTCCCTCTTCCTCCCTCCCTCCCTTCCTTCCTTCCTTCCTTCCTCTTTCAAGAGCAGGAGACTTAGTGAAGAGACAGTGAAGCAGGTCCCAGAATGGAAGGAAAAGCTAGACACCAGGCCTCAGGATTGACAGGACCCAGGGTAGCAATGGGCATCCAAGTGGCATGGACACTCTCTTTAAGGCACTGCAACAGGATGCCTCAGCCCTTACTAGGGAATGTTCTTTATTAAAGTGTCCACCTTAGCAGTGTTAAAAGAAAACAAATTTTTATTTTAAAAAATGTTTATTAGGTGCTTATTATGCAAAGTATCATTTAATCCTGCCAAATGGGTGGTCATTGTTTCCAGATTTACAGCTGCAGGAACTAGTGTCAGAGTGAGATCTTGGGGCAGGTTTTATATGACTCCAAAGCCCATGCTCAACCTCTGTATCCCCGACAATGTGGGAGATGCCACTTTGATGCACTTGCTGCCATCAGGTGGGCCAGGGACAAATATTAAGTAACTTTGATTCTCTGGCACAGATGTTGGAGCCTTTCAGTTCTTTTTCGGTGTTTCTGATTATACCAAGAGAAAGTCAGTTTGGTCCAAGTCTGTCTTAAATGCCTCTCTAATAAGTACATGTTAATCTACTTTCTCCATAAAAAGAGAAGTGTATCTAAATAGAATTTATTCAGTACTTTGCTTTTTAATGCATTTATTTTTATGGATACTATCTATTTGTGACATGTGATAAGGGTTTTGCACTTACAGTAATAACGAAAAGTTTCTAGTTAAATTTTTTGACTTAACATTGTTTTAAAGAAAAATAAAGAGTCATGTCCTACTTTTCTTTATCTAATTTCTACTCCAAAATAACTCCTTCTTCTATTTAGGTCTCCTCTGTTCCTCTCCCCTCTACCCCCACCATTAATCCCCTATTTCTGCAAAAACTGGGAGGGTTCTTTATCAGCAGTTGTGGAGCAAGTTGTGGAATTATGGTTTTTTCATTTTTAATTTTAATTATAAAGTAATGTAGCTATAGTTACTATGATCAGAGAAATGGATTTGTCTTAATCTTACCATTCTAACACAGCTACTATATCATTTTTCTTTCCTGTTTTTACCTCACGTGCATTTCTCTAATAATGATACTTAACATTCACTGACTATTCGTTATAGGCACTGTTGTTAGCATTTCGCAATCCAATAACTTGTTTAATCTTTTTAAGCATTTTATGATATAGATTCTGTAATCCCTGTTCTGCAGATGAGGAAACTGAAGCATGGTGAATTTACGACACTTACTGTAAGGACTTGAATCCTGGGAACTGGTGTTCTGAATTTGGACCTTTGACTTCTGCACTGTGCTGTTTCCCATATTTAGCTGTGTTTTATTAGCACTGTTATTATTATGGCCTATACTTATTTTTTTCTCCTTCTCACTTAACCCTTACTTATAAACCTTTTTCCCTTGGTATATAGTCCTCAGATTTTTAAAGAATCAACTGTATTTTGGTCTAATTTATATAAAATAAATTGCACCCATTTTAAGTGATCAGTTGGTAAGTTCTGATGAATGCCTACATCTAACTACCATTATATTTATGATAGAAAACATTCCTGTTGCCCTAAAGAGTTCCCTTGTGACCCTTCCCAGTTATTTCCTCCCCATGCTCCGCAAGGCAACTAAAGATCTGCTTTTTGTCACCATTTTTGTTTGCCTTCCTCTTCAATCCATGAGTTATTTAGAAATAATATTTAATTTCCAAAATTTGTGTGAATTTTTCAGGTATCTTTCTGTTATCAGTTTCAAATTTAATTCCATTGGGGTTAGAGAACATATTTTATATAATTTCAGTTCTTTCAGATGTGTTGAGTTTTGGTTTATGGCCTAGAATTCAGGTTGGCAAACTTATTGTTTAAAGGGCCAGATAGAAAATATTTTAGTTTTTGTGGGCCCTTTGACCTCTGTCATAACTACTCAACTCTGCTGTTGTAATATGAAATACTTAATATGAATGAAAGTGGCTGTGTTCTGATCAAATGTTCTTTATAAAAACAGGCAACAGATGGGCCTTAGCCTTTTGGCTGTAGTTTGCTGACCTTTGGCCTAGAACCTGGTCTATTTTGGTGCTTGTTCTATGTGCATGTGAGAAGAACCTGTATTCTCCTGTTGTTGGGTGGAATGTTCAAAAAAATGAAGTTGCCTGATAGTGTTTTTCAGATCTTCTATATCCTTGCTGATATCTGTCTATTTAAACTACTGATTACTTGAGAGGAGTGTTGAAATCTCTAACTGTATTAAGGGTGTATCTATTTCTCCTTTCATTTTACCAGTTTTGCTTTGTGTATTTTTTTTAAATAAGTGATTGTTAAGTTTTTTAAAAAAAATATCTATTTATTTATTTGGTTGCACCAGGTCTTAGTTACAGCAGGTGGGCTCCTTAGTTGCAGCTCGTGGGTTCATTAGTTGCAGCTCAGTGGCTCTTTAGTTGCGGCATGCAGCCTCTTATCTGTGGCATGTGAACACTTAGTTGCGGCATGCATGTGGGATCTAGCTCCCTGACCAGGGATCGAACCTGGGTCCCTTGCATGGGGAGCATGGAGTCTTAACCACTGCGCCACCAGGGAAGTCCCTGCTTTGTGTATTTTGAAGCTCTGTTGTTAGGTGCCTACACACTTAGGATTATTATGTCTTCTTGGTAGACCGACTACTTTATCATTATGTAATGTCACTTTCTATTCCTAGTAACACTTGTTCTGAAGTCTACTTTTTCTGATAATAATATAGCTCCTCTAGTTTACTTCTTTCTGGGATCACACACTTCTGTACTGCCTGATGTGTAATGTCTGAAAACAGCTAATTCTTATATTTTGTCCAGTTTTCTAATTTTTTGAAGAGGATAGGTAAGTCTAGTCCCTGTTATTTTATCATGGCTGGAAGCAGAAGTCTGTAACTGTCTTTTAAACATACGTACCACTTGCCATCAGTGGCTATACTTTTATCCTCTTAGTTATGTCCTTTGTGGAGACCATTTAGTTTTCTTTCTTTCTTTTACTATTTTTTCTATCATAAACAATGAACATCTAATGACTATAGTTGCTCACTATTTTGATTATTTCCTTGGAGTGATTCCCAGAAAGTAGAATCATTGAGTCAAAAATTAAAAACACTTTAATATATTTTGAAGTATATTGCCATTTACTTTCCAAATATACCTTCTAATGGCTTTCCAGAATTACCAGTTTACAATTCCATAGATATATGTGAGGTATAAATTTCACCAATATTTAGATAACTATGTGTACTCAAAAAAATCTGTATCATTGCTTACTTTTAAATTTCGTTGAATTCTGGAAAGGTTAAATATGCTTTTATATGTATTCTTGTATTATTTTTCTTTTTATCTGTTTGTATCTTTTGCTTATATGTCAACTAGGATATCAGTATTTTTCTTAGAATAAAGATAAATTTATTTGTGGCAAATATTTTTAAAGTCTGTTGTTTGCCTTTAAGTATTTTTATTTTTATTTATTTATTTTAATGAATGTATTTATTTATTTTTTTTTGGCTGTGTTGGGTCTTCGTTGCTGCACACGTGGGCTTTCTCTACTTGCAGTGAGTGGGAGCCACTCTCCATTATGGTGTGAGGGCTTCTCATTGCGGTGGCTTCTCTTGTTGCTGAGCACGGGCTCTAGGCATGTGGGCTTCAGTAGTTGTGGCCCACAGGTTCAGTAGTTGCAGCTCATAGGCTCTAGAGCGTGGGCTCAGTAGTTGTGGCATATGGGCTTAGTTGCTCCGTGGCATGTGGGATCTTCCCGGACTAGGAATCCAACCTGTGTCCCCTGCATTGGCAGGTGGATTCTTAACCACTGCGCCACCAGGGAAGTCCCTAAGTATTTTTAAAATGTAGTTATTATCTATTCTTTTGTGATTTCTTCTACAGCGTATAAGTTTTGGAAGTCCTTTCCAGGTTTGATAAATATTTAATTATGTTTTCTTTTCATTTAAAACATATTAAATTCTTTCATTCAACAATTATTTACCTGTCACCTACTCTGAGCCAGTCCTTATACTAGGTGTTGGGGACCTGGTAGAGACCAAGATAGAAATTACTACCTCTGATCATTTGGGAATAGGAAAACATGGATATTTTCAAGGTGTGATAATCTAATTCTAGCCTCCTACGTGGCAGGTGAAAAGTCTATTAATAAAGTGTCCATGATGCCTATTCTGTCATCTTTTAGATTTTGTTTGTGTGAGATTAAATTAAATTAATTTTTTCAGATTGTCGCCTCTTTATTACAGTATCATTATTGCATAGGTGTTTCGTACCTATTGATTTGTGGTATCTTCAAGACCTAGAGTCTTATCTCTATTATATGGAGGCAGTATAATGTATGTGTCCTGGAGTCAGGCTGACCTGCTTTTAGATCCTAGCTCTTCACTTACTAGCCAGGTACCTTTAGACACGTTGCTTATCCTGTCTGAACTTTTCTTTCTTCATCAGTAAAGTAGGGTGGTAATATTATCTATCGTAGGATTATTGTGACAATTAAATGCAAAAGGGTTAACACTTTTTTTAAAAGGTAATGTATTATTATATTCTTGTCAGGTGGTCTTGATGGAAAATTGCCCTATACGTGATAACACGGTATGTTTCTCTGTAGGTGAAAGCAACAAACATAACCAATAAAGCAACATTTGGTATGGAAATAAGTTGCATCAAGAAAAATCTCGTGGGCTTCCCTGGTGGTGCAGTGGTTGAGAGTCCGCCTGCCGATGCAGGGGACACGGGTTTGTGCCCCGGTCCGGGAAGATCCCACATGCTGCGGAGCGGCTGGGCCCGTGAGCCATGGCCGCTGGGCCTGCGCGTCCGGAGCCTGTGCTCCGCAACGGGAGAGGCCACAGCAGTAAGAGGCCCACGTACCGGAAAAAAAAAAAAAGAAAAAGCTCGTAAAGCTAAGTAGTTTTCATTGAATATTTTGCTTCTGAGCAATGTGCAAGCATATCTACATCGTTGCTGGAGGGCGTGTGTTTTTCCATTAGGTCAGTGGAATTGAATTCCCAGTGCATGTAGGTGAATGGAGTGTCATATGAGCCTGCACAACTTAAGATAAAAATGATCACAGAACTCCATCAGATTCTTAGATCCAGACTTCTTTGCCTCTCGGATGCCAGGTACATTACTGGTCTTGGCCCTTATTACATTTTGATTTGTTCCTCTTGTCCTGACCTCAACTTCATACCTATTTTCATTCTTGCTTCTGGTCACAGTCATGGGTCTTGGCTTATTCTGTTGCTGGATACACTAGGCTCCTTTTCTGCATTTGCCTTCCTTTTCACACTCTTAGCAAGTCCCCTTGTGTAGTTTTCAAATTCACAGGGTGGCAGAAGGAGCAGGTGGCCAACGGAACACTGGGAAGGTGGAATGGGGGGCTGAGGAAAAGAGGGAGAGCCTTGTAACCAGTGCCCACTCATCACCCGTGGTTCTCAGCTCTTCAGCAAAAGCTTTGGGGAAACAGAGGAGCCGTGGACTTCCTGTAATCCTAAAAAAGAATGTGTTTTTTTCTTTTTCACTCCTAACTTAAACTAGATTGTGTCTCAACTCTGATCTGTCCATTGGTTGACATCACTCACCTTCAAATATCTATAAGAAAGAAGGCATTTGGGGGAAAGATTTCAATCTGTTTATAGTGAACATAATTAGGGGGAAGTCATAGAAGCAGTGGAGGTCAGTGGCTGCACCAGGATGAAAATTGTTTTAAGGGTGATGTCGTCTCTGAGCAAAGTGAAATGAGCCAAGAGGCAAATGAGAATGTAGACAGGTCTGCCCAATTCCTTTTAAAGCCCCAGAAACCCATTCAGCCTTACATCTGCTCGACTCTGGATGATTTTCAGGAAGAGAGAGACTATTTGGCAAACTCCAGCTTCCCTCAGCTGAGCGAATTCTGCAGTTCCCGGGGTGCGTGTTTCAAAGCTGTGGACCTGAGGTGGTCAGCATTGAAGGCCCAGGCGCCCTTACCCTTCAATCTATTTAGACAACATTTTTGTCTCCACTAGCAACATCTGAAGCTCTGTCTGGACTGCGTGAACAGCTGCTTTCCCTTTTTTATCTGCTTGCTGGGTCAGACATATGGGGACTTTCTCCCTGACTACTCACCTGTCATGTTCTCCAAGGCAACTGACTTGTCAAGTTTATCCATAATGGAACAGAATCTCTATGTTGCTGCAAGAAACTGTTATCCTTGGGTCCTGGTTGAAAATATTCCTTGAGCATTTAAAGTTATTACCATATTCCTGTAACATGCATTTCTTCATTTGAAGATTTTTGAAACTGAGAACAAATAGTGGGTCATGGAAGAGGATTTAGGAAGTCAAGGAGCTCAGAGAAGACCTAAAATATCTGGCAGTTAACATGTAGATATAGAGCAGAGGTTCTCAACCAGGGCTGATTTTGCCCCCAAGGGATTTTTGGCTACATCTTTGGTGTCACATTTTTGGTGTCACAGTTGGGGGTGTACTACTGGCATCTAACAGGTGGAGGTCAGGGTCACTGCTAAACATCCTACAGTGCACAGGACTGCCCCTCATAATAAAGAATTTTCCAACCCAAAATGTCAACAATGCCAAGGTTGAGAAATCCTGATCTAAAGAGGAGAGAACTTTTATTAATTGTCATGTGCTTTTTGCACGTTATCGCATTTAATCTTCAAGGTTTAGCCCTGCAAGGTAGGTGCTCTAATTCCTGTTTTACAGATGAACAAATGAAAGCTGCTGTGTAGCAGTTAAGTGACTTACCTAATGTCACTTCACCAGTGAGGGATCATTCTAGGATTTGAACCCAAGTCCTTTTGACTCCAAAATCCATGCTCGTTTGCCTTCACACTTACTGCTCAGAGAGTAAGTGATCTGTGCACCAGTAGCCTCAGCATCACCTAGGAACTTGCTAGAAATGCATTCTGGGTCTATTGAATTAGAATTTGCATTTTAATAAAGATGACCAGGTGAGTTGCAGGCACATTAAAGTTTGAGAAGCACTGCCTGGCATCCTGTTGCCTCTGAATGAAATGGTTACATTTATTCTGAAAATACTGTGTCATGGACATGTACAGATTAAAAAGGGAGGAACAGCATCAGAGCAGGGCAGAGATTCTTCACCTACACAGACTTTGGGAGGGATCTGTGATGCCCTAAATTTATATGAAAAAGAGAATGTTTATATGCAGATGTGTGTTTTGGGTGGTAGGAAGTTGGCCTGTGTCTTTGATCAGATTCTCAAAAGGTTTAATGACCCAAAAAAGATTGTGAGTTACTGTTGTAAGGGCCCAATTAATGTGGGAGTGCAAAATGCAGGTGGTGCATTCTCAAATGCTTTCAGGGACCAGGCAGGCATAGGCCTTCTAATATGATAGGGGGGCAGATGGATCTGTAGTCAACTGCATGGAAGGGCGTTGACCCACCTAAAGTCATTCACATCCATTGTTGGGGGTGGGGCATGAAATCCCACCTGTGCTGGTCAAACAAAACTCTGCCTACAAGCCAAATTATTTTGGAGTCCTAGAAAAGAATATTGTAACAATCGTTACTCTTTGGGTTGAAAGTGACTCGGACTGGCTCCAACAGACGGGGAATTTTAGTTTATATAACTTTAAAGCCCAGGATTGGGTCTGTGTTCAGCTCAGTCTTCGTCCACTGGCTCAAATGAGGTTACCAGGCCCTGGTTTCTCACTATTTCTCTGCATGGCTCTGCTGTCCTGATGTTGCCTCAACTCCTTGGCGCCTCCATAATGGAGGGAAGGTGGCTGTAGCAGCTCCAGGTTCAGGTCCAGCAGGAATGGCTCAAAGTCCTAGGATTAAGTCTTTCTGTCTCTGATTAGCCGGACTTGGACTATATGTTTGTATCTGACTCAGTCACTGGTGCCAAGAGAATGTGATGCTCTGATTGGCTAAACTTGGGTCATATGCCACGTCTGGAGCTGGAGGGAGTCAGACCCACTACAATAACATGAAGTGAGAGTTGGGACAAGGTGGGACCCCAAATGATAATCTGGGGCTGTTACTGGAATTAGGGTAGGGTGAATAGAAGTTGGGCAGCCCCAAAATATCCTGAATATTTACTACGAGCTCGGAGTTTTAGAATGTCCAACAACAGAAATGCTCTCAGATCCAAGATTTTTTAGTTCCTAGTTCTGTGACTTTGAGAAAATGATGTAATATTGGTAAGCCTTGGTTTCTTCTATTTACTGAGTTAGCATTAACGACCTTGAACTCAAGGTAATGTGTATAATAATGGTGTAAAATACCTGAAAACAGTGCCTGACACATATTAGGCTAATGAGAATGAATCATAAAAAATGAGTCCTGGGCTTCCCTGGTGGCGCAGTGGTTGGGAGTCCGCCTGCCGATGCGGGGGGGCACGGGTTCGTGCCCCGGTCCGGGAGGATCCCACGTGCCGCAGAGCGGCTGGGCCCGTGAGCCATGGCCGCTGAGCCTGCGCGTCCGGAGCCTGTGCTCCGCAGCGGGAGAGGCCACGGCAGTGAGAGGCCCGCGTACCACAAAAAAAAAAAAAAAAAAAAAAAGGGTCCTGGAAGAATATAGTATATATTTGGCTAAGGCCTGAAGTATGGTTAATAGTGATATTCTTTGACTAGTCTCAATCTGAACTGCATTCATTAATATTTACTAACATGTTCAAGAATCAAGCCTTCCTGTATATTTGGGTTAGAGACAGATTATTTCTCCATAATATTCTCCTTAGTCTTTGATTTTGGTTATTATTGAAATATTAGCTTGTTTTAGACTTTAGTTTTGAATATGTAATATATGGACTACATGTCTGCAGTAGAAGGTACAGAATGGATGGATTATTACAAAATCTTCAGAAAAAAGGCTAAATTACTTTTCTTTTGGATCTTCGATACCCTTTAATCACCCAGGTAGTTCCAGAATCTCACAGCTTGCGGAGCACAGGCTCCAGATGCGCAGGCTCAGCGGTCGTGGCTCACGGGCCCAGCCACTCCGCGGCATGTAGGATCCTCCTGGACCGGGGCACGAACCTGTGTCCCCTGCATCAGCAGGCGGACTCTCAACCGCTGCACCACCAGGGAAGCCCTCAGTTCATACTCTTGACCTTCAGAAGCACTCTGAGGTCCTTGGAGATGCCTGAGACTAGTGGGTGAGGTTCAGGGTGAGCTAAAGAGATCCATTAGACTGTGGGATCATTTCCAATTCTGTCCAAGATCTTGAAATTTGAAGCTAACCTTGGCCAAACTGTTGGTCCTCTAGGTTATTCTGGCCCTAACCTGAGCCACAAGGCAGCCCAGTTAACTATGGGGGTATAAGATGGCTTGAGACCTTACCAGGTTAAACTACCTGATGTTCATTTTCCTGCCTCACTGCATGTAAAAAAAACAAACCCCACCCAAACTCTGGGAGACGTAGGTGTCTCCAGAGACAGGAGGACATTTTGGCAGTCCAGAACACCTTGACTTTAATTAGGCAATGAGTTTAGAAACACAGTGCCTTGAAACTAGAAGGAGTCTCAAGAGATCCAGTTGTCTGGCCCTGCCACTTATTTTACCTGGGAATTTAAGGGACTTGCCCAGTGGCAGAGTTGCAGCTGTACCCATGGTTGTCATTGGGCATCTTATCTTAAAAATACACTCCACTCCCCCAACCATTGCCATGGATAGAAACATACACATATGCCACGAGATTGAATTAGGTGACTTCATATTTAGCTAACAGTCTAAAAATACAAGATGATACATGTAGCAAATCCAATTTTTTTTTTGCCTTGGTCATTCTGAGGTCATGAAATAACTTGGAATCCTACATAGGATTTCATGTACAAATAGCATTAAGATTAAATTGCTTGCCTATAGCTTCCTTTCTTTAGATTGTAGAACGGGCTATGAAATTTGGTGCTAACATAGAAAGAAGGTGGTATAGACACAGAAGGGGAGATACTTTCCTTGGTATTCATAATAACCATGGGTAATGGAAAATGCAAAACTATAAACCTAAGGTATCAAAACATATCTTTTTGTGTCTAAAGACTTCAAGCACAGCTTTGAACGTTTCTATCACGAAGAGTTCCCTGAGAAGTGCAAGGAAGTGTTTGTTATTTCCAAAGAGTCAAACAGAACCTTTGAAATCTTGGAAAGATTTGCCTTAAAGGATGTGGAATTTGATTTTAATAATGCCGCAGCAGGCCCCAGCCTATCTATTCTCAGGTAAGATGTCAAGAAATCCCAAGCAAAGCAGCCTGACTTCAGTGAGTATGAGCCCCCAAATTGGGAATTTCTTCCCTCCCTTCCCCCTTTCTATGTCCATCCTTGCCTGCAAGAGAGGCTCCCTAAAAGTCACCCCCAGGTTAGAATCTCCTCATCAGATATCACTCTGCAACTGCCAAGTTACTTCCCTTCAGTCTCCTTAAAAGATTATAAATGCTGGAGGGCAGAGAGCTTGCCTTCTTTTTTAATGCCATAGATCAAAGTTGGTCTAAGTCATTCCTGTCAGTGATGGAATGATTTTAAGGAGAAGAAACTGGATTAGGAAATATGAATAATGCATCTGTACAGTATTGTATAATTTACAAAGAGCTTCCACATACATCATCAGCTCATTATTAATTACATTAAGATATTCAGCCAATACTTGTTAATTGCCGACTATGGGCCATAGCATTATTTGCGTTTGTGAGAATCGAGTTATCTTACCCAAAGTTTGCACTCCTTCACAGTGTCGTCTGCATTAAAACCCCCATATCTTTTCCCACTCCGGGTGCTGACATGCTCTCTTCACCACCCACAGGCATGAAGAGACTGGGGCGTGAGGAAAGAATTGGGTTTGTCTGTGGTGTCCTTTCCAGTCTCAACCCTAGAAATAGGGAGGTTCTTGGGATCATTTTATTTTCTTCCATCCTCATCCTCCAGTTCTTATTACAGATCTCATTTATTCTGTGAGAGTTTGGGGATTTGAAATAAACTCACAGTGGCTAGGGTGGCTCAAGGTTTGCTCCACCATGTCTGCCACGGTCTCAGCACCCACTATGATGTGCAGAGCTACGAACATTCTTGTGGTTCTGGGAACCCATGCCAAGAGGAAGACAATTTAATTGGTTAAAACAACATGGCGCTCAGTCAAGGTTTTTGAAACTACAAGAGTATGAAATATTTGTCATCTGTTAAAAATCTTAGGTTTGAATAGGCAAGTCCATAGAGACAGAAAGTAGATTAGTGGCTGTCAGGGGATGAGAGTAGAGGGGAACCGGGACATGACCCCTAATGGGTCTGGAGTTTCTTTCTGGGGTCCTGAAAATGGTCTGGAATTAGATAGTGAAGATATTTACTATATACTAAGTAAACTAAAACCGACTGTATACTTTAAAATGGTGGATTTTTTTGGTATGTGAATTATATCTCACTTAGGTTATAATTTTAAGTATTTCAGAGTGGATGAGACATTTAATAAATTTTATTGCAATTACACAACTCCAGTTGTGCCCAATCAAAACACAGCAATTAAATAAGTCCTTTGAGATTAGCTGTGTGGAAGCAGAGCTTTGCCATTTGGAAATAACACCTTGTATTGTAAGTTCCTGAATAGTGTGTGCAGCTAACAGGAAAGGGTGTTCTTTTGGAGTTTCAAAGCATTTTCTTAATAACCAACCATCTAGAGCAATAGCATTCTCTATTTTTTCTCTTTTGAAGGGAGCTACAGTTTGCTTTGCAATGCTTCCATTTTCTATTTGTTCTTGAGAAGAAATCATTAAGACCCTAGTTTATTTATGGGGGTATATTATATTTGTATTTTTCCTTCATTGGTTTTTACCTGCTAAGTGCCCAAACATGTTCTAGACACAGGGGATACAGCAATGAACAAAAGACAAACATCCTTGCCTCCATGGAGCTTGTATTATGGAGACACGCAACAGACATGATACATATGGAAAATATGTAGTAGGCTAGATGCCTGTAAGTGCCATGGAGCAAGATGAAACCCTGAAAGGGAATAGGCCATCTGGTAGGAGAGAAGGTGGCATTTGGGTGACTGCTAGAAGCAGGTGAGGGAACGGGCTTTGCCAATATGAGTTGGAAGAGTATTCCAGACAGAGGGAACAGCAAACACAGAGGTCCTGAGGCTGGAGGAACGGCAGGGAGGCCAGACAGCTGGAAGGAAGTCAGAGCTGTAGGGAGGGTGATGGGGTGAGGTTGGAGATGTAAGGGATGAGAGGAGGGTCTTGTCTGTTCTCATGCATCATTGTAAGGGCTTAGACTTTTACTTCTTTTGAGCACGGCAGTGACATTTGATAAGTTCACTCTGGTGGCTTGGCTGACGAGAGACTGAAAGCGGGCAAAGGTGAAAGTGGGGCATCAAATCCAATCCAATCCTGCCATTCAAATTTGATGGTGAGATGACTAAAGCAATAAGGCATTGATTCCTAACTCATAGTCACGGAGATGGAATTCTTATGGAGTAACTCCTATGTAATGATCCTGCTATAGGTTTTCTATTTCAATAGGTTTTCAGACTGATCCTCTTGCTTTGCTGAACCTGAGTGTCAGGTTTGTTTATTTTATTTCATTCACTCAATCAACAATTTATGATCAGGTACCGTGCCAGTCACTAACTATCCAGTAGTGAGTTAGGTAAGCCTGGTAAGTGCCCACGTGGAACTTACATCAATGACAAATCACTAGACACATATTTATTAAATTACGTGAGGAACAGGCCTGGAGTCTTTATGCAGTGATACTCATGGACCTGGGACTCCTCTGCATTTCCAGAAGCTTTTCACTGAAAAAATTTAAGCAACAGGACAAGCAGGGCTGGCTGGCTCCAGCACCATTTAGCATCACTGCCTCAGCTACGAAGCTGGCTTTTCCCCCGGGGAGGTAGACGTGGGCAGGGGAGTAGGAGCGGCTGCTGAGAGCACAGCTGGGCCTGGGAGGTCATGAGCAGATTCAGCTTCTTTGCAGAGAGCATTTTCCCGTGCCCACCTCAGCTGTCCACAGCTGCAGCTCCTGCGTGGGCTGTGAGCCTGGGCGCCTCCCTAGTGGGGATGCTGAAACGCCCCTGGGTGAAGCTGACATTTCTGCTCCCCACCCACACCCTCGCTGGCCAGGATAAAGGGATCTAGCAGAGGAGAACTGCCCGCCCACCCGTATCCAGCTCTCCCAACCCAAGTGCCCTTGCCTGCCCTGCAGCTGACATCCCCTCTGTGACAGGCTTCACAGAAGGTCAAAGTAGAGCCACCGCTTTTCCCACTTACATGTTTCCTTGCCCTGTTCCTCTGGACCCTGGTGGCAGCCCTGACTAGCAAGGAGTTCCATTTATTTATTTATATATTTTAATAAATTCATTTATTTATCTTTGGCTGTGTTGGGTCTTTGTTGCTGTGCACGGGCTTCCTCTGGTTGCATCGAGCGGGGGCTACTCTTCGTTGCGGTGCGCGGGCTTCTCATTGCGGTGGCTTCTCTCGTTGTGGAGCACAGGCTCTAGGCACGTGGGCTTCAGTAGTTGTGGCATGTGGGCTTCAGTAGTTGCAGCACGTGGGCTCTAGAGTGCGGGCTCAGTGGCTGTGGCACACGGACTTAGTTGCTCCGCGGCATGTGGGATCCTCCCGGACCAGGGCTCGAGCCCATGTCCCCTGCATTAGGAGACGGATTCTTAACCACTGTGCCACCAGGGAAGTGCCGGAGTTCCATTTATTAAAGGCTTTTCAAGTGCCAGGTGCTGTGGCTAAGGGCTTCATCAGCATCTCTCTCTTGTTTTTTTTATTTTTTATTTTTGGCTGCATTGGGTCTTCGTTGCTGCACGCGGGCTTTCTCTAGTTGTGTTGAGTGGGGACTACTCTTCGTTGCGGTGCGCGGGCTTCTTGTTGTGGTGGCTTCTCTTGTTGCGGAGCGCAGGCTCTAGGCGCGCGGGCTTCAGTAGTTGTAGCACGTGGGCTCAGTAGTTGTGGCTCACCGGCTCTAGAGCGTAGGCTCAGTAGTTGTGGCACATGGGCTTAGCTACTCCACGGCATGTAGGATCTTCCTGGACCAGGGCTCGAACCCGTGTCCCCTGCATTGGCAGGCAGATTCTTAACCACTGCGCCACCAGGGAAGCCCCCAAGAGGTCTTTCTTGATATAATAGTACAGTTACGCTTCTGTGAAATACAGTTACCCTCTCCACTTGTACACAATAGATTAAAAATGCTTGCTACGTACAGTGCATAGACAGTTCAATAATTAGAACCAACTCAACTGTGTTTGAAATAAAATAGCTTATTTAGTCATTTAAAGTAAAATAACTATACATATGAAAATAAAGATATGTAAATGTTAGGATCTCCAAGCCTGTAAAAATAAAATCATTATTCTGCATTATACAAAACAGTGCAAGAAAAATTCTAAATAAGCTTTTGGAGCACAAATTATAAATTTTCCATTTTAACTTATCATGCAGACATAGCATTTCAAACCATGTTATAGTCTATAGCCAGGTTCTTAATTTTTAAGAGGAAAAAATGCTAGTCAGTAAATTTTACTGTATGATTAAGTGTCACATACCATAAAATATTGACATCTCATTTAATGCTCTCAGTAAGCCCTTGACAGCATTATCGTCCCAGATAAAGAGATGGGACGGATGGCTGGGTCACACAGCTACACGTGGGCAGAGCAGGGAGTTCAAACTCCGGTCTTTGTTGTGTTCAGAGCCCCGACTCCTCATTACTGCACTGTCTTGCCCCTTTGAGCCAACAGAGGGACGTTTCTCTCTTTTGGATGATTTCCATCGGGGTCCTCTGCCAGCATCGATTATCAGGAGAGTCTGCAGAGAGGTCATTGATGTGGAACGGGTAGAAATACTAGCAGGAATCCTTGGCAGCCCTTGCCAGACCCTTGTGCCCTGGGCTCGGCTGACTTCTCCAGCCTTTTGCTTCAAGGGGATGGTTTCCTTGGAGCAGCCGGTCATGTCCATCCCTCTGAGTCTGCCCACTCAGTTCCCTTCTCCTGGAATGCCCTCCCCTTTCCTCAGGTCAGGGAAATCCTTCTCATCTCTTACAGCCCTATTTAAAGGTCACCCTGTCTAGAAGGGGGGCTGATGGGTGCCTCTCTCCCTCACCCCTAACTTTGATCAGGTGGCAAGGATAGCCCCAGTCCCAGTGTATTCTAGTTTACGTGGATGTCTCCCTGCAAATACTGTCAGCTTGCCTTTCTGGGCCCTCGGGTAACTCACACCTGGTCCTGTCATTCTACGTTTTATTGTCTCCCTCTATAGTCCTGTGCATTCAGGAACCGTGTCTATTTTATTGGCTATTGTCATACTCAGTGCCTGGCACAGACAGAGCCTGACGCATAGAAGGTTCTCAATAAATCCATATTGAATAATGAGAGACAGTAGGACAACACTGCCCAAGAGAGAAAAAGTTAGTCAGTCACTAAGCCACTTTGTTACTAAGTATCATGGAATTGCATCAATTAACTTTTTTTCTTTCCCCATTAATTTAGCTATCCCAACTGGGTGTGTAAACAGTTAAGCTGTTGCCATTTAAACTAGGCAACAGGCTGTTGTCATTTAGTAGAGAGAGTTTGGTTCTGCCAGAATAAAGAGAAATGTTGAGGATCATTTTCCAATACTAGTGATGCTGACTTTTGTCTTCAACATCATTTTGAGGAGAAATCATTCTAACCACCCAAAATGTGACTTTAAAAACACTGAACATATGTTTTCCTTCGTATACAAGGATAGAAATCAACAAGAATCATCCTTGAATACTTTTTTCTTAGAATTTTTTTTTGCTGATTATTATTAGTGACATTACATTTTATGATTGTCAGGCTGTGTATGTTTTTTCAGGTTCGTTCACCTCCGTTTTGTTATTTAACCTCTACACCGGTTTTGTGAGACAGACAGTCCACACCTCCCACCTGTGATTGCGCGAGAACTGTTGACCCACACAGCTTGCAGACTCAGATGGAGTCGTCTTTACATGATTCCTTGTTGTTTGGAGAAAAGCTATTAGAAGAATAAGTACTTTAAAGGCTCCTGATCATCTGTGTGTCCAAGTCCCTTCACCTCTAGGCCAGGGTGTCCTCATCTGCAACATGAGGGGTTTAGATGAGACTAGAGGATCTGCAAGAACCCCTTTTGTTCTAAAATTCTGTCATCGAAGGCCTGACATCTCAACATTGCCCATATTTGAAATGTTTTTTTAAACTCAAAGGATGAAGCATCAAGATTAATTTTTCTCTTCCCATTCTTGAAAAATGTTTTTAACTGTGTGACACAAGCTGAAACTCTGCCTTTTTTGATGCCTTCTCCTTTATATCTCACATTCGTATATGACTTTCAAGTCATTGATTTTGTGGTCATTTTCTGATATAAAAATATTTTTAAAAATCAATAATCCACTTATAAAATAAGTCATGGGGATGTCATGTACAGCATGGTGACTATAGTTTAGTTAACAATACTGTATTGCATTTTTGAAAGTTGCTAAAGAGTAAATCTCGAAAGTTCTTATCACCAGAAAAAACGTTTATAACTCTGTATGGTGACGGATGGTAGCTAGACTTACTGTGGTGATCTTTTCCCAATGAATACAAATATTGAATCATTATGTTGTGCATAATGAGATGCATAATGATACCTCAATTAAGGTATCAGTGCAGGGCTTCCCTGGTGGCGCAGTGGTTGAGAGTCTGCCTGCCGATGCAGGGGACACGGGTTCGTGCCCTGGTCCGGGAAGATCCCACATGCCGCAGAGCGGCTGGGCCCGTGAGCCATGGCCGCTGGGCCTGTGCGTCCGGAGCCTGTGCTCCGCAACGGGAGAGGCCACAACAGTGAGAGGCCCACGTACCGCAAAAAAAAAAAAGTATCAGTGCAACTCTCTACTGTAATACAATGGACAAAGACAGAGAAAGTAATTTATTATAAAATAATATGTATTTCAACATGTAAACGCGCAGACATGATTCCAACAGAAGACACAGTGGAGTAGGCTGGTGCCTGCCTCTGTGTGGGAAACGACCCTGAAAGCAATAGCTATGGTCTAGACTGACGTGGGTGTGCTGTATTCAAGGCACAAACATCATGAGCAGTATTCTTTAAGGGTGTGATTTTCTGAAATGGTGAACAAATGTTGGTATCATTTCAGACAGAACAACATATAAGCTTCTATCAGTCTCACACGGTAGTTACGTTCTTAGAAAATTCAGCGTGTTTTAAACCCATGCGAAAAGCACTTTGCATTTATGTGTAAAATAGAGCTGTTTCTAGGTTAGTGATTATAAAGTCCCTCCCCACACACACACCATGTGACTGTCTGACAGAACGTTTGAAAGTCAGACCCCGGGACAGAGCTTCATTGTGTGTGACTGGCTGTGTTGTGGGATGTCTAGAATCCCTGAACGCCGCTGGTGAGTACCACTGCTCTAAGTGACTTCCTGGTCTCTGAATGTTCATGGGATTTCCTACCTCCAGGCCTTCATCTCTGCCTTGTCTTGCTTGAGATACCCTTGCCCTCAACTCTACCTGTGTATTCTCTGAGGCTCATTCCCAATGTCTTCTGCATGAAGATTTTCTTTATTGTGATGGGTCTGCATCAAACTCCAGTAGCCTTCAGACTCATATTCTGCCTTAAACTGTGTCTACAGACCCCATTTCCACTTCCTTTAGCTTTTGACTTTATATTATAGATCATTTTATCTCGTCTATCTCCTACGCGTCTAGCACAGAACCTTGTACATAATAGGCAACCAATAAATATTTGTTAAACCTAATTACTCTCAATGACTCTAACAGCATCTTCATACATCTGAGAAATTTAATCCATTCCAGCTTCTCTGCATAACTTGATTTTCTAGATCCTAACATGCCTAAATTTCTTCGAAAAATACTGCTTTTGAAAATTAAAAGCAAGGCGGAAGTTGTATGTAATAAAGTACTCTTAGAATATTAGGTAGTTGATTATAATTTGGGGTCGCTGCTACTATGTCACTTAATCACAGTCTGCAAGTTGGTCCTCTCAAATTACTTCCTCTATTCTTTGCTGCTTCATAACTTAATTCTCCCTGGGAATTTCCAGAATCCAAGCTCTGGAGTCCATTACTATGGGCTGAGAAATTTAGGACTGGTTGTGTTAGGTTTAAAAATGGACCAGTAAAAAAAAAAAAAAAAAAGGGCCAGGACCCAAGAGGCTAGGTGGTGGGTGGGAGGTGTTGTGTGTGTGCACTGCTGGACCACCCAGGGTGGTGGCCGTGACCCCCTAAGGAGGCACCTGATGTTAAGGATCTGCTGAAGCTTCACAGGTCACAGAGCCTGACTTCTCTTTCTTCCCATCCAACTCTTTGTGATGATCAACATTTGCATTTTGGAAAGTGATAATAGTGCTTTGGATCATACAGAATATTCTTTTATATAAAATCCTGAAAATACATAGGAGACATCCGGTGGTAAATATCATCACCTGTTTGGGGCTGAATATTTTGAGGCTGCTAATCACACCTGTCAGTATATGTGTCAGCTGTACAGCTGTGAGTAGCACTCATTGTTCCCAACCCCTTCTGCCTCTGCATCCCATTAACATGTTTTAGCAATGGTGGAAACATTTTCAGCTGACTTGAGCACATTTCTGTGCTGTAGGTACCCAGCTTGAGACTGATATTCTCAATGAAGATGCAGATATCTTGGTCTTTTCACTTCTTGTAGAAGTGTGCATTGCTTCCGTCAGTGTAAGGCCATGTATACTTGTACTAGACGGAATCAAAGAATTGGTTGGCATTTATGGGATTTCAGGAGAGAAGGTAATCTCTTTTTAAAATAATACCTGTTTTATTACTATTTAATAAAAAGAAAACCCCTTAATTTAGAATGTACATAGCACCATTCCATTGCATTGCCTATCTGTAGTTACAGCCAGCACTGCTGCTAGCGACTGCTGAATATTTTATGGAACAGATACTTATATAACACTTACAGTGGGCCAGGTACCATTCTAGGAACTTTAGAGATATTATTAACATTTAATTCTCACAACAACCCTGCGACAGAGAGATTGTGACCATCATCCCTGTTTGCACAGAGGGGACTGGACTTAGAGATATTAGATGACTTGTTGAAAGTCCTAAGATGATGGTGGACTTGGAATTCAGGTGTGGGCAGCCTTGTTCTAGAAGCTGGCCTTTACTCCTGCATGGTTCTGCCCCTCTATTTTATACTTTGATCAGACATTTATTGGGCCCCTACTATGGTCTTTAGGTTGTATATTTTGATCTGCCTTGTCTATACTGATTTTGCACATACCAAATCCCATTGATTGGTTGCTATCTTTAGTTTTTCTTCTGTTTGAAGTGATATTGGATCAATGGAACCTCTAATGCTTCTTAGTATCAGTCATTACTTTGTGAAGCATTTTCTCTAAAACTTCTACATGCATAATTATGAATTATGTAAGCATGTATGTTTCTCATAGGAAATATGATAAAGAAGAAGAAAATAGAAAATTAAATATACTCACAGCCTCACCACTGTTAAGCCTTTTTCCTGTGGATATCTTCATGTAAATGAAATTACACACCTTATTATGTTGTAATCTATTTTTTTTTTTTGCCATACACGGGCCTCTCACTGTTGTGGCCTCTCCCATTGTGGAGCACAGGCTCCAGACGCTCAGGCCCAGCGGCCATGGCTCACGGGCCCAGCCGCTCCGCGGCATGTGGGATCTTCCCGGACCGGGGCATGAACCCTTGTCCCCTGCATCGGCAGGCGGACTCTCAACCACTGCGCCACCAGGGAAGCCCTATTTTTAGTTTTTAAAGGAACCTCCATACTGTTCTCCATAGTGGCTGCACTAATTTACATTCCCACCAACAGCGTAGGAGTGTTCCTTTTTCTCCACCACCTACTCTTAAGTTTAAAAACCATCAGCAAAGTAGTTTTAAAGTCGTGACATTTTCAACTGCCTTTGACTCTTTCTGTCAGGCAAAAGACCTTTCCTGGCTGCCAGGCTTGCTGTCTCCTCATTGCAAGTTTATCATGAGCACTGTCTCCTCCAGCCTGTCCTACAAGTCACTGTGTGCCCCCCAGACGTGAGGACGGTGGAGCTCATCAGCACAGAAGATGAAGAAGTGAAACTACATATCTTTAGACAGTATCTCCCCCTTCCCAGCAAAGACCCCTTCTGACAGAACAGACACAGCTTGAGGAAAAAACCAAACCTGAGTCCTTTAAAACTCACAGTCCTGGCAAATGAACTGAAAGAATGCAGAATCTACTGAAATGAGTTTCAGTGTCTGAAGGAGTACTTGGGGGTGGTCCCCATTCAGGAGCTCTGGGAATTGATTCTGAAATGCTGGACTGAAGACTATAGTTGGACTTTTAAACAAAAAAAAGGCAAATTCAGACACTGTGGCTTCAGGAGAAGGTAGGCGTTAGCCAATATTAACAATCTGGTACGATTCCACAGGTAGAAAGATCCCACCCAGGGAGGAGGGTCTAGGGAGAGGATTGTCAGAGAAAGTACAGGATGCCCAGTTAAATTTGAATTTCAGACAACGAATAACCTTTTATTTTATTTTATTTTTTGCGGTACGTGGGCCTCTCACTGTTGTGGCCTCTCCCGTTGTGGAGCACAGGCTCCGGACGCGCAGGCTCAGCGGCCATGGCTCACGGGCCCAGCCGCTCCGTGGCATGTGGGATCTTCCCGGACCGGGGCATGAACTCACGTCCCCTGCATCGGCAGGCGGGCTCTCAACCACTGCGCCACCAGGGAAGCCCCCAATAACTTTTTAGTATAAGTGAATCCCAGATATTGCATGGGAAATACTTATACTAAAAACTGTTTGAATTACAGATAAGGAAAATAATCTTGAGTGTAAGTATATGGCCCAATATTCCGTGGGATATACTTACGCCAAAAATGGATTTATTGTTTACCTGAAATTTGGATTTGGCTGGAGGCTCTATATTTTTATTTGCTAAACCTGGCAGCCCTATCTAGGGAGGTGCGTGTATTGATTGTAAGGAGAGATGCATTAAGTGCAAATTTCAGTCACATTTCTCAGGGGTCTAAGGAATGAGCCTTTATTATTTCTGTACTTCAATTTAATCTCTCTTTTGAGCCTACAGTCCCACTGATGGCAGAAACTAGGTTAATTCAGGTTAATCTCATCAGTTTAGTTTGTTTTCAGTCAATTCAGGATTTTTTTCAGTCAAGTGAGGCTTTGTGACCTTGCTGTGTCCCTGTTGGGTTGTGCTTGGATCTGAGGGCCTTGGTGCTGTGTCCTTGGTTGTCATCTGTTCCTGCCATCTTCCACCAAGGGGGTCGTGGCTCCACATGGTCCACAGACACCGACGTGCCCCCATTTTTGGCATCCTCGGGGATTCCTGTGGTCGCGTCTGTTCTTGGGTTGTTCCATCTGTGCTGCCATCTGCTGCCATGTTCCCTCATCCTCACACGCACCCCTCAGCTCCCTTCTGCACTCTTCTTGAGCCTACAGTCTTGTAGGTACTCAACATTCCCAACAGAGGATGTCACCACTCACTGCCCCACTTGGAGGCCCAGGCCCTATAGGTCTCCCCCACTGTCCCCACAGCCATTTCTCCTCTCTGGTTCTTCCTGGTGGCATTGGGAAATCTGCAAAGCTGCTGCCTTCCAGGCTTCCGATGGGAAGCAGAGCTCAGGTCCTCCCTACTATCGGGTCTCAGAAGCATCCAGAGGCCAGTCTCTCCCTGCTGCAAGCTACCTTGGGTTCAGGGGAGGGCACAGGCCCCTTCTCAGAAACCCACTTATACAACTTGATTGCTTTCTCTCTCTCTCTCTCTCTCTCTGTCTCTGTCTCTTTTTTAACACCTTTCTGAGTTCAGCAAAATCTCTTTTCTTCCTGTGTGGGGAAAATAATCTTTAGATCTTCCTGTAATTGTCTGAGTCTATTTTTTGTGGTTAAAAAAAAAATTATTCCAGGAGTTGGCCAGGAATCTGTCTTTTGATATTCAACTATCAGGCTTTCGAGAGCCCAAGCTTGTTCTCGTGAGCCATTGGCTCTACCATGAGCTTCAGAAGTCTCTTGAAACCTGAGTTTTTCTCTCTTCATTTCTGCTGTAACAACCTTCTTCTAAGTGAATTAGAATGCAGCAGTGATGGGGAGGCAGGGCTGCGGAGAGAGAAGCAGAAGATGTTGGGAATGAAAGACCCGTGGTTTGGTGCTGCAGCATATCGTCCTGTCCCATTGTTTTGCTCTAGAGTTTGCATTTCTGCAAAGAAAGTGAACTTCAAGTTTACTGTGCCCTCCCCCACCTACAAGGAGGTGGAAACAAGGTCTCTGTGCCCAGGGAAGAATCATTCAGGTAGAGCCACCCACGGCTGTGCCCTTGGCTATCCCCACGTCTCCAGGATTGTGCAGGAAAGCCCGGTCCTCCTCTCCAGGCACTGCTCTTTTTCCAGGTGACTTTCTTCCTCCCATTGCTGCCCACTGACCCCCACTCAGGCCCAGGGAGCTCAGCCACAGGTACGGGAAGAGCTTGGTTAAACTGGGGTAAACCTCGCAGGAAGCTTGTGCAGTTGGGTCTGAACAGCTGTCTCTGCTGAAAGATTGCAGGTATTGGGGGCTCATTCCCCAATCCTAGCATAGGAAATCAATTTTGAATGGTAGACCTTGCTGTCATTTCTCTCCGTGGTCTTAAGGATCTCTTTAGAGTTGGTTGATCCAGTGGGAAATCCAGCTACAGTGGAAAAAATCTGAGAGTCAGGTGAGTAATGAGTGGCTGGCTCATGTGTGTGTGACTGTGTGGCAGGACAGCCACCATACAGAAAACCCTCTCACACCCATACGTGCAAATCTGATGTTGGAAATCTTAATAAAGACTGCTCAGCAGAAATGCTAAGTGTCATAACTGGCAGGCTTGCCAGTTTGTAACCGTAGCTGACACAGATGGAGTTGTGACAATGTAGGTGATAACTGTCAACTTAAAAAAACTGCACAACGTGAGAGTTGCGAGTTAAGTTTTATTTGGGGCAAAATGAGGACTATAGCCCAGGAGACAGCATTTCAGATAGCTCTGAGAAACTGCTCTGAAGAGGTGTGGGGAAGGTCAGTATATATGTGATTTCGGTGAAGGGGGAGTACATGTGATCAAGCACACACACATATATATATATATATATATTTTTTAACATGTTTATTGGAGTATAATTACTTTACAATGGTGTGTTAGTTTCTACTTTATAACAAAGTGACTCAGTTATACATTTGTTCCCATACCTCTTCCCTCTTGGGTCTCCCTCCCTCCCACCCTCCCTATCCCACCCCTCTAGGTGGTCACAAAGCACCGAGCTGATCTCCCTGTGCTATGCGGCTGCTTCCCACTAGCTATCTGTTTTACGTTTGGTAGTGTATATATGTCCATGCCACTCTCTCACTTTGTCACAGCTTACCCTTCCCCCTCCCCATATCCTCAAGTCCATTCTCTAGTAGGTCTGTGTCTTTATTCCCGTCTTGCCCCTAGGTTCTTCATGACCTTTTTTTTTCTTCTTCTTAGATTCCATATATATGTGTTAGCATACGGTATTTGTTTTTCTCTTTCTGACTTACTTCACTCTGTATGACAGACTCTAGGTCCATCCACCTCACTACAAATAACTCAATTTTGTTTCTTTTTATGGCTGAGTAATATTCCATTGTATATATGTGCCACATCTTCTTCATCCATTCATGTGTCGATGGACACTTAGGTTGCTTCCATGTCCTGGCTATTGTAAATAGTGCTGCAGTAAACCTTGTGGTACATGACACTTTTTGAATTATGGTTTTCTCAGGGTACATGCCCAGTAGTGGGATTGCTGGGTCATATGGTAGTTCTATTTTTAGGTTTTTAAGGAACCTCCATACTGTCCTCCATAGTGGTTGTATCAATTTACATTCCCACCAACAGTGCAAGAGGGTTCCCTTTTCTCCGCACCCTTTCCAGCATTTATCGTTCGTAGATTTTTTGATGATGGCCTAAATGGCCAATTCTTATCCTGCAGCCCCCCTACGAGCAAGTGTTTTAATTAATGAGTGGCCTTCCCTATGGGACCACTGCACAGTATGAGGACTCTGCGTCCATCACTCCCGTAAATTTCTCAGTTGCCTGAGAAAGCAGTAACCGGCCAGGAGAAAACTTGTCCCTTTTCTTCAGAGCAAAGCTCTCATGTAATATCTTCACTTTTATCCTGACAAATTCTATTAAGGCAGCTGATTTGAGGAAAAGCATCAGATCAGCCTCTCAGCTGATCCACCACTCAGCACAGACCACTCAGTCTCCTACAACTGGCAAACCCTGGTATCGTTCAACCAGTGCCCCCCCCCCAAGTATCTTTCACCTGGGTGGGTATTGCCTGGAATCTTTCAACTAGCCCCCTGCCCTCCCCGCCAGTATCTTTCAACTGGGAGAGGCAGGTACCTGCTCTACACCGCCAACTACAGCTCTGGATCATCAGCCAATATGGGAGATCCGAGAACCAGGAGAGATTCACCCAAATTTGTCTGGACTCTACGAGGCGGCGGATGGGTGCAAGGGGACTCTGCTGGTACCAAGGCTCTGGTCCCTTGCAGAGTTCAGGCAAAGGAGAGAAGTCCACTCTGGGTCCTTTCATGGTCGCCATAAAACTGTCGACTTAAAAAAACTGCACAACATGAGAGGTGCAAGTTAGGTTTTATTTGGGGCAAAATGAGGACTATAGGCCAGGAGACAGCATTTCAGATAGCTCTGAGAAACTGCTCCGAAGAGGTGGGGGTCAGGTCAGTATACATGTGATTTTGGTGCAGGGGGAGCACATGCAACCAAGCACACATTCTTCGCAGAAGGTTTCTGCTACTCTTGTGAAGGTTACTGCTAGTCACGAGGCGCAACGTCACCATGAAGGATTTTAGTGCTTTTCTAGATACGAGGAGATGCAAGAATTGGGCTCATAAAATCTTCTGAAAATATCTGACCATCTGATGTCCTGTTCTGCCAGTTTTTCCCAGAGCACAGAGGACCTCATTTCTGCTCTCCACCCTGAGCTCCTTTCAGGGGTGTTGATGGTCAGCAGCTGCAGCGGCTCATGGTTTGATCCTTGTAGAGGTAGCTGGCAAGTGCTAATGGCAAGTGCCAGTTTGTTGTTGACACTATACAGATACACAGATTTATAGAAAGAGGTTTATTATGAGGGTTTGGCTCATGCAGTTATGGAGGCCGAGGAGTCCTATGATCTGCTGTCCGCAAGCTGGAGGCCCAGGAAAGCCCACGGTGTATACGGCTGTAGTCCAGGTCCAAAGGCCTGAGAACCAGGGGAGCCAGTGGTCTAAGTCCCAGTCCATGAAGGTCCGAGAACCAGGAGTGCTGACGTCTGAATGCAGAAGAAGATAAATGTTCCAGCTCAAGCAGAGAGCAAATTCGCCTGTCCTCTGCTTTTTTTTTCTGTTCAGGCCCTCATCCCACTTGCTTTGGTGAGGGCTGGCAATCTGTTTTATTCAGTCCACCAATTTAAATGCTTATCTCTTCCAGAAACACCGTCACAGACACGCCCAGAGGTAAAGTTTTGCCAGCTATCTGGGCCCCCCTTAGCCCAGTCAGTGAACATGTAAAATTAACCAGCACAGGGGTTTCCATATCCTCCTCAAGAGGTTATGTTGTAAAAAGATAACATTAAATGCAGTGTTCGGTACGAAAATGTTTTTGTATACTTTAAGCATTGTGTTTAACACTCCAAATCTTGGAGTCAGGATAATATTTGTCCCAGTTCTCTTTTTCTCTCATTTCCCTACCCACTTTACCAATTTACTACCCACAAAATGCCTTTGCCCCACCCACTGGGGGAGGGGAGTTGTCTTTTAAGCACCACACATGCCATCTGGGCAGATCTGCACATTTTAGACCAGCTAGCACGGCGCCTCTCCAAGTGGGTAGATGACCTAAAATTCATTTCAGCGGAAATGCAGAATGGTAATTTGAACAATGGGCTCCCTTTTTGTTATATTTCTTCTGAAGAGCTGGGCTTAGCGTGTCATCCAGCTGTGCGTCCCATTTGTCTTGCAAGAAAAAGTGTCAAGCAGGAAATTAAAAATACTTCTATTTCAGTTTTCAAGAATATATGTCACCAAGACTGAATGAAGCAAAACCTTTTTTTTTAGAGAAGGTTGTTTCTGGGTATTATGATCTACTGGAACCATTTCTCTTTGGAAACGCAGTACAGTAATCTTGGCTCCAAAATCCAATTTGCTTTCAATTTGCTCGGCTCCCCCTTGCCGTATATGAGATGCAGGCAGCAGATTAACTTCTCCAAAATGCATGCCCTCAAATATTTCAAAGTGCTTACTTAAGCAGTAACCATGGTGTATATTTAAAACTGAAAGGTAGGTTACAAATGTTTCCTTGGGGGAGGGGGCAGACAACATGAAAAGTCAACATGCTGACAAAGTTTCTCAGAGTCTAGGTCAGTGATCATAGCTGTAACTAATTCTTGATGAATTCTGACTGCCTTCTAAGAGGATATATTTTTAATATTTCAGGGTTTTTTCCAGCTACCTTGACTTTTGTTGTCTCTAATTATGGCCACTGAGCTGTTATCTGTTTGCTATAGTGTCTTCATAGGCTAAAAAGTCAGATGTGTTCTACTGTAACTGATTTTTATTTTATTAAAAATTTTTTTTAATTAAAAAGTATTTTATTGGAGTGTAGTTGATTTACAATGTTGTGTTAATTTCTGCTCTATAGCAAAGTAACTGTAACTGATTTTTAAATAGGTGTAATCACTCCCGCCAGAGAGAGCGGTCCATATGCCTTTCAGAACCCAACGAATCACAAGAGAGCCTATCTCCACCGAATCTTGGTCAAATACTTCCAAAGGCAAACAGCTTTCTGGAGAGTGTATCAAGAGCCGCCTTGGCACATGAAGATGAGCGGCTGCTGGGAGGATTTGTGCAGCCTTCTCTCAAGTCCTAGGTAAGTCTCGTTTTTATATCGTGTTCGGCAGATTTCGCTTTTCCTTTTGCTAAGCGCTGCATTGAGGTCTCCATGGTTCCTTTGAGCAAGACACATCCATTCATATATTCATTCGACACCGGTTCATTCAGATCCGGTGAAGATCAGATCTCCAAGGTGGGGTAGAAGTCCTTCCTGATGATGCTTCTTGTTGATAATGCTACACGTTGATCAAGCAATAATACTATTAGTAGCTTGTCATCACATGGGTGTCATGGTGATGGAAGGGGCCAGGGGCTGGGTTGAAAGTGGGAGGGAATTGCCTAACGTTTCAATGTGTGAGGATTTTCAAGACGTAAATGGACCTAGTTCAGAATGTGTCCCTTTGGACTAGGCTGGAGCCATCCACAGGGCCCTTCTGGTGATTCTGCAAGCATGTTGTTGTCTGTACAATCAACTAAGATGCCACTGGTTAGTCTCTTGTGTTACCCCGGCCCCCAGGGCCTGCTCAGCAGGGAGTCCTGGCCTCCATCACTGCCGTTGACACCTTCCGTCTTCCTCACCCTTCATGTTCAACCTAGGCCAAGTCCTTAGATTTTACTTCCGTAGAGCCTCTCATGTCCATTCTGTCATCTCTACCTGGCCCTCATTTCCCCTCTCTGGTCAATCTTCATGAAGCGAAGCTGTCATTACGTCACTGCGTGTCCACCTTTGGGTCTTACCTCCCACCGGGTTGGTAGAGTCAGCCCATGGCCGTGTGTGTGCAGGGCTTGGGGGTGCGGGGGATCCTTGAAGTCCCTCCAGGACTGTGTAGGTTCCTTTTTTTCCTTTTGGGGTTGCTAAAAGTACAAATCACAAGGCCAAGTATCACCACCTAAGCAACAGAAGATGCATTAGATTCATCAGAACAAGGTTTAATTACAGCAGGAATCCCATATAGTAACCATAGGAGGTCCAGTTGGCTGCCTGGGCCTCCTCAAACATTTGGTTTTCTGCCATGGTTCATGGTTACGCAGCTGCACACACCTGGAGTCAATCTGCCCTCCTGGGTGCAGCTGGAATATTCTTCCAATGAGGTTTTCGAGAAATCCTGTTTTATAGTCTGCGATTTCAGGAGAGCTGCCCTCTTTATTGAAAGGTCTGGGCAAGTGCTGCCACTCCTCCAACTTAATTCAGCAGTCTTTTCTGAGTGCCTAGGTTATGCCAGGCATGATGCTAGATGCCAGGGATACAGCGATGGACACGATAGGCGTGGTTCCTGCCTTCATGGAGCTTTTGCTGGCGTGCAAAAGATAGACACTGTGGAGAAATTCGGCCTGAGGGGAGTGCTACACAGTGGTGGCACAGGGCCTAGAGCGGGGATGTGTGACCTGGCCTCAGGGACAGTGGACGTCACCCTGAAGCAGTGACATTTCACCTGAGACTTGGAGGATGAGTGGGAGCTGGTTGGACAAAGGGCAGAGGGAACAGCCACCCAGAGTCGGGAGGAAGAGTGGTGAGCATGAAGGACTGAACAAGTCCAGTATGGGCACGTGAGAGGTGGGCATGAAGGGAGTCCCGGGGCTGCAGAGGCAGGCAGGCACCCAAGTATGGAGGGTCAAGCTAAGGATCTGGCTCTGATCTGAAGAGCAGTGGGAAGCCACCGGGGGTTTAAGCAAGATGGTGCCAGGTTTGGTTTTGAAAGTTCGCTCTGGGTGCGGTGTGAAGAATGAAATAAAAAAGGGACAAGCTTGGCTTGCCAGACATCTGATAGGGGTAATAACCCAGGTGAGAGGCGATGTTGGCTCTGACAAGGGGGAGGCAGTGGGGACGCAGGGGAAGGTTGGGAGGTAGAATCCACGGGACTTGATCATGAAGTGGGTAGAGGAGATGGAGGAGTCAGAGGTGCCTCCCATGGTTCTGACTTGAATGACTGGCCATCAACCGAAACAGGAAACACTCCCAAAGGAGCAGCTTTAGGGGACAGAAGCTGTGCTGAGTTTGGAGTGGTGGTAGAATGTTGGGAAGAGATATTCTCTGGGCTCAGGTAAAGACAGCCGGGCCAGGGATACATGCATACTGTGGACCTTGAAGCCAGGAGAGGGGATGAGGGCATCCAGGGACAGGAAGAAGGGAGGTGGGCCTAGGACAAAACTCCGAGGGGTGAACAGAGAAGGACGCAGCGAGGAGAAGAGAAAGAGGGGTTACAGAGATAGGAGGAAAACCAGGAGACTAGGGAGTTAGAAACTCCCAAAGTGAGGATGGATATCAATTAAATGCATTCAATTGAGTGTCTAATATTCCATTTTAAATGATTTTCTTCTCTGTGCCTGTTGAAACTCTGCTCTGACGCCCCTACACTTTTAGCAAGTCTGTTACAAACTATTTGGGGGCAGGAGGGAGAACCCATCGTGTTGCACATTTAGGGCAGTGTGGGTCAGAGAGGGGACAGCAAGCAGCCTCGGGAAGCCACTGCCTTCTGAAGCACAGGCCCAGGTGGGACGAGGCGCCCTGATGGGAGCAGGGGTTTAGGGCCAAGAGCACAGGTAGAGCCAGCCATGACTGCGAGGCAGGACTGGCCCAGCTGGGGAGTGGATGCAGGACAGAGATTCCTTTCCCCAAATCCACCAGCGGGGAGAAGTGACCTGAGGAAGGAAGGGCCAGATCCTGCTGCCTGGTGGAGAGGAGCTTTCCAGGTAGGCACACTTCCAAGTAGCAAGAAAGCTCCGATTCATGGGGACCTCAGAGCATCCTTGCAACCACAGTGCCTAGCCTCCCTCCCCATGCGGGAGATGATTAAGAATTCTCTTTTTGAGGCTCCTTCTTCCTTATCTGCATTCTGTTCTGAAAGGTAAATAAGCTACTTATACTTTTGACCCCTATCTGCTTCTGGTAGGTTCCTTTAACAGTGAGAGTTTTCTAAGAGTGCCCAGTGGCATTAGTTTGACTGCGGGTGGAAGACAGTCTGACATCTCTCCTGGTCCACCAGGCTGTTGCTCTGTATGCCCTCTTCTCAGTTCTCCCTCCCGACTGTGTGGTTTGGCTCCCTCTGGTGGCTGCAGCAAGAACAAGAAGCCTAATTTCTTGGCTTCATGGAACGATGCGCAGTTCTGAGTTTGGGACTCACTTCTCCCTTGATGCTTCCTGACCCACCCCTACCCTACCCAGCAGCGCTGGCTGGGGAAGCTGCACCTCTGATTGATAGGCCAGTAGAGAGGTCTTTGAGTCAAGAAGACAACTTTAATGGTCAGGTCAGTTTTTATAGGTTCTCTTCAACATGATACTTTTGATTTTGGCTGGAGCCCTGGGTCACATCAAACTGAAGAAAACCCATTTCTGGCTGCAGTTGCATTTTCGGACAATGTCAAAGGTGAGAAGAAGATGTGGCAGAAGGATGAGCCCCAGCCTGGCTCCGTCTTGACAGATGGCTGGCTGGCTGCCCTCCAGGTGGTGGATGGGGTGGGGTGAGGAGAATCATCTTGTTTTTAAGCGGCAGGCTTTCCTATTAGGGCAAAGGATAAATGCATTACATTCCAGAATCTTGTCAGAAGATTGTAGTACATGGCAAAACACCAGCTTTTCATGATTAATGTATGAATCTTTGCCCTTGCTACCTCCAGAATCTCTAAATATTTTGGGTAAATGGGACAAAATCGCTCTACAGAAAAATTAAAAGAATAAAAGGCACAATTTGCTATGGCCACAGAAAATATGAAATATCTAAGAATAAATTTAATAAGAAATGTGCACAATCTTTATTCTTATAAAAAAGCTTCAGAATTACAGAAAATAAGATTCCGGTATGTAGGGAGACATACCATATTCTAGGATGGGGCAACTCAATGTTATAAAGCTGTCAGTTCTTCCCCAATTGGTTTATAGACGTAAGACAATTCTAACTGAAACCCCAATGGGATGAAAACATTTCTAAATTTTCATAATGATTCCAAAATTCTTGGAGAAAAAATATACGAGAGTAAGAGTTTAAAATAATGAGAGCAATTTGAATTTCAAGTTATTTAAACATATTATGAAGCAATAATAATAATTTAAAAAATGCTACTGGCAGCAAAAATAGCTCAGTTGAACAAAATAGAATGCTCAGACAGACTCAGGTGCAGATATAAGAAATTAGTAAATGATAGAAGCTTTTCAAATTAGATGGATTATGGAATAAATAGTGCTGTGATAATGATACACTATTTGGTAAATATAGTTAAGTTACCTGAAACATTGCACGAAAATAAATTCCAGGAGGATTAGAGTTAAATATAAGAAAGTGAAATTCTATATAAAGAAAACTATGAGAAAATATGGATGAGTCTAAGCAAGAAAACAAAAGAGTAAATCATGAAAGAGAAGATAATTGATAAATCTGTCTAAATAAACACATGAAGTTCCCATATGTAAAACAAAACAACACAAATCAACTCTGAGAAAGTCAGAAACACAACTACAAGGCAAGTGATAACTGGGAAAAATATTTGTAACACACACAACAGGCAAAGGATTAATAGCAATATTTCTAATATGTAAAAATGCTCTTAAAATCAATAAGAAAATGATGAACACTTCAGTAAAAATAGGCAAGATCACGAACAGGTCATCCAAAGAACATTTTCAGTCCTTGTCTGACTTTACTTCTTAGCGTCAATGGATTTTTTTTTTTTTTTTTTTTTTGGCGGTACCTCTCACTGTTGTGGCCTCTCCCGTTGCGGAGCACAGGCTCCGGACGCGCAGGCTCAGCGGCCACGGCTCACGGGCCCAGCCGCTCCACTGCATGTGGGATCTTCCCGGACTGGGGCACGAACCCGTGTCCCCTGCATCGGCAGGCGGACTTTCAACCACTGCGCCACCAGGGAAGCCCCGTCAATGGATTTTTTGACCTGGCCCTCCTCTTCTAAACATTCTGGTCTCTGTTTTACTGGTATATACTCCCATGGTTCATCTTCCATCTCTCTGGCTGTAGCTTTTCTGTCTCTTTTTTAGTTCCTCCTCTTCTACCTGGCTTCTAAGTGTTAGAATTCCTTAAGGCTCTTCTCTCATTCATTAATTCCATTGTAAGAATATTACCTGTGTCTATGGCTTCAGTGATTGTTCATGTGTATGTGACTCACACATTTACTTCCTCACCCATGCTTATCGTCTGAGCCCCAGATTCACATACCCAACGACCTACTTTCCACTTGAGTGATGTCTTCAAAGCTCCTCAAACCCAACACATCTAAAACGGAACTCATGAACATCCCTCCAAAACAGGGTCTGTTCCAGGGACTGTCTCTCAATTTACCACCTTGGAGTAATCCTTGACACTTTTCTCTCCTTTATCCCCTCCCCAAATACGTTTCATCACTGAGTCCTGGCAGTTTTTACTTCGTAAATGTTTCTCAAACGTGTCCACCTCCACCATCACTGCCCTTCTCTAAGCTGTCAGGGATGTTATACACAGTTGTGATTAGAATATGCATTTAAGGGCTTCCCTGGTGGCGCAGTGGTTGAGAGGTCACCTGCCGATGCAGGGGACACGGGTTCGTGCCCCCGGTCCGGGAGGATCCCACATGCTGCAGAGCGGCTGGGCCCGTGAGCCTTGGCCGCTGAGCCTGCGCGTCCGGAGCCTCTGCTTGGCAGCGGGAGAGGCCACAACGGTGAGAGGCCCGCAAAGAATATGCATTTAAGATTCCTCCATGTCTTTTCATGGCTTGACACCTCATTTCTTTCTTTCTTTCTGTTTTTAGTAGTAGAAATATATTTATTTACTTACTTACTTACTTATGGCTGCGTTGGGTCTTTGTTGCTGCGCGCGGGCTTTTTCTCTAGTTGCGGCGAGCGGGGACTACTCTTTGTTGCAGTGCGCAGGCGTCTCATTGCGGTGGCTTCGCTTGTTGTGGAGCTCGGGCTCTAGGCATGCGGGCTTCAGTAGTTGTGGGACGCAGGCTCAGTAGCTGTGGTTCACGGGCTCTAGACCACGGACTCAGTATTTGTGGCACATGGGCTCAGTAGTTGTGGCTTGCGGGCTGTAGAGCTCAGGCTCAGTAGTTGTGGAGCACAGGCTTAGTGGCTCTGCGGCATGTGGAATCTTCCCGGACCAGGGATCAAACCTGTGTACCCTGCATTGGCAGGCGGATTCTCAACCACTGTGCCACCAGGGAAATCCCAACACCTCATTTCTTTTTTTTTTTTTTTTGCGGTACGAGGGCCTCTCACTGTTGTGGCCTCTTGCATTGCGGAGCACAGGCTCCGGACGTGCAGGCTCAGCGGCCATGGCTCACGGGCCCACGGGCTCAGGTGCTCCGCGGCATGTGGGATCTTCCCAGTCCGGGGCATGAACCTGTGTCCCCTGCATCGGCAGGCGGACTCTCAATCACTGCGCCACCAGGGAAGCCCCTCATTTCTTTTTAATGCTGAATAGTATTCCAGGGTACGAATGTACCACAGTTTACCTATTCACCTATTGAGGGACAAACGTTTGCTATAAACATTTTCATGCAAAGTTTATTAATCAGTTGAGTAAATACCTAGGAACATGATTGCTGGACTGTATGGTAAGACTACGTTTAGCTTTATAAGAAACTGCCAAATCGTCTTCTGAAGGGACTGTACCATTTTGCATTCCCATGAGCAGTGGATGAGAGTTTCTGTTGTTCTATATCCTTGCTGGCATTTGGTATTGTCAACTTTTTTGATTTTAGCCATTCTAATAGGTGTGTGGTGATATCTTATTGTTTTAATTTGCAATTCCCTAATGGCAAATAATGTTGAGCATCTTTACATATCTTATTGTTGAGTTTTAAGAGTTCTTTATGTATTTTGGATAGAAATCCTTTATCAGATACATATTTTACAAATATTTTCTCCCAATCTGTGGCTTGTCTTTTTTTTTTTTTTTTTTTTTTAGCTGTACGCGGGCCTCTCACTGTTGTGGCCTCTCCCGTTGCGGAGCACAGCCTCCGGATGCGCAGGCTCAGTGGCCATGGCTCACGGGCCCAGCCGCTCCGCGGCATGTGGGATCTTCCCAGACCGGGGCACGAACCCGTGTCCCCTGCATCGGCAGGTGGACTCTCAACCACTGCGCCACCAGGGAAGCCCCTGTGGCTTGTCTTTTCGTTCTCTTAATAGTGGCTTTCACAGAGCAGAAGTATTAAATTTTAATAAAGTCTAACTTAATATTTTTTCATGAATTGTGCCTTTGGTATTGTAACTCATCACCAAATCCAAGGGCACATAGCTTTTCTTCTGCATTTCCTTCTAAAAGTTTTATAGTATTTCATTTTATATTTAGGTCTATTATCAATTTTGAGTAATTTTTTGGTGAAAGTGTAATGTCTGTGTCTAGATTAATTTTTTTTACACAAGAATGTCCAATTATTCCAGCACCATTTGTCAATTAGACAAGCTCCATTGAATTGTCTTTGCTGCTTTGTCAAAGGTTGGTTGGACATCTATACAAGATTTTTATTGGGATTGCATTTAATCTATAGGTCAAGTATCTTAACAGTGCTGAGCGTTCCAATCCATCAACATGGTATGTCTATTTATTTAGATCTTCTCTGATATCTTTCATCAGACTTTGATAGTGTTATGCATATAGATCATATACATATTTTGTTAGATTTATACCTAAGTACTTCATTTTTGGTGTTCTATTATAAATAGTAATATGTTTTAAATCTCTAATTCCAGTTGTTCATTGCTGGTACATAGGAGAGCAATTGGCCTTTTTTTTTCTTTTGGCTGCATTGGGTCTTAGTTGCAGCATGTGGGATCTTTCCTTGCAGTGCATGTGTTCTCTCTAGTTGCGGCTCCCGGGCTCCAGACCATGTGGGATCTGTAGCTGTGGCACATGGGCTCTCTAGTTGAGGCGTGTGGGCTTAGTAGTTGTGGCGCACAGGCTTAGTTGCCCCATGGCATGTGGGATCTTATTTCCCTGACCAGGGATTGAACCCACGTCCCCTGCATTGGAAGGCAGATTCTTTACCACTGGACCACCAGGGAAGTCCCACAATTGCCTTTGAATGTTAATCTTGTATCCTGTAACCTTGCTATAAATGCTTATTATTTCCAGGAGGTATTTTATTTTTTTGGATTTTCTACATAGACTATCATGTCATTTGTGAAGAAAGACTGTTTTATTTCTTCCTTCCATATATATATATATATATCTTTTATTTCCTTTTCCTGTCTTACTGCACTAGCTAGGACTCCCAGGATGATGTTGAAGAGGAGAGGTTAGAGGTGTCATACTAACCTCGGCTTTTCACTAGCATCCCTCTAGTGAGCCCTAGCCACCATCCGCTCTCCCTTGGCCTGTTATAACAGCCTCTGAACTGGTCTTCCTACTTTCATTTTTGTTCCTACAAAGTCCATTGTCTACATAGTAGCTTAAAAAGCTACTACTTAACTTAAATAACTTAAAAAGATGAGTTTTTAAGAATGTAAACCAGATCATGTCACTTCGCAGATTAAGACAACTCCACTAGTCTGCTGTTGCACTTATACTAAGATCTAAACTCCTCAGTTTAGCCTACAATGCCCTATACAATCTGGCCCCTCCATGGCTGGGTAGCATCATTTTGTAAGACCCTGGCTTTCTTTCTGTCCTTCAAGTACATTCTGCCTTTGGGCCTTGGCACCAGCTGTTTCCTCTGCCAGGAATGTTCTTCCCACTCATTGTAGTACTGGTTCTTTCTGGTTATTTAGATCTCGCTGCAGTGTCACCCTCTCAGGGTGACCTCCCAATCTAACGTTGTACTTAGTCATTCTCTGTTATGTTAACATGTTTTAATTCTTTGCATAGCTTTTACTGCTACCAGACTTTGTCTTGTTTCCTTTTAAAATTGTCTGTCTCTGCTCCCCTCTCCCCTGCCTCTGACCCTCCCAGCTGCTGGAGTATAAGCTCCTTGAAAGCAGGGCTCTACCTCTCGTGTTCACTGCTGTACCCCCAGTGCCTGGAGCGACACCAGGCATGGTGTGGGTGCTGAATGGCCCCTTAGTGATGAACACCATCCATCCCAACCTGAGCTCTTGACAGGAGTCTGGACTTGGTAGCCCTCTTGGAATGTGCGAAAGTCCCACTTCTAGACAGGATCCTGTCCCTTAGCTTTGTGTCCACACTGCCCTTTTTTGCCTGTTCTGAGCAGCCACTTCTGGTTCTTAGGGTCCCGCATCACTTAGCTCCACCCTTCAGTTCTTTTACCCACCTCAGGCCCCTTTGCTCAGACAGCCACTGCAGACAAATGTCTTGGACTCTGGCCCTCAGCGCTCTCTCTCCCCTGGCTCTGTTTAGTTTTTGCTCCCCAACCCAAGGCACTATAGCTATGGTTCAGAGGCTCCTGGCGGCCTCCCTGATGCTGAGGGCTGCACCCTCGTCTGCTGTGCTTGGTGTTCAGAGCCTGGAATGCTGCCTGACACATTGGTGTTCACTGAATATTTATTCCGTGCATGAATGGGGATCCACAGAAAGGTTGGCAGAAAGAAAGCAAGAGGGTAGCCAAGGTCTGGGTTGCCTACAGTTTGTCCAAAGGAACAGATGAGGAATAAGAATATACTTGTGTCAGACACATTAGGCACAACAGTTTGAAATGTAACAAATGGACAAATGTAGAAGTTTAGATACTGGAATGTTTGGAAAGAGAAATTCTGAAAATGATGACTGTGTGGTACCATGTATTTAATTGAGTCTTCAAGTTCAAAAATTCTGTATATTTTCATTTGTATATGATAAGGTATAACCGCGCGCGCGCGCACACACACACACACACAGGTATGCTCCCTATTTTGTTCTTTTAACATTTTGTTCTTTCTGCTGAAGCTACTCATTCAAGACAGTTGCAGCAGAGGGCAGAATTGTATAAGAAATTTAAACGCCTTTTATTTCTTGCCTGAAAGTCACTCCCAAATACAAATGACAACAATATATGGATTGAGCTAGAGAAATACTCTTTTTCGACTCTCTGGTTTTCCAAATTTACATGTGAGGATTAGTTGAAGGCCTTGACTTATTTTTCACGTGGTAGTTTAAGATACTTGGTAATATATGTAAACCTTAATAAAAGCAAAGTGCTGATGCTTTGAGAGAGAAACAGTGAAATATAGAAAATGTATTTAATATTTAACGTGCATCAAGATGAAGTGGTAAGCACTCTGTGTTCCCTTCCAAATATGCTTTAGGATTATTTACTTTTCTTTCCATTCTAGTGCTGGAACGCAGACTTTTTGAGGTTACTGCCACTGACAGATGCCGATTAATGTCCTTTACTGTGAGATTTCTGAAGCTTCTGGGCAAGACCAATGAAGCAGAAGAGTTATTCTTGAGTGTTGAGAACATGTTAGTGCAGGTAAATTGGGAAATAGTTTTTTAAATCCTTCAAACGTTATTCAACTTGTGTTAGGTATTTTCAGATATCATTTACCTTTGTTTGTTTATAATTTAGTCCACAAATAGAGGAACTAATGAATAATGAATAATAAATAATTATTACTTATGTTCATCAGTGAGGAAGCTTTGATTTTAATCCGTGTCCTAAACTGTGTATTAGTGACGACAACCAGTAAATAGAAGGGAGTCACGATTGAATGAATGAAACCAACAGGTGTCATTTTGGAGGGAAAAAAGGAATGTTCCTAAAACAAGATGGGAATGAGAGTAGTGGGTTGAAATAAACTAATAAAATACTGTTTAAAGAGTTGGTTATAATTTTCTTTTTTTCTACATCTTTATTAGAGTATAATTGCTTCACAATACTGTGTTAGTTTCTGTTGTACAACAAAGTGAATCAACTATATGCATACATATATTCCCATATCCCCTCCCTCTTGAGCCTCCCTCCCACCCTCCCTATCCCACCCCTCTAGGTGGTTATAATTTTCATAAAGATGTTGGGGAAGGTTGATTGATTATCTTGTCCCTCTATTGATTTACTTTTCCTGAAATAGAAACTTTTGGGCTTGTTACAATGAAACTTTCACTCATGACATATAACTGTAACTGTTCTTAGGATGACATTTAACTGTCCTTTAAAAAATTATAAATGTTTACCGATTGTAGTATTTTATGGGCCACGGGTAATGTAACCCAAGACAAAGCTACTTTTGTTTTAAAACAAAGGCCTTCACATGTTCATAAAGCTCTGTCTCTGCTCCATCAACATACATCTTTCTGGAAGGAATTCTATCTAAAGAGATTTATAAGACTCAAGATCTGCAGTCCCTTTATTGCAGAGGCCATGCTTGTTTACCAATTTTTGTATGTACCATGGTGTCTTACAACCTCTGGGTGCTCAGTAAATGTGACAACTGAATCAGTGAATCAATTTGAATTTGCCAGTACTTTGTGTCCTTAGAAGGTAGCGTGGAGTAGCGCATCAGCCTGGGCTATTTACAGACTGACCCAGATTTCAAGCGCTTTGGCATTTCCTGCTTGCGGCTTTGGCAAAAATTTGAACCTTGGACTCAGAGTTCTCATTGTTGCGGGTTCTAAGGTCTGCCTCACGGGGCTGTTATCAGGGTGAAGCGAGCGGTAGCACAGAGCACTTCAGACAATGCGCGGCACACGGTGAGATCTTAAGCTGTTTGGTTATTACCGTCCGTGGGTTAACAAGTCACTGAGGCCTGGGTGAGAGATAATAAGAGTTTGACTTAAGCTATTTTGACCACTCTTGCATTTTCAGAGAGTAGAGTCCAGTGATTCTCTGATATCTTATTTTGATTATGGAATTTCCCCCTGCACCAAATACTTTTTTCCCCACGAGGTCCAGATTTTCATCACTGACATGTGTCTTTCTGGAAAGCACCAATTATTTTATTAGGTCATCACTGAATGCCTGATTTCAGCCATTCGCTCAGTCGACCACTCGTTCATTCATCCATCCATTCATTCATTCATCCATTCCCTCATTTACTTAGTCATTTCCTCATCCATTCACTCATTCACTGACTCATTCACTCATTCATTCATTAACTCACTCATTCGGTCATCTATTCACTCAGCCATTCACTCAATCGTTCACTCGTTCACTCACTGAGTCACTCACTCATTCATTCACTCAGTCCTCCACTCGGCTAACATTCCCTGAGGGCCTTGCCCAGCCTGAGCTCTGTGCTGGGAGTTGGGATGATAGCAGTAGGCAAGGTGGGCACAGTTTCTGCCCTCATGGAGATCCCAGTCACTGCCAGCATCTCCAACTGTGATGAAGCGTAACCTGTGGAGTAGGTGGGGTGAAGGGAGAAGGTGGCTGCACGGGAAGCATGACAAAGCTGAGACGTTCAGAGAGGATTTCCCACTTCAAAGCACTCCTTCCAGAGGCATCAGTCTTATGATTGTATTCTCAAAATATTTTTGCAACAGTTCTTTGGGATTAGCCATCATGGAGACTATCAGAATAATTTTTTTAGGCTCTGAGGGCCCTTCCCAAAGAGAAGTTCTAAAACGATTTTGGGCAATAACCACTTCTTTGAAATATGTACTGAACATTCTTGAGGGGAAAGAGCTTATTATTTGTGCTACATACATTCCGTGCCAAACCACTTTTGTAATTTCTTCAGATTAGGTTATTTTAAAGTTTTGGTGCAGAGGTTTTCAACTGGGAGGCAATTTTGTTTGTCAAGGACAATCTGGCGACGTTGGAGACCTTTTGGTTGTCACAGCTTGGCGGGGAGCTTGCTAACGGCATCTAGTGGGTAGAGGCCAGGGATGCTCTAAACATCCTACACTACACAGGCCAGCCCTGCCGCCCCCCATGTCAAAGTATTAGATGGCATAGAAGTCAATAGTGCTGAGGCTGGGAAACCCTGATTTATAGCAGCAAGTATGCTTGTTAAAAAAGTAAGTCTCATGACTCTCCCCCTAGCATTTCACGGTAGGTGCACCAGGCTGCAGGACAACCAAAGGATACTTTTGTGAAGGGGCCTCTGTTTATGCATCAGAGGCTCACTTGTTAAGAAAATGTGCAGAGCAGGGCTTTGGAGATAGGCCGGTCTGGGTTGGACACCCTTGTTCTCCTACTGGCTAGCCACGTGAGCTTGGGGGATTGATTTAGCCTCACTGAGCCTCAGTTTCCCTGCTTGTAACAGAGGAGTAATAATCCCTATTTCCTAGGGTTTCTGCAGATATCCACTGAGGTTATGCAGTTTAAGAGCTTTGCTCGGTCAGGGCTCCATAGGTGGTGGCCAGTACAGACCATGACCTAAGAATGCTTCACAATCACTGGGCATATCGACCAATGTTTACTGAAGAGCCATGAAGCACAGAACTCAATTCTTGGATCGTGGGGTCTCTGCCCTCAAGAAGCAGATGGCCTGGAGTAAGAGGGGAATAAAAGGCATGTCTTCATAAAGAGGATACTGACACTATATGGCTGCATTTGACATGCCGATTAGTATTCCTGGCAATGTGGGCAGTGAGACTCAAGGGTCAAAGGACCACTGTGGGCTGGTGGTAGACTGGGAGCTGTCGTCCTCCCTGTGACAGGGGATTCTGCCTGACTCAGACTGATTGGAAATGTGGCCATGACATGGGGAGAAATCAAGGAAACCCTGAGGATTTGAGTCTGATGATGGACGTGGGGAAATTCAAAGAGGAGCCTGGATTTGGAGAGAGGATGATGAATTTTTAACATTTAAACTGCTGAGTTTGCAGTTCAGGAAAAATACCCAAGGGGAGTATCCAGCCAGCTGGGGAAACATAGGATTAGAAGTCTGGAAAGAGACTGGAGAGACATCTACATACATGTGAATGCTAAAACCATGAGGAGACAAGATCTCTGAATGACAGTAGGAATTGGTCATTGGAAAATTACTTATCCTTAAAAGGAGGAAAGGGAAAAAACCTGTACAGGAGTAAGAGATTGGAAGAGAATAAGGATATCCTAGTTTCTCCAAATCAAAGAGGGAGTGGCTAACAGCATCAACTGCTCCTTAGAGGCCTGGGCAAGTGAGGACTGAAAGAAGGCCCCTAGGTCTGGTGAGCAAAGGTCAGTGGTAACCCCTGAGATGGAAGCGAGTATATGTGGCAGGAGCCAAACTGCAGGGCTTTAAGAGGTGAGTGTGTGATAATGAAATGGGGAAGCACATGTGTTAATACCTGTTTGAGAAGTGTGTCAGTAAAAGGAGAAAGATGAAAAGTCAAGATAGTACCAGATTCAAGTTAGGTTTCATCCAGGATTTATGTGTTTGTGTGGAGGAGGAAATGAGCCAGGGAGAGAGGTGGATTGGAGATGCTGGTGGGGACTCTGTGAGGAACACAGGACTTCGAGAGCTTGGGAAGGGGCAGGTCCTTGGTAAGGAGGTTGGGCATCCCTTCCTCTGGCATAGGCAGGAGGGAAGAAAATAGGTGAAAACACTGCTAATTTGAAATTTAAAAGAAAAGGGTAAGTGAGGTATACCAGAGACTGTAATTTCCCAATATCTAGTCCCCCTTTTGTAGTAAGTAATGTCCCCACCCCACCCTGGACTGTTTGGAAAGAAGACTACATTTCCCAGCTTCCCTTGAGGCTAGATATGAGCACATGCCTAAGTTTTGGCTGATGGGATGTAAATGGAGGTGCTATGGATAACTTCTGAGAAGTTTCCATGAAGTGAAAGGTGTGCCCTCCCTCTCCTCTTTCCTCCTTCCTGCTGTTTGGATTGTGGCTGTGATGACTGGTGATGCAACAGCCATTTTAGACCAAGAGGTGTCCTTGGGAATGGAGGTCAGGCAAGGTCAAACAGTGAGATAAGAGGAACCGTGTCTCTGACATTGTGGTGTGTCTATAGCCCTGGGTCATCCACTTTCTGACTTTTGCATGAGAGAGAAATCAAGCCACTGTTAGTTTGGGTTTTCTGTTAATTGCAGCCAATCGTGATCCTAACCAATATCCGAGGGCAATTTCATAGTAGGTTTGACCTCAGTGAAGTCAGCATGCAGGCCATCTTGAAGTAGAGGATGGGAAGTGTGAGCACTAGGGCTGAGACCTAGGATAGCTGCCGAGAAAGGGGCACTTTGAAAGATACCCGTGAGGGAGTGTAAAAGACTATGGGTCCAGGGATTCCACACCACAACCAGCTGCCTCCAGGGCTGAGATCAGTATCTCAGAGTAGGTGTAACCTGTTTGCAAGACACTTATTGGAAAGCTCTGGGTCAAGCCACAGACGGTCACTTTCAGTAGGTGCAGGAGAGCAGAAAGAATTCCCGCCAGGGAGCCAGGCTCAGTCAGTCCTGTCCCGGGCTAATATTTCGGTACAGCATAAAGTATTCCATAACCAGTGATGGTGGTAATACTGACCATTTGAATAGGGCTTTATTAGTTACCAAACATATTCACATATAGTCTTGTTAATATTAAGTTTTCTGAAATATTAATAACTCATTATTATTTAAATAACTAACTCTCATTTAAAAGATTATAACTGACTAGTGTATTCTTATGCATTGATAAGGTTTTGATAGAGGAGTGATTTAAGGTAATGAAGTTTAAGTACCCCTGAAATAAACATGCTAAACCAGGAAAGGGAATTGAAATTCTAAGCAAAAGTGTATCGAACGTAAAGTTAGCAGATCTCTGGTCACACTTGAATTCAAGGTTCACATAGACAGCGTTTTTAGGTGTTCATTAGGATTTTAAATAATACCTCCTCTGGGAGGTTTAACAGCTGCAAGACATCATCATGTTATTCTTACCTTCAAAAATTTTCATTACCATTAACTAACAACCTGTGAAAACATTTTCCAAAATTTATTTTTGGTTTGCAGTGTCTCCCCATAAATGTTTCTCTATAACTCTCATAAGTATTTAGAATTCCCCAAGAAATGCTGTAAAGCGTGCGATCTTTTGCAAGTTCATTATGAAATGAGCCTTTCTTGGGCGGGTGTCTGACGGCTGTGCCCAGTCTAACGCTGTGTCCCCTCAGGAGTGTGTTCTCTTTCATTTTGTGTAGAGTTGGTCCATGACAGGAATGCTTCCCAAAGTACAGAATGCTATCGGGGAACTCTATCTGGAAATAGGGATGACTCAGGAAGGAAGGCTTCTGGTATTTCCAGGAAGCGTGGTCCAACCTGATGGAATTTTCATCCAGCAACTTAAAAGACAACCAGGACTTAGTGAAGCAAAAAGGTAGGGTGGGCACGTGCAGAGGGCATAAACTCTTGTGGTTCAGAGTCAGACTCCCGGGCTCTTCCCACCTGTGAAGAAAGGGGAATGGGTGTGTGTGCTTTGCTTGCTTGACTTTTTGTTGGGCTGCTGGGCGTATGAGGGTTGAGCATGAGCGCTCCTCCTGTGACCGACCACCCTTTTAGAATGTTGAAGGCTGTTGTGATGTACCTCACACGCTTTGAGTAGTAAGAGGGCCACTCAGAGCTTGACTGTGAAGCCAGCCTTTCTGGGTACAAATCCCACCTCTCCACTTACTGGTTCTTTGCTTTTTATTTATTTATTTATTTAAAAAAGTTATTTACTTATGTATTAATTATTTTAATTTAATTATTATTTTTTGGCTCTTTGCTTTTAGACACAAGACTTAGCTTTTCTGGGTCACAGTTGTCATATTTGTAAAAATATAGGAATAAAAACAGCACCTACGTTGCATGGTCGTTGTGAGACTAAAAGCGTTCAAGGGAGACCGTAAAGCACACAGGATGGTGCCTGACGCATAGTTAAGTACTCCTTCATGGTAGCTCGTTCTTTTGTTCTCCAGTATTTGATGCCCGACGCTGCCGTGGCACCACTAATGGAACAAAGAACGTTCGGTGAATGCAGATACTAAGCATTTTTACTCACTGATTTACACTCAGACTAAACATAATGTCTAGAATTATGTCATATTTAAGTGGCTGTGTCAATTATCTTATGTTGTATAAGAAAGCACTCCCAAAACTCAACAGATTAAAACCAACAGCCAACAAAGAATCATACTCTTTCTGAGCTACAGTCCTACTCTTTTTGAACTACAAGCAAAAGATCATCTAGTCCAAAGGCTGCACTATACAGATGAATATGAATATGAAGGAACTTTTCTATGACATGGGTGTGTAGAGCTCAGTCTTTAGGACAGAGAGACTTGAGTCTCTACCACTTACTAGTTGCATGGTCATGACCCATGGCAACATAATGACACTCCCTGTACCTCCGTTTGTTTCCTTAACTCTAAAATGCTAATGGTTTTCACCTCATATTATTGTTGCAAGGAGCAAAAAAAAAAATGGATGTAGAATACCTGGTTTAGAATAAATACTCAATCACATGCAAAAAAATAAAAAATAAAATAAAATAAAACCAACAGCCACCTATTACTGCTCATGTCTATGGGCCACCAAGGGGATCCCCCTGGTCCAGGGTAGGCTCAGCAGATCGGGGCTGGGCTCAGGCAAACATCTGTGATCCGCTGGCAGGGCCAGTGGGGCTGGCTGGTCTCAGAGGACTTCACTCAGATGTCCGGTGGTTGTCTGGCTGGGTGACAGGGTTCGGGTCACGTGTTCCTCATCCTTCGGGAAGACAGCCCAGGCCTGCTCACCCAGTGGTTGCACAATTCCGAGAGGGAGAGCACAGGTTTACGCCTAGGCTCAGAACTGGCATGACACCCCCTCTGCTGCATTCGATTGGTCACAGCAAGTCATCAGGCTTTATTCCATGGCAGAGAAAGAGACTCTGGTGCAGAGTGGCATTGCAAAGGGGAGTTGGGTACAGGTTGGCATGGAGAATCACAGCTGTTTTTACAGGCTACTGTAAGATCAAAGGTCACCTTGGGCAAGCTACTTACCCTCTCTGCATTTCACCTGTAAATCCACTTGTATAGTAACAGTTATCATTCGTTTCATGCTTACAATGTACAAGGCACGTTATGCTCACAAGCTCTTTTACCTTCAAATATACCTCACGTGGTATGTTTTGTTACCCCACTTTACAGATGAAGAAACTGAAGGTCAGAGAGGTGAAATCAACTACGTCAGCTCCCGCAGCTAGCACCTCTGGAGCTGGGGGTCCAAGCTAGGCCTATCTGACCCTAAAGCCTGACCGCATTACTCCTTGCTATGTGGCATCTCTTCTAGCACTGGCATTTATAAAGCTCTAATCCTCCATACATAGAGGCTAGCTTCTAAGTCATCCTAATGTAGGCAGGGCTGGTCATGGACATGCTGGGACCTTGGTGAGCAGAGGAAACCAGTGTGGGAACCAGGGACACTTCTGTGGGTTCTGGGACTGGCCTTCTAGAGCCAGCCGGGCTTTCCAAAGCACAGAGTTCCGAGGATTTTGGCAGACCTTGGCCTGGTATAGACAAGTGTGGTTCTCCAAGGGGGTGAAAACAGCAGGTGGGGCCGGCTCCTGGTGAACAGGGATGCTCAGAGGTAGATCAGTGTCATTAGCAGCAGCTTTTTTTTTTTTTTTTTTTTTTTTTTTTTGCGGTACGCGGGCCTCTCGCTGCTGTAGCCTCTCCCGTTGCGGAGCACAGGCTCTGGACGCGCAAGCCCAGCGGCCATGGCTCACAGGCCCAACCGCTCCGCGGCATGTGGGATCTTCCCGGACCGGGGCACGAACCCGTGTCCCCTGCATTGTCAGGCGGACTCTCAACCACTGCGCCACGAGGGAAGCCCTAGCAGCAGCTTTGATGGGAGTGCACTGTACTTCCGGTCTCTTGATGAGGGTCAGGTGGGGATTCAGGGTCTAGGCAAACAGATAAAGGGGGAGGGGAGGGGATTCCAGCCTGACCAGGGCTGACACATTCAAAAACTCTTTACTGAGCACCTGTTGTGCACCAGACACTGTTTTGAGTCCAGCGGCTTGAACAGGACAGAGTCACCAATGCTGCCCCCGAAAAGAGGTGACACATGACACACAAGGGAGCGGACACATGCAGTAATTACAGGCTGTACTAAATGCAGTGAGAGACACAAACGAGATGGAGGTAGAGCATAAGCAGGGGGAGGGACCACCTGTGAAAGGGTGGTCAAGGGGCATCTCCAGGAGGGGACATTGAAGCTGAGACGTGACAGACTGCAGGAGCCGCATGTGGTGGGGATGGGGGCATTCGTGGCAGAGGGAACATCGTGTGCAGAGCCCTGAGGTGGGAGAGGGCTCGGCTTGTCCTAGCAATGAAAAGAGGCCTTTGTGACCTGCTGTGTGTGTGGCACAAGGAACTATATTCACTGTCTTGTAACAACATATAATGGAAAGGAATCTGAAAAAGTACACACATGTGTTTTTATATATCTATATCTATCTATCTATCTATATGTATATCTATATATATATAATTGAATCACTTTGCTGTATACCAGAAACTAACACAACATTGTAAATCAGCTATACTTAAATAAGAAAATTAAAAAAAAAAAGAAGCCTTTGTGAACAAAGGACAGGAGGCATCTGGGCTCACATCCTTCAGGGCCTTGGGCCCCAGGAAACATTTGGATTTTATTATCAGTGCGAGGGAAAGCCTTGCAGGAGTTAGGCTGGGGATGACATCGCCTGATTTCTGTTTTGAGGTCACGTTTGCTGCTGTATGGAGAATGGACATAGGGAGACCAGGTACATGGCTGTCCCTCCCTGGTGTGCAGATGCAAGGCCTGAGGCCCTGGAGTGGGCACTGGGCAATGAATGGGGTACTATTGATGATGGGAAAGATGCTTTTTGATAATTTAATGGTAATCCTTTATTTAATACTAAATTCCTTGGCACAGGGAGTTAAATCTGCTTTGTTTACTGCTAGCAATGCTCTAGTAACACCTTCTTGAAATATAATTATGGTTTTTATCTCTTTCCGTAAGAAAGTATGGCTTAGAAAACCATAAAACTGTCTACTTTTTAGAAGTCTATTATTGGTAGAATATCTAACTTTCAATAACTAGCAAATTTTAGGCCTTTGCAAAGGGTACATTCCCAAGGCAGCGTGTATCTAGGTACAGCCCATTACTTATTAATTAGGCTTATGGGGCTTATTCACGTGTTTCTTGTTGTAAGGCTGTACCAGTTTATTGTTTCTTATTGCAAGGCTGTACCGGCTTGCCTTCTCTAGGACTTGGTTACCATGGTGATGGCTGGTTTCACTACATCCGTATTCTCACTCTGTTTCTGACCGGTTCATTTGCAAAACAGACTTGGATTTGGTTTCAGTCTATTGCCTCAGCTCCTCAGCCCTATAACTTCTGCACACACACAAGTTCGTTATAGAAAAACCAACTCCATGCAATGTAGGTCAGTGATTGATTTATTAAGAAAAAACCCAGCTGTTGGCAGCGAGGAAGAAATGATATTAAATGACCTGCCTAGTGACGTCTTAACTCTTCTGTGGAAAAAAAGCCTTGAGCATCATCTTCTTTGCCAAAATTTATTCCCTGCAGGCAGAGTGCTGAACAACCTGGCAAAGTCAGCATCTAAGGAGTACTTAAAAGAAAATCATATTCTGCAATGTGCTACTGAAATGTCCAGCTTACTGGACAACAACACCTGTGACCAGGCTACCATGAAATACACTGAAGGTGTTCTGATGGAAACCTGTGTTTTTGCTTGAAAATGTTTTATTTTCTGTACTAGCTGTTACGGTTATGATTAATATACTTAACCCACCCTCGCTAATCCATTTCCCAACTAACTGATTAGGTTAAGAAAGGATGAATTGTAACGTTTCCATCCTCTGATTAAGTGGTTCTCAACCCGGGGCAGGATTGCGCCCTATGGGGCCTTTGGCAATGTCTGGAGACGCGTTAGCTTGTCACGACTGCGGGTGTCGTTATTGGCACCTAGTGGGTACAGGCCAGGGGAGATGGCAAACATTATACAGGACCCTTCGCAACACACCATCCGGCCCCAAATGTCCATAGTGCTGCGGTTGAGCGTAGCGCCCTAGTTTCTTATAAAGATGTACACACATCTTATCGATCACTTTGAAAGTCTCAAGTCTCTGCTAATATAAACTGCTCTGCTGTTCTGTGTCATCCTGTATAGAATAAAGGACGTTTATGAGCATTATTTTTGGTGGCACAATGAAGGTAGCCAACATGTATCGTGCCCAGTAAGTTACGCACATGCATTTTATTTTCAGATCTGCTGCCGGAAACGCTTCTCTTGCAAAGATGAAATTTCAAGAAGGCTTAAATATCAGGAGGAGTTTGGTGAGAAAAACCTCCTAGTTGGAGAAATTATGGAATTTTTAGCGGATTTACTGTTTTTCCCACTGAGACATAGTGAAAGGTAAGTTTTTATGAAATGTTTCAAGTAGTGTGTCTCCTTTCCCCACCCCTAGTCCCCCCAAAAAACCCCACTAGTGACAGGGAGGTCAGGGGTCACTCATCGGGGCATCTCACTTCTTCGCTTCCAGCCTTGTGCAGAGAAACTCACTGTGCCTGAGAGTTCTGCCCTGATCTATTTGTCAGGACACCGACCATGATATATTTGAAAGGAGCTCCTAGCCCACAAACCGTGTAGAGGTTTTTGCAGGAGGAAAAGTAAAAAGGAGGACAATGCTATCGTGAGTGTCTCCCAGCATCACCCCGGGCCCTGTGAGGAAGATGTATGCATTGTACTTCAGGCCTCTGTGGACTGTGTCTCCGGTACCACACCCCACTGGTCTGTCTTCTGCAAGACCTAGGCCAGAGCCTGCAGTGCCTCAGACCCCACTTTCCTGCCACCCCTCCTCGCCGGGGAAGACCTGTCACTCTCTTGCCACGTGTGGGGCTTTCCTCGGCTCTCCATGCAGAGGGGTTCTGCAGCGGCAGAGGCAGATTGGACTCACCTCCAAATACATGGAAAAGCAGCGGGGTATGCGGGGTCAGTAGATGGAAAGTTACTAAGAGGAAACGTCGGGGGTACGGATGGGGCTGGATTCTGGCTAAACAGACATAGCAGGATTCTTGCTGAAGGCAGGCCAGGGTGATCAGACGTCACCTGGGGGATGGTGCCGGTGAGGATTCTCGCTGGTTGGACAATGCAGAGAAGAACACCGAAGTCCAAAGGTTGGGGCCTAGTTGAAAATTGCTCAGAGGAGCCTGAGTAGAGTTTGGTCAGGAGAGACTGTCAGCGTCTGTGTTTAAAAGAGGGGTTGTAGGGCTTCCCTGGTGGCGCAGTGGTTGAGAGTCCGCCTGCCGATGCAGGGGACACGGGTTCGTGACCCGGTCCGGGAAGATCCCACATGCCGCAGAGCGGCTGGGCCCGTGAGCCATGGCCGCTGAGCCTGCGCGTCCAGAGCCTGTGCTCCGCAACGGGAGAGGCCACAGCAGTGAGAGGCCCGCGTACCGCAAAAAAACCCCACAAAAAACAGACAAACAAAAAAAAGAGGGGTTGTAGGTATTACCGTCCGGATCTAATCTGTGTTAGGATTTGCCAAGCTCGACCACTTCTTCCTTTGATAGGTTGGTATGAGAGAAAGTTCTCTGTGAGTCCACAGAGAGTCCACCACCCCCTTCCTTTGGCCCAGCCTGCACCCCTGCACAGCCAGTTCAGCTGGCTGAAGGGCCAGGGACGCTCTAGGTGAAATTGTAAAGTTGTGAGGTTTTGTTTTTGTAGCCCCTCCCTCTCCCCGCCCTGTTGGCTGTCCTGCCTTTCACTTTTCCCTTTCCACCATCCTTGAGAGAATTTTCCTCTCACCAGGGAGGTGACCTCTTCTCTTCTGGCTTTTGCTCCCGAGGAAAATGTGATGTGACTCATCTCTAACGCAGAACTGTAGATCAGTGTTAACCCTTTCGAAGAATATTTACCTTGAAAAGAGTAGCCCCAATAAAGGGGTTTCTAAGGGTAAAGTTACCAGTGCTCTACAGTAGTGCTGAGATGTTGGGCTCTGGGGTCCTGTTGCCTGGATTCAAATTTTGTTTCTGCCGCTTGGTAATGGTGAGAACCTGGGCGCATACTTAGCATGTTGGTGTCTCATTTGTTCCCTCATTGGTAAAGCGAGAGTGGTGGTAGTGTTTTCCTTGCAGGATGATGGTGAGAACTGAGAGATCTTCTATGTAAAGTGCTTGGAAGAACGCCTGGTGCACTGAATTGATAAATTGAGTTCTTAGTATTATTCTTTTGCTCCCCAGCAGGGAATTTTTGAGGCACTTGACACTACGTAAGCCTACTTTTGTTCCTCTTAAGGTCAGCACTGTGAGCAGAGAACAGGACCTTCTTTAGAGAAGCAAAAAGCTTGACAGTAGAACCATTGCCTCATAAAAGGGAAATCTAAACACGTAGCTTACTGACTGAGTCATCTCTGTGGCCTGGGCTGCCCCACCATGAATCCAGGGCTGGCAGCGTGTGACTCATCAGACACTTAACACTGCCGCCGTTCAGTGTGCATGGCCTCTGTGTCAGAGGAGCTGACCGTACTTGGCAGTCTTCTTTCCAGACCTCATTGTCAACCGTCAGCCTTCCGAAATGACCGAGAAGCCTTTATCCTTCCTGAAGGTTGTCCTTAGGTGACCGCACCTTCCACGTTGGTTAAGACTGGGAGATTTTCGCTGTGCCACTCAACTCACCTCTCAAACATGTGGAGATCCTTTGTCTTGGTGGCCAGGGGCCCTCAAAACAGCTCTCATGCACTAGGGAAATGATCAGAGGGCCCTAAGGGGCCTTGGAGAGTGGGGATAGGTAGGGATGGATTCATGAGGTCAAATTACAAAATTAAAAGTAACCCTCCCCCAACTCCCCCCTCCCCCTGGCGCCCCCTTCCCCCAGGACAGAGAAGAATGAGCAAACTGGCTTAAGAGGAACGGGGATATGTTCTCAGTGAAATCAGTGAATGTCATTGCTCTCTCTCTCCACTTTGTATCCATTCATCAGCAGCTGTCCTTTCATCCGTGTCCCCTCCACAGACAAGTGTCTCCATTGCCTCACTTGCCGCTGACGTTACTCGCCTCTCCCTCCACCCAACTCCGTTTCGCCTGCTGCCATGAACATCATCAGGAACATCCTCGTTGTGTCTCTTTGCACTTTGATCTTGTTGGTCGTCTCCTGCTGGAGGTTTTGACAGCATCCATGGCTCCCCTCCTGAGATACGCTCTCCTGGTTTCTGAGCTACCCACCCTCATGGCCATCTTCTCTGATGATGCCTTCTCGGTTTCTTTCGTGGGTTTCCTCTTTCTCTTCCCAACTCTCGTCCAGATGGTGGTGCTTTCTTGGGTTCAGTTCTTGGACTCTACATGTATCAGCCGCGGTGCCGCGACCTCGCCCGTGCCCAGGGCTTCATCCAGCATTCCCTAAGGCGATGGCTTCTCGTCTCCATCTCCTTCTCAGACCTCCAGCATCAGCTGCACACGTGTGCAGCCATCTGCCTGTTGGGCATCTCCGTTTGGGTCTTTGGGCAGCCCAGAGTCAACATTCTCAAGCCTGAAAACATCCACCCCTCTCCCTGACAAAATGCATCTTCTCCCATCTCACCCAGTACAGACACCATCTTTAATGACACATTTTCGTGGTATTTATTATCCGTCACCATGCTAAACCCACTCCATACATTTTCTCATTTAATCCTCACAACAGCTCTGTCATCCTCATCTTGAACACGAGAAAACCGAAGATTAGGAGATTAGGATGCTTGACTAGCTTTCAAATGGTAAGGCCAGGATTAGCACCAGGGGAGTCTGATTGCAGAGCCGTGGTGCCTAACCACCGCGTCACTACCAGGCACGCTTGGCCTCAGAGCTCAAGCTCCTAACCTCATCATCCTACTGCACGTGCAGATGCCAGCGCTCCCAGCACCAGGACCACCACATTCCATGTGACGCCAGGACTTAGCAGGTCTTCGGTCACATCTGTGGCCACTGCATTAGCTCAGACCCTTATCATTCTTCCCCTGGACCAACTGGTCTCCCCTCCCATAGCCTCACCTGCTTCAGTTTATCCTCCGCACTTGCACCCAGGTGAATTTTCTAAAACGCAGGTTGGATCACATCACTGTCTTAATGAAAACTCTTCAATATTAAAGTCCCAAACCCCTAGGTTTGCACTCAGTGTCCTTCACAGGTGGCTGGTCCTCCGTTTCACCCTCCAGTCTCTCCTCCTACCCCGGGAAATTCTCAGAGGGCAAGGGTTAGTCTTCCTCATTTCTGAACCGCAGCCCCAGTGCCAGCATTCCGTGAATGTTTGTTGGATAAATGGATGAATGCCATGCTTCTTGGATGCAAAGCCTTAATTAGATTTCTCGTTTCTAGATTCAAAGGAAGCAAGCAATTGAATATTATAAACCAGTGATAAAAATAAAGGAAAATGCAGGCACTCTGGCCAGCTCCTCACTCGTCAGGAAGCAGCTGAGCATTAGCCTAAGTGATACCTTGTGTAAATTAGGTAATTGCTTTGATGTATTTCTGTTAGAAGCAGATGACTTTTCCCTCCGTCTCACCTGCATACTTTGCTTATTTTTAAAAAAGCCTTCATTTTTGAAGCAAGCAACTCCTGTTCCACATACTTTCAACTTTTTTTTTTTTTTTGCGGCTTATTTGCCTTCCCTCATTAGGTAAGTGTCTTAGTCTGTTGCTATAAGTACACTGGGTGGGTTAAACAACAGAATTTTATTTCTCACAGTTCTGGAGCCTGGAAAGTCCAAGACCAAGGTGCCAGCAGATTTGGTGAGGGCGCATCTCCTGGTTCAAAGACAACTGTTTTCTCACCGTGTCCTCACATAGTGGAAGAAAGGGGCTGAGAGCTCTCTGGGGTCTCTCTTATAAGGGGCACTAATCCCATTCGTAAGGGCTCTATCTTCATGGCCTTATCACCTCTCAAAGGCCCCACCTCCTAATACCATCATCTCAGGGGTTAGGATTTCAACATAAGAATTTTAAGGGGGACATAAACATTCGTACCACAACAGAAAGATATCTTTTAAAAGTCCTTTCCATCCCATTTTTCATTCTTTTGTAGGCAAAGCACCATGCCGAACCACACCCCTCTCCTGTCAGTGTAGTTTCCCTTCTTCCTTCCAGTTCTGTTTTAAGATGCAGTTTCTATAGCAGTAGCCTTTTCATACTTATTCCTGTGTTGCTAAAGTAACATGTGACCAGAAATAACACGATGGGCCCACTTTTGATTTTACTCATGGGACTCAGTGCCTCAGATCTGGTGCAGAGATTTTCTGATTAAAGATAAACATTTAAAACGTAAAACGAAAGTTAAAAAAATTGAAATGAAAAATTTTGGCCTTAAATCTTACCAGGAGGATTGGGGTTGGGTCTCTTGCCTCCTCTTGGTCTCTGTTGCTTCTGTCATACTGTTCTGTTTCCCTTCATGGGAGGAGTTCTGATTCTGTCTGAGTTTCTTCCACCAGAATGTTGATATTATTACCTGTGGTTTATAGTGACTGTTGAGTCTCTTCATCCCTGGTACTAGATTGGTTAGGTGGAATTTACTGACATTTTAGGGGTGGTCCTCCAGGGTCACTGTTGAAGACCTCAGGGGCCTCTGAGAGAAAGGTCCTGCTTTCCAGGTTCTGCTGTTGCCAGGGACCAGGGTAGCAGGACCTCATGTTTTACTGCCTCAGTACTTATTTGACTCAGTAGCCCATTAGCTTGTTCTGCAAATAGTTGCCACACATGAATTCTGTCATTTGCCTGGAGCATCACTGCCAGACTTGGGAACTGAGGAGAATGAGAGTTGAATTGGAGGCTGCAAATAATGTTTGGATAGGAGGCTGGGGACAGGCCACAGCTGAAGGGTGCGGTAGGTGTAGTCAGGGATGTGATTCCCACAGACAGCACTTCCCAACTTTTGTGCCTCCAGTGAGTGGGTTCAAATAGAGTGAGGGTTCAATGAGGGTCCAACAGAGACCTCTGGGCCCTTGGGCAGCTTTGTTTCTTTCTTTAAGTAGGCTACACTAGAAATCTCAGTTTCTATAAATGCTACAACTAGAAAAATTTTGCAACACTGTCAGGGCTCCTGAAATCTCATTGCCACAGGGCACAATCTACTTCAGCCTTAAAGGGTGTTTTTTAACCCCGGGCTGATTTTGACTCTCAGGACAAAAAGTCTGGAGAAACTGGATTGTCCTGGCTCGGGGTGGGGGGTGCACATTCAGTGGGTGGAGGCCTGAGAGGCTGCTAAACACCTTACAGTGCCCAGGACAGCCCCCGACAATAAAACATCACCCAGCCCAAGGTGTCAACAGCGCCAAGACTAGGAAACCCTGACCTAAATCAACCGCTTCCCCCAGCATGTATGCTTGTCATCCATATTACAGTAAAACAGGATTGCTCTCAGCCTAGTCATTTGCTAACAAAAAAAGGCTTAAGATACTTGATATCTGCAGGGAAAGAATATTTTCTATTTTCACTCTACAGATTTAGGTGTGTGTGTGTGTGTGTGTGTGTGCGCGCGCGTGCGTGTGCGTGTGTGTACTTTTTTTTCTCCCAGTAAGCGTGTCCTGGCTGAGTGAAGATTTTGTTTATAAACAGAAATTGCAGACGCAAATCTAGAGAACATTTATGGGAAAGGGACTAGTTTACCTGATCTGGTTGCTTTGCCTAATTTTTTGTTACTAGTTTTGGTGGCTTGTCTGTGGTGAAAGTATAATATATTCATTTACTTTCCGATAAGAGGGTCTCTGGCAATCACAGTGTTTTGGTGACTTCTTAAATAATTCTTTATGACAGGTTTCCATTTTACAGTCAATTTTCAATGTGGTTATGATCAAGTATTTTTCTGTAAGGAGCACTTTCTCGCCATTATTTTCTAGTTTTTCCCACCTGCTAGTGATTGAAGTTGATTCATTTCACATAAGGCCTGATCCAGGCTCACAGGAACATCGTGCGTGGTTAAGTCAGCTGTCAGGGCAGAATTCTTGTGCTTTTGTTTCAGTCCCTGGTGGTGAGAGCTGATGGGTGTCTTCAGTACAGGAGGATGAGAGCCTTGGGAGGGAAAGGTAGACTAAGTTTATGGATACCTTGGAATCAGTTGTTCTTTCACATATTTTTAGTTTTCCTATGTAGGGGCGGAAAAACGTTTCTTCCGTCTTCTTAGGGTCCCTGGCTGAGCCTGAAAATTAAATTGAAAAGGCAGACTTTCACCACCCTTGTTCCACCTGACCCTGCAGGCAGAAATTTGAGAGGCTGACTTTGGTAAGAAATTCTATCTCCTGTGGCTTTTATTAAGAAGCCCAGGATCTCTTAACAGCAGCTTCTGGACCAAGCAAGGAGTACTAGATGATAGAATCCCACCTTTGTCACCAAAACTGTAGGGGAGAAAAAAATTTTTTTTCCTCTACCCTCCTAGGTTCTTCTGCTGGGGCCCGGTAAATTAGCCTGAAAAAAGATTGATTTAACAAGAGAAAAATCAAACAGAAGTTTACTAAGGTGTGCATCACACTTAACACACCTACTCAGGGATGAGCAACTCCAAGGGGTGGCTTGAACTTGAGGTCTATATACTAACTTAGCAGGGGAGAGGGAGGGGGGAGAGAAGGCCCTCATGGAAAAGCAAATGACTCTTTGGAAGGATAAATAGGCCCTTAGGAGAATAGATGATGTGGTAGTTTGTGGCAGTGTCTGTCTGGGTGTGGTGCTGGCTTCCTGTCCCCTGCCCCCTGTCCTGGGGAGGGGACTTACAACACTTGAGTCCTTTTGGGAGGCTCTGCTTTTAGGCACATAAGGGCTCTCGGAATCAAATGCCTCGGCTCGTAATAATTCTAATGTCAGTGTGGCCTGCTTTGGGGTGGCATATCGTGATCCCCTCTATGTACCTTTAATGGAAAATGTCTATCTACATGGAGCGTGCCTGAGGAACTCATAAAATAAGAAGGAAGCCAGAACCACATGTAGCTGGGACTCATCATTAGTCATTTTTAAAGAAGTTTCGGGGCCTCTGTAGTAAAAGTGTTGCCGAACGTTAGTCATCAGAGCGATCCTCTCTAAGGATGTTTGCACTGAGGGAAGGAAAGAACTGTGGTGTATGACGCTTACGCTGTATCTATTCGGTGAGGATTTAGTGCTTTATACATTGTAACGCATGACAGGATCATAAGGATGTGTTATCTTAACCTAACCAGTTTGTAGGTCTGGGGTGGTTTGGGAGATTCATTCACCCCGTTAAGATAAACAAGCCTCCTACTGTGCACCCTACCCCGCCCCCCCCCCCCCCCCCCCCCGCAGCACTCAGCCTGAAGCTGCCCGTGTGAGTGGCAGCCCAATCACCCAATCACAAGTCATTGCTTGCATCTGCCTTTGTGACTCTGGATTGGAGGCTCTTGTAAGAACCTTTCCTTTGAGTTTTTCTCCTTGTGGGGGCAGTTCCTCAGGTGCTCTGCAGGGGCTGCTTACTACTTTGAAATGGTCTCCTAGGTCCTCCAACGTGAATTTTATGAATGCCGTATGGCCTGTATTTCAATCTAAATGACAATTTGTCTTGCTCTTTTCTAGATGCGGTAATAGACAAATGGGATGGGACAGATGGGAACTCTGTCCCCTGTGCTCAAAGAACCGTCCTATGTTTTGTATCTGGGAGATCCAAAAACAAATGAAGTTAATTTCTCCCTTTAAGCAAATTCTTGTTTTGTTAGGAGGCAAAACAAACCTATTATAAAATACATAACACATGAAAGATTTAAAGCACAGCCTGGTTGGAGGAGGCTGAACTGGGTTTTAGTTTTTGCCTGGCCATAGCCAGTTATGTGACCTTTGCCAGGTCACAAGTGCTCTGGCCCAGGTCTATCTCTCCGCTCCATCTGTAACTAAGGATATAGGGTTCCTTGAAGTTCTCTGCAGAGTTACTCTTCCATGTTTACATTTAAGGGAGACAGTGATCAGTAGCAGGAGGTTTTCCAGGGAAAGCCTCTCGGGAGGAATGCTTAAGGGAGATGGAGGGTGTGAGTTGGCCGAGGACGAGGCACTGCTAGGCAGGGGGTGTGCATGAACGAAGGTAGGAAGGTAGGAATAAACAAAGACGTGGAGAAGACCAATTGGGAGCTGGCAGGGGGGCTATGAGAAAGAGTGGGATGGGAGGTGAAGACGTAAGAAAACAGGCAGTGGTAGGAGAATCGAGGCAGTGCGCTGATTTGAAGGCAGTTCTGTCTATGGGCAAGTGGAGATTTAAGACTGAAGAAGGCTTGGGGGCCAATTACCCTTTCATGGTCTTATTCTGTTTAGGAGACTGTTTTGGAAACTCTTTAGAATCATTGAGAACTCAGCAAGGCTGTCTGAAGCCTGCCTACAATTTCAGAGTGAAGTGAATTCCCTGTGCATCGTGTGTAAATGCACCCCCACCCTCATTACTTCTTCGCTCAGCTCTATTTTCCTTCATAGCACATAGCACACTACCTAAAATTATGTATTTATTTGTTAGTCTTTTTTGCCATTTTAAAAAATGGGAGTATAGTTGATTTACAATGTTTCAGGTATACAGCAAAGTGATTCAGTTATATAAATATATATATGTATAATTTTCCATTATGGTTTATTACAAGATATTGAATATAGTTCCCTGTGCTATACAGTAGGTCCTTGCTGTTTATCTATTTTATTAGTAGCTTGTATCCCAAACTCCTAATTTATCCCTCCCTCACCTTTCCCCTTTGGTAACCATAAGTTTGTTTTCTATGTCTGTGAGTCTGTTTCTGTAGTAAGTTCATTTGTATTATTTTTGTAGATTCCACATATAAGTGATGTCATGTGATGTTTGTCTTTCTCTGTCCTACTTGCTTCGCTTAGCATGATAATCTCTAGGTTCATCCATGTTGCTGCAAATGGCATTATTTCATTCTTTTTTATGGCTGAGTAATATTCCTTTGTATACATGTACCACATCTTCTTTATCCATTTATCTGCTGACAGACATTCAGGTTGCTTCCATGTCTTGGCTATTATAAATAGTGCTGCTATGAACATTGGGGTGCATGTATCTTTTTGAATTAGAGTTTTCATCTTTTCTGGATATATGCCCAGGAGTGGGATTGCCAGATCATATGATAAGTCTAATTTTAGTTTTTTAAGGAACCTCCATACTGTTCTCCATAGTGGCTGCACCAATTTACATTCCCACCAGCAATGTAGGAGGGTTCCTTTTTCTCTACACTCTCTCCAGCATTTATTATTTGTAGACTTTTGGATGTTGGCCATTCTGACCAGTGTGAGGTGATACCTCATTGTAGTTTTGCATTTCTCTAATACTTAGTGATGTTGAACATCTCTTCATGTGCCTATTGGCCATCTGTATGTCTTCTTTGGAGAAATGTCTATTTAGATCTTATTAGTTTTTTAAAAAATCTGCCTTTCTTGCTAAAAAGAAGGAACTTGATCTGTCTTTCCACCATTGTATGCCCAGCTTCTGGAACAGTGGCTGGCACATACTAGGTTCTCAGTAAAAATTTGCCAAGGGAATGAACATATAATGGAGAAAATGACTTTGTTAATTCAGATTTACCCTTCCACTTTAGAAAAGCAAGTATTTATTATTAAGGGTATTTTAATGTTAATTACGTGTATTATAATTCATTCATTAATTCTTTCAACAAATATTTACTGAACCTTAAAGCAGTAAAAACAGATTTTATTCAAGACTATTGCAATAGGAGGAAAGAGACATTAGTACAGGACTGGGTTCAGTTCCAAATATGGGCATGGGCAAGTGGGAATTTGTAGCCAAGGAGTAGGGTGGGGGTCAGTGGATAGAAAATTACTAAGAGGCAACACCAAGGATAAGGGGAATTCTGGCTAAACGAACCTAGCAGGATTCTTGCTGAAGGCAGGCCAGGGTGATCACACATCACCTGGGGGATGGTGGAGAATGAGAAACTTGACTAGATATCGAGGGTAATCAGGTATTGAGCATGGCTAAACTCAGCAGGATTCTTGTTACAATTGCACTACATAGAGATGAACATAGAAACCCAGAAGTCAAGCCTGGCTGAAGAAGAGTTCAGAGAGCCTGAGTAGAGTTTGGTTAATGAGAGAATCTTTGCCAGGTGACAATCTCTGTTTTGGTTCCTGGGGATATAGCAGTGAGCAGGACAGGTAGAGACCCACACTGCCTTCACTGAGCTCACACTGAGACCAACAGCTGTCAGACAACTAAATACAAGACTGTTTAGCTGCAATTGTGGAAAATGCCACCATAGAGATTGTGGTTGGACAACTAAACACACAGTGGCTGCACCACAGTTGTGCAAAGTGCTATCGTGGCAAAATACAAGTGCTAACAGGGGACCTTGATCTGTTAGATGGAGGGGGATGGGTCGGGGGTGCTTCTCAGGAAATGATGCTGCAACTGAATGTGAAGGTGGATTTGCTTGTTAAGTAAAGTGGTGGGGAGGGAAAGGAGTCATCTAGGCAGTGAGGACAGAATTTGCAAATCTGGAAGGAACAAAAAGGGCCAGTTGGGGCTAGTATGCAGAGACCAATGTGGGGGGGAGAGGGTGCATGAGGAGGATGTCAGAGAGGTGTCACAGGCCCCGAGGCCTGTTCAGGGATTTGGGATGTTACCTGAAGAGCAACTGACACATACACACTACTATATATAAAATGGATAACTACTAAGGACCTACAGGGAACTCTACTCAATACTATGTAATGGCCTATATGGGAAAAGAATCTAAAAAAGAGTGGATAAATGTATTTGTATGACAGATTCACTTTGCTGTACACCTGAAAGTAACACAAAATTGTAAATCAAATCTACCCCAATAAAAATTAAAAAAAAAAAAAGCAATTGAAGCCAGTGCAAGGTTTTTGCAAAGTGAGGGAGTGTTAGGAATATAGGGTCCTTCATTCCTCTAGCATCATCATCACAAGAGATTTCTCACACAGCATGCTAAAATCATCTTGTATATCCAGAGTCATGAAGGAGCTCAAAGAACCCTTTTTTTTTTTTTTTTTTTTTGCAGTACGCGGGCCTCTCACTGTTGTGGCCTCTCCCGTTGCGGAGCACAGGCTCTGGACGCGCAGGCTCAGCGGCCATGGCTCACAGGCCCAGCTGCTCCGCGGCATGCAGGATCTTCCCGGACCGGGGCACGAACCCATGTCCCCTGCACCGGCAGGTGGACTCTCAACCACTGCGCCACCAGGGAAGCCCTCAAAGAACCCTTTTTTGACTTCATTTCTATTTCTTTTTACTGTATTTTGAGCTCTCAAACGGACTGTGAACTCCCAGGGGCAGGGGACTTATTTATTCTTTGTATCTTCAAAGCATCACAAAGAGTGCTAGCTGTGCATAAGTGCTCTGTCAATGCAGGAAGGGTGAGGAAAGTGGATAAACAGTTTCTTTCTGGGGGGTTACACAATTTGCCTGGCTTTCCAACAGAAGTGATGGCTCTGGTCCAGGCTAACAACATTAAAAGAAGTGACCTAAATTGTATTTTAGCCTATTGAGAACAGTAATTTTTAGGTCACTTTATTTATTTATTTATTTATTTATTAGGCTGCATTGGGTCTCCGTTGCTGCGCATGGGCTTTCTCTGGTTGTGGCAAGCAGGGGCTACTCTTCGTTTTGGTGTGCAGGCTTCTCATTGCGGTGGCTTCTCTTGTTGCCAAGAACGGGCTCTAGGCGGCACAAGCTTCAATAGTTGCGACGCGTGGGCTCTAGGGTGCAGGGGCTTCAGTAGTTGTGGCGCGCGGGCTCAGTAGTTGTGGCGCACGGGCTTTGTTGCTCCGTGGCATGTGGGATCTTCCCGGACCAGGGATCGAACCCATGTCCCCTGCATTGGCAGGCGGATTCTTAACCACTGCGCCACAAGGGAAGTCCCTAGGTGACTTTTTAGATATCAGTTTGGATTACAGATTAATGACATTAATTGCTAGCTTGAAAATTTTGGCACCTGCACCTTCCTTAGTCTTTTATTATTACATTTAATCAATGTATAGAATACAGTATAATCTTCCAAGGGGTATAAAAATAGTGGGCTTCCAGCAATGATCATTCAGATTTTAATTATACTCACAACATTTTAATGCATGAGATTATACTAAGCACATATGAAAATGGTGGATTTGTGAGAGGGTGATAATCCTAAAGTTTGTTTCTCCTTCTGATCACATTTTCATGAGGCATTTATTCAAAAGTGAAATCTCTTTCTGTTCAATATTTCCTTGAAATATTTCCTCATCTCCTTTCAGCTTCTTTGATCCAGTTTCAAGAACAAATCTTAACCTCCTGAAACTGCTAATTCTAGAGATTTTAGTACTAATCCTGACATGAACAGAGGGTTTTTGTGATGTATATTCCCTACTACCTCTGACAAAGACCAATCTTTTTTTTTCTTCTCCTTCTCTGATAAATGCTTAGATCCGCCTACTGGGAAATCATTACAGTGGGAGGAAAAGGCAGAAATGTGGCTTTTCATATTCTCTTCTATCAGCTGAGGGTTCTATACGGAATTGTTTATTTTGGATGAAGTATGGTAGATGAACATTATTTTACTTCCCTCTCCCTGGGATTCTTTCATAGAAGACATATCAAGCATTTCAGTCACATGTAGAAGGAAGAAATTAAACAAAGGCTCTACAGGGTGACTTTCAGTGGGGGGAGTCAGTCCTTTTCTCCTCATTTGGTTTTAAAATGCTTGTCTCAGCCAGAGTCCTCTTCTCTATAGCAGGGGGTTCCTTAATCCAAAAAGTCAGCTAAGTGATACGGACAAACTTCACATTTTCATTTTAACTTAAGCATATATATGTAATTCTTTACCTAAACTTAAAAATTTGGAGTTAAGATCTTTGCTTTTAATGGGTCCTCTGATTGGAATTGGATGTCACCTTTCTCAAAATGCATCACACACAATTTCTAGTTTTGGTTTCTGTAAGGTAAGAACTTAGACAATTGTGATGCTTCTGGGCAGGATACTTTTTTTTTTTAACATCTTTATTGGAGTATAATTGCTTTACAATGTTGTGTTAGTTTCTGCTGTATAACAAAGTGAATCAGCTATATGTATACATATATCCCCATATCCCCTCCCTCTTACGTCTTTCTCCCACCCTCCCTATCCCACCCCTCTAGGTGGTCACAAAGCACCGAGCTGATCTCCCTGTGCTATACAGCTGCTTCCCACTAGCTATCTATTTGGTAGTGTATATATGTCCATGCTACTCTCTCACTTTGTCACAGCTTACCCTTCCGCCCTCCCCATATCTTCAAGTCCATTCTCTAGTAGGTCTGTGTCTTTATTCCTGTCTTACCCCTAAGTTCTTCATGACCTTTTTTTTTTTTCCCTTAGATTCCATATATATGTGTTAGCATATGGTATTTGTTTTTCTCTTTCTGACTTACTTCACTCTGTATGACAGACTCTAGGTCCATCCACCTCACTACAAATAACTCAATTTCGTTTCTTTTTATGGCTGAGTAATATTCCATTGTATATATGTGCCACATCTTCTTTATCCATTCATCCAATGATGGACACTTAGGTTGCTTCCATCTCCTGGCTATTATAAATAGAGCTACAGTGAACATTTTGGTACATGACTCTTTTTGAATTATGGTTTTCTCAGGGTATATGCCCAGTAGTGGGATTGCTGGGTCATATGGTAGTTCTATTTTTAGTTTTTTAAGGAACCTCCATACTGTTTTCCATAGTGGCTGTATCAATTTACATTCCCACCAGCAGTGTAAGAGTGTTCCCTTTTCTCCACACCCTCTCCAGCATTTATTGTTTCTAGATTTTTTGATAATGGCCATTCTGACTGGTGTGAGATGATATCTCATTGTAGTTTTGATTTGCATTTCTCTAATGATTAATGATGTTGAGCATTCTTTCATGTGTTTGTTGGCAATCTGTATATCTTCTTTGGAGAAATGTCTATTTAGGTCTTCTGCCCATTTTTGGATTGGGTTGTTTGTTTTTTTGTTATTGAGCTGCGTGAGCTGCTTGTAAATTTTGGAGATTAATCTTTTTTCAGTTACTTCATTTGCAAATATTTTCTCCCATTCTGAGGGTTGTCTTTTGCTCTTGTTTATGGTTTCCTTTGCAGTGCAAAAGCTTTGAAGTTTCATTAGGTCCCATTTGTTTAGTTTTGTTTTTATTTCCGTTTCTCTAGGAGGGGGGTCAAAAAGGATCTTGCTGTGATTTATGTTATAGAATGTTCTACCTATGTTTTCCTCTAAGAGTTTGATAGTTTCTGGCCTTACATTTAGGTCTTTAATCCATTTTGAGCTTATTTTTGTGTATGGTGTTAGGGAGTGATCTAATCTCATACTTTTACATGTACCTGTCCAGTTTTCCCAGCACCACTTATTGAAGAGGCTGTCTTTTCTCCACTGTATATTCTTGCCTCCTTTATCAAAGATAAGGTGACCATATGTGCATGGGTTCATCTCTGGGCTTTCTATCCTCTTCCATTGATCTATATTTCTGTTTTTGTGCCAGTACCATACTGTCTTGATTACTGTAGCTTTGTAGTATAGTCTGAAGTCAGGGAGCCTGATTCCTCCAGCTCCACTTTTCGTTCTCAAGATTGCTTTGGCTATTCGGGGTCTTTTGTGTTTCCATACAAATTGTGAAATTTTTTGTTCTAGTTCTGTGAAAAATGCCAGTGGTAGTTTGATAGGGATTGCATTGAATCTGTAGATTGCTTTGGGTAGTATAGTCATTTTCACAGTGTCGATTCTTCCAATCCAAGAACATGGTATATGTCTCCATCTATTTGTATCATCTTTAATTTCTTTCATCAGTGTCTTATAATTTTCTGCATACAGGTCTTTTGTCTCCTTAGGTAGGTTTATTCCTAGATATTTTATTCTTTTTGTTGCAGTGGTAAATGGGAGTGTTTTCTTAATTTCATTTTCAGATTTTTCATCATTAGTGTATAGGAATGCCAGAAATTTCTGTGCATTAATTTTGTATCCTACTATTTTAACAAATTCATTGTTTAGCTCTAGTAGTTTTCTGGTAGCATCTTTGGGATTCTCTATGTATAGTATCATGTCATCTTGGGCAGGATACTTTTGATTGCTACCTTTTCCTGCCTTAAATCTTTTATGGTTTTCTTGTTTGCTCACCAGTTGAAAGAATTCCAAAGCATTCAGCCTGTTTTTCATAGAAAACAACTCTTTCATTTCACCCTCATATCTTCCTAGTTTGTACCATACTAAATTCAATTACCAAAATTAGACTAACAAATTCAGTTGACTCTTGGTCATGCTAGAACCAATGCTAGTTAGGAGCAGAAGTATGCCAGCACAGGAGGGATGAACCTGCTAGCTGCAGGCATTTAGTGTGCCCTGGGCATCAGGTAGAAAGTTTTGCAGAGGAAATAGCGGGCCCTATTTAATAAATAGAGGGTTAATCCAGCAGTCTATTTTATGGCTGTTAGCAGAGCTTACTTTTAACTTGTTGTGTGTGTTGGATAATTTTTAACAGGTTATGTATTTGTAAATTCTCTTGGTTGCAGGAAAATGTCAAATATCCCTTATAAGCTTAGAAAACTTTTAAACCTGGAAGGTTTAAAAGTAATCTAGAGATTACTCAGCTATCTTAAAGCTGAGGAAATAGCAGATATGTCTTATGACTTAGCCCAGTACAGGTGATCTGAGAATCCTATCAGTTAGATAATAGAATCATTGAGGCTCAGAAAGACCTAGTGACATTTCAGAACTTTGCAGTTAGTAAGTAGTAGACTTATGGCTTGGAACCCAGTCCTCTGACCCTAAATCCTGTGCTCTTTCTACCCTTCGTGGGCGCCAGGAGTCCGTGGTCTTGTTGGGATGATAAGCACTTAAAAGGGAACTGAAATCCAATGTGATATGCGTGGTGACGGACATTGGTAGAAGGTGTGGGGGGCATATAAAAGAGGCAACAAGTAAGCCTTTCCAGAGAAAGTGACCTGGCCTTGAGTCCTGACAGGAGTTTGTCTGGTAAAGAAGGTGAGGAAGAGCATTTCAAGCAAGAAACAATAGCATGAACAAAGGCGAGGGAGGTGAATCAGGGGGGTGTGAACCTCTGGAATGGGAGGGTTGGGAGGTGATATTGGAGAAGTCAGCAAGGTTTCGGGCATGGCAGATCTTGTCTGCCATGGTAAAGGGTTCATCAGAGGAGGTGCTGTAGAATTTCCAGCACTAAGGGTGGTAGATTAGCATGTTTTTTGTTTTTTTTTGTTTTTTTTTTTTTTTGGCCGAGCTGTGCGGCATGTAGGATCTTAGTTCCCTGACCAGGGATCGAACCCATGCCCCCAGCAGTGGAAGCACAGAGTCTTAACCACTGGACCACCAGGGAAGTCCGTAGATTTGCATTTTAGATCCAATACTCTCGTGGCTGAATAGAGGATGGAATTGGTCGAGAGGAGAATGGAGACTCTGCTGTGTTAACTAAGAGAGGACAAGACAGATGGAGAGAAAGTGGTGTATTTGCGATTTAGTCAGTAAATCCAGCAGTGCATGATTGGGTAGCAGGGGAGGGAAAGGGAACAGTCTGAGGTATTCCCCAGTTTATGGCTATACCCACTGCCGGTGCAACTGGGTGGATGGAGCTGTCGGCAGGAAGCACAAGGTTGAGAGGTGGGATGGGAGCCATGATGAGCTAATTTGGGGCCTGTTATCTGAGTGGAGGTGTTCAGTAGGTAGAAGAATATATGAGTCTAGTGCTTAGGAGCTAGAAGACTGAGCTGGAGAAAAACATTCGGGAGTCCTTAGTATACACATGGTGGCCAAACCCTGTAGAACAGTTGGAAGAGCCAAGAAGAATAAACGACAAGAAGATGGCAGGAGATAGAACTTGGGAGAATGCTGTGCAGTATTTAAGGGATGGGCAGTGGAAAAAGTTGTAGCAAGAGATGAGGAATGGCTCTAGAAGTAGGCAGAGCATCAGTAAAATCATGGAAGCTAAGAAAGGAGAGGGCTGCCCAGGGATAAACTCCATGTACCTATGGTCACCTCATCCATGACAGAGGAGGCCAGAATATACAATGGAGCAAAGACAGCCTCTTCAGTAAGTGGTGCTGGGAAAACTGGACAGCTACACGTAAAAGAACTCCTAACACCATACACAAAAATAAACTCAAAATGGATTAGAGACCTAAATGTAAGGCCAGACACTATAAAACTCTTAGAGGAAAACATAGGCAGAACACTCGTTGAGATAAATTGCAGTAAGATCTTTTTTGACCCACATCCTAGAGTAATGAAAATAAAACCAAAAATAAACAAATAGGGCCTAATTAAACTTAAAAGCTTTTGCACAGCAAAGGAAACCTTAAATAAGATGAAAAGACAACCCTCAGAATGGAGGAAGATATTTGCAAACGAAGCAACTGACAAAGGATTAATGTCCAGAATATACAAGCAGCTTATGCAGCTCAATATCAAAAAAACAAACAACCCAATCAAAAAATGGGCGGAAGACCTAAATAGACATTTCTCCAAAGAAGACATACAGATGGCCAACAAACACATGAAAAGATGCTCAACATCACTAATTATTAGAGAAATGCAAATCAAAACTACAATGAGGTGCCACCTCACACGATCAGAATGGCCATCATCAAAAAATCTTGGGACTTCCCTGGTGGTGCAGTGGTTAAGAATCCGCCTGCCAATGCAGGGGACACAGGTTTGAGCCCTGGTCTGGGAAGCCACATGCCATGGAGCACCAAAGCCCGTGCGCCACAACTATTGAGCCTGCGCTCTAGAGCCTGTGAGCCACAACTACTGAGCCTGTGTGCCACAACTACTGAAACCCGTGCACCTAGATCCCGTGCTCCGCAACAAGAGAAGCCATCACCATAAGAAGCGCGTGCACCGCAACAAAGAGTAGCCCCCGCTCGCCGCAACTAGAGAAAGCCCACACGCAGGAACAAAGACCCAACACAGCCAAAAAAAGAAAAAAAATCTACAAACGATAAATGCTGGAGATGGTGTGGAGAAAAGGGAACCCTCTTAACACTGGGATGTAAATTGATACAGCCACTATGGAAAACAGTATGGAGTTTCCTTAAAAAATTAAAGATAGGGCTTCCCTGGTGGCGCAGTGGTTGAGAGTCCGCCTGCCGATGCAGGGGACACGGGTTCGTGCCCCGGTCCGGGAAGATCCCACATGCTGCGGAGCGGCTGAGCCCGTGAGCCATGGCTGCTGAGCCTGCGCGTCCGGAGCCTGTGCTCCACAATGGGAGAGGCCACAACAGTGAGAGGCCCGTGTACCGCAAAAAAAAAAAAAAAAAAAAAAAAAAAATTAAAGATAGAACTACCATATGACACAGCATTCCCACTACTGGGCATATACCCAGGGAAAACCATAATTCAAAAAGACACATGCACCTCAGTGTTCATAACAGCACTATTTACAATAGCCAGGACATGGAAGCAACCTAAATGTCCATCAACGGAGTAATAAAGAATATGTGGTATATTTACAATGGACTATTACTCAGCCATGAAAAGGAACGAAACTGCGTCATTTGTAGAGACGTGGATGGACCCAGAGAGTGTCATACAGAGTGAAGTAAGTCAGAAAGAGAAAAACAAATATCGTATATTAATGCATATGTGTGGAATCTAGAAAAATGGTATAGATGACCTTATTTGCAAAGCAGAAATAGAGACGCAAGTGTAGAGAACAAATGTATGGATACCAAGGGGGAAAGGGGTGGGTTGGGAGGAAATGGGAGACTGGGATTGACACGTATACACTATTGATACTAGGTATAAATTAGGCAACTGAGGGGAACATACTGTATAGCACAAGGAGCTCTACTTCATGCACTGTAGTGTCCTAAATGAGAGGGAGATCCCAAAGGGAGGGGATATATGTATATGTATGGCTGATTCATTTTGTTGTGCAGTAAAAGCTAACACAACATTGTAAAGCAACTATACTCCAGTAAAAATTGATTAAAAAAAAAATGGAGAGGGCTGAGAGCTGACCACCAGATCCAGAACAGACGATTGCTTTTAGCAACAGAACGGTCACAGGGAACTATCGATTTTGGTGGAATGGTAGGGACAACAGCCTGTGTAAGAGAGAACAATGAATCTGTTCCCTCTACCCAAAGGTGGGGTCTGCAACGGCTCAGCCCCTTGAATTGGTAGAGTGAGCTCAGGCAGTACTGGGGGCGATGACAGAGGTCATCTGCAGCCAGGTCCCTCTGAGCAGACTAGCCGATGGTCTCAGTGAAGAGGGTGAAGGGAAAGAGCCATTCCTCACCCCCCCATAACCTTTTATTTTCTGTAGGGCAGAAGTTGAAGACGCATGGAAACATCCCACTGCAACCTTTTACTCCATTTGGGACAATGATTGACAACTTTCTCCCTCCCCAGTCTGTTTATAGACACACATTTATTGAAAGAACGAGGAAACAAGCTTAATTTCTCAAACTGAAGGACTTCTGACAAACTTTAGACATGGCGTATTTATCAAAGAAAAAGAAACTTGCAACAGAGAACCTTTAAATCCTGCATAATCCTCCTTCCTCATTACACATTGGCAGCCTGTCTTCTGGATGGAGAATATAGGCTGTGATTGTCTCCACTTCTTTACCCATTTACTCCCAGCACAGTGGGGAAGCTCATTGTTGGGCAGGGTCCACAGAGTCTGGACTCATTCAGGGACACTTCCTGAGGCTCTCCACCAACACCTGCGATTTTCCTTGTTACCTGGTGACAACAACCTGAATTATAGTTGTGGGCCCTGGGGAGGAAATGAACACAGGACTGGCATTGTAAAAATCTACCTGTTAGTTGACAGCAAATATAATACGAAGCAAGAGGAATAGGCTTACATTTCAGTAGAATAAAGATTAGACAAAGTTGTACTTTAGAAGATTACTTAAAAGGGCAGTGGACTGTCTTTGGATAAAATATCTTTCTTTTTCCAGAGGAAATAATAAAGATACTACTTTATTTTTTAATATTAAGCACTGAAAAAAAGGGGTAAACTAGGAAAACTTACCATTTAAAATCTGAGAACACATTTTTCAAGGAAGTTAGTTAGTGGGACCTTCCCTCATTCTCATCCCTGATTCACAGTACCTTGGAAATAGGGTAGGTGTGGCTGTCCAGATGTAGAAAATGGAAAAGATAACAGATGGTTCCTGTCTAGCTGTGGTTTTATAGAAAAATCTCCTAAGGAACCAACGTGAGAGGGAGAACAGTGTTCTCGTTTCCCACCTCTAGAACTTATGGTCCTTGGATCTAGGGACCTGGGTTTAAGTCCCAGTTCTGCTATTTTCTGGGCTTGTGGACATAAACTCTCTGAGTCTCAAGTTTCTTGGTAGCCAAAAGGGGATAATAATCTCTGCCTCTAGGGTTATTCTGAAGATTTAATGAGATGTTATATGCAAAACAACCAACAGACTCTGCAATTAAATATTAGGTTCCCTCCTCGTCCAGAATGAAGATTTGAAGTGGGAAGGAGGTTCAGTGACCTCTTTCCTGTGGAAATGAACTCATCCTGGACTTTCCTTTTCTCTGGGTTGAAAGGACTGACCTGGCTGGGTAGTGCTGTCCAGCTGGTACCGACCCTGAGGGAAGATGGGGTGGGCTGGGGTTGGCCTGAGCTAAGAATGTCCTTTCCTGGCAACTACTGTGCTTTTGCTGCCAGAAAGAGATAGGTTGTGTTCAAGAAAGTGCTGAGGTCAAAGCTATCAGTACAGGTCCAGATGGTTCATGAGGGTGCCAAGAGGTAGTGTGGGGAGCACAGGCATGAAATAGTGTCTGTGAAGGGCATCAGCAGCTGGTCTGGGTGACAGTCTCAATCTCCAGCAAGTCAGAGCCTCTTAAAGGGCCTTCAGGCAGAACGAACAGTCTGCGGGCCTGGTTATTGGCATCCAGAGGAACTCTGAGAATGAGTTCCTGCCTAGCCAGACCTGAGACATTCTGACTCTATTCTTCCCCACTTTACCTCTTAAAGCCTGTTAAGGCCAATGCTACGTGGTCATCCTGAGCTGGGTAATTCACAAGTGCTTTCTGCTGAGTTATGTTGGGGCAACTGAGAACCTCATAGAGAGTCATGAAAATAATTCACACAGAAGAAAAATAGCCCTTGATTGCTAAGTGGAGCCAACAGCTGGAACTCCCCTTCAGATTTTCAGCAGGTGCTGTGGGCAATGTGAGATCTGTGCTATGACCCATGAAGCAGAGCTACAAGAGAGAACATCTCTGCAAACAGAAGCCGTAGCGTGGATCCTCAGAAGGACAATCCAGTATGGGGTGAAGAGGCAGCCTAGCATAGCAGTAAAGGGCATGGGCTTGTGGATGAGGCTGACCCAGGATCGTTCTACCACAAACTGGAGTGACTTACTTGACCTCTTTCAGTTTTCTCATCTTTAAAAGTCAATGAACGTGCACAAAAAATTCTCTGGAAGGATACACGTTTTAGAAGAAGACTGCACAGATGAAGACCAAGATGGGAGAGACAGTTTTTACTTCATACCTTTATACATTTTCATTTTTGAATCATGTGGATATGCATCCTATTAAAAAGAATAAATGACAAAAATAAAAGACAAGTGATGATAGTTTATACCTTTCAGGATAACACAAGCCTGATAGATAGTACTCAGCTAATTTGCAGTGTTTATTATTATTAATATTAATACAGGGATGCTGGGTCACCTGCCAGTGTTTTTTACCTTTAAATACCCAGCAGTCTCTTATCATGTATCCAGATTGATGCCCTACATGCACGGGGCTTACATTATGTTTATAATCAATGGTATAAATTTAGCCCCTTAAAAGTCATGTACGGACTTCCCTGGCGGTCCAGTGGTTAAGACTCCACGCTCCCAATGCAGGGGACCCGAGTTTGATCCCTGGTCAGGGAACTAGATCCGCATGTGGCAACTAAAGGTCCAGAAACTAAAAGATCCCGCAACTAAAAGATCCGGCACGTGGCAGTGAAGAATGAATGAATGAATGAATAAATAAATAAATATTTTTTTAAAAAGCAGTCTTGTAAATGGGTAAAATGAGTAAATGAGTGCCACTTGCAAATTGACTAATTTTTTTTTTTTACTTTTCACACATTTTAGAGAATTACATTAAATTATTGACAATGGCACATGGCACTGTATAATGAACACCTATATACCCTTTATCTTTAGTCACCAGCTGTTAACACTTTGGTCATACTTATGTTTTCTTTCATATACGCACACATACACATGCATACATATATATTTGTTTTCTGGACTATTTGAAAGTTAGTTGCAGATGTGACACTTTTATCTCTAAATACTTCAGCATGTGTCTTCTGAGAACAGGACATTCCCCTACATAACCACAGTACAATGATCAAACCCAGGAAATTTAACCATTACATAAGAGTATTATCTAATGTACAGTCCATATGCAAATGTTCCCAAGTGTCCCTCCCAGTAAATGTTCTTTATAGCTGTTTGCTTTTTGATCCAGAATTCTGTTGAGGATCTTCCACTGCATTTGGTCGTCTCCTTTAGTCTAGAACATTTAAGTAGGGCTTGTTTTGCCTTTCATGACACAGTTTTGAAGAGCCTAAGTCAGTTTCTACCCTACCCTCCCTGCCCCAATGTGCTTCAGTTTGTATCTGTTTTTTTTTTTTTTTTTTTTTTTTTTTGCGGTACGCGGGCCTCTCACTGCTGTGGCCTCTCCCGCTGCGGAGCACAGGCTCCGGACGCGCAGGCTCAGCGGCCATGGTTCACGGGCCCAGCCGCTCCGCGGCATGTGGGATCTTCCCGGACCAGGGCACGAACCCGTGTCCCCTGCATCGGCAAGCGGACTCTCAACCACTGCGCCACCAGGGAAGCCCTGTATCTGTTTTTTGATAATTAGACTCAGGTTAATTGTTTTTGGCAGGAATACTACAACAGGTGATGTTCCAATGCCACTTTTATAAATGTTTTTTATCCTTTTAAATGTGTGAAGCCAGGAGTCATTTAAAAATTTCTAATATTCTTATTTTCAAATATCCAGCAGGTCAATTATTGATAAGTGACTCTTCAAGTCGTGATGGAGGCTGTGGGCTATTTGTACAGATCACTTGATTTAAGGGCCACCTACCTGGGATCTTCTCATTCATCGATCAGTGGGATCCTGCAGTGAGTTTCTATTCTATGTCTCAACAAGAAATAGGCTTCAGGTTATTCATGTTCTATAAATGACCTCTTGACAACTTTTGATCCTTTGCAGCCTCCTGAGGGACACTGAGTGGATCCGGGGTAGGAGATGTTGGCCTCAAGGCATGAGCCAGCAATATTCTGAGGGTCCCAGGAATGGCGCCTCATTATGGGAGGACTTGATTAAGTTAAACTATCACAGCGCTCAGAGTTCTGACACGGTGAGCTCGGCAGTGTGCACCAGGGCAGATAAGCTACAGGGGGCTAAAAGCTTGGACTTGGTGCCTCATACAATTTCAGATAAATCAAAATATGCTTCAGGACAAGGGAAAAAGTTCTTGAGACCCATTATTTCCGTTTCTGCTGAGGAAAAGACATGACTGAAGACACAAAGTAATGTTGCAATATGGCATGAAAGATTGTTCCTCTAAGATTTTATCTTTGGGTAAAATGGATGGTGCAGTAAAGCTTTCACGGCAAAGGATTTTGTCAGCTAAAAGCGAGAGTGAAAAATGCCAAATTACCGCAGTTTACCAGCATCCCCTGCTAGGGTCTCTTAGCACAAATAATCCCTGGGAATCCTTATATGAGCTCATCTCAGAGAAGTGGCTTTTTCATAGCCCAGATTACAGTTCAATTTCTCAGAAGTGTTTTTTGCAGAGAAGATCTCAGTTTGAAACAAAATTGATGAAGTCCTCAAATGATACTAATAAAGAATAAAAATTATCACGGGCTCTTCTGTGTCAGTAATTTTTTTCTACTTGTCTTTATTTAGAACTCTTTTTTTTTTTTTTCGGTACGCGGGCCTCTCACTGTTGTGGCCTCTCCTGTTGCAGAGCACAGGCTCCAGAGGCGCAGGCTCAGCGGCCATGGCTCACGGGCCCAGCCGCTCCGCGGAATGTGGGATCTTCCCGGACCGGGGCACGAACCCGTGTCCCCTGCATCGGCAGGCGGACTCTCAACCACTGCGCCACCAGGGAAGCCCTATTTAGAACTCTTTGATGAGATATTTTCTAATCAAGAAAATAATCAAGGTGATAATCAAGGTTATTGGGATTTTATTTTTTAGCCACTTAAAATATTTTAACCGATTATAGCTAAAAAGAACAATTTTTAAGTGATTCATATTTCTGTGGTACTAAAACATAAAGTAAGTTTAAAGTACTAGAGTCCATGGATTTGATACCATATCTGTTTTAAACATTGTAATTGCCTCTCTTTTATCAGTGATTTGTAACATATTACCTATTAACTGTTGAGGATTACTTACTGGCTTCTTTCTTATCACCCAACTAAATCCTACCTATTACTTTAGGAATCCAAGTGGAAGAATGGACTCAGCTGTGTGACTTTAAGAATGCTATGTTGGGCTTCCCTGGTGGCACAGTGGTCAAGAATCTGCCTGTCAATGCAGGGGACACGGGTTTAAGCCCTGGTCTGGGAAGATCCCACATGCCACATCTCACGTGGAGCAACTAAGCCCGTGAGCCACAACTACTGAGCCCACGTGCCACAACTACTGAAGCCTGCGCGCCTAGAGCCTGGGATCTGCAACAAGAGAAGCCACCGCAATAAGAAGCCTGCGCAAAACAACGAAGAGTAGTCCCTGCTCGCCGCAACTAGAGAAAGCCCCCGCGCAGCAACGAAGGCCCAATGCGGCCAAAAATAAATAATAAAATAAAATAAATAAATAAATATATATATATATGAATGCTATGTCACTTCTCTTAGCTTTAGTTCCATCACTTATAAAATGGGAGAAATTATGGTGCTTACTTTTTAGGATTACTGAGAGGACTGCATGAGAAAATGCACATTGCAAGCCTTCAATAAATAGTAGTTACTGTCTGTCATGGTCTAACCCAGAGCCCATCTTTTTCCATGAAAACATCTCCTGATCCCTCCAGCCCACAACTTAAGCATACAGTAATGCTTTGGGTTATTTGTCTTAAATCGTGCCCCACCTATTTCACAGATGGCAGTGTGGTCTCCCAGGCAGACAACCAGCCTTGAGGGTTATTCATTGCAGTCCACCAGCGCCCTGCTCCACCGTAACCACGGGGTAGCTCGGCAAGCTCTCGCAGTCCAATGATTCCCAGACGGGTTCTGGGTGGGCCGCATCAGACTTTCCCGCAGGAGCCAAGTCTGACTTAGTCCATGCAGAAATGTCGCGTGGTGGGGTTTGCTGTTTATTTGGCTTTGGTGGAATCATAACGCTCAGAACGGGTGCAGCCTCTCAGGTCTGAGAGAAGACAGGTGCACCGTGCTGGTCAGCTTGGGCATGAGCAGGGGGAGTGGTGTCCCGAGGGCCTCCCTCGCGAGGCAGAAATCTCGGGAGGGGCACTGGCCTTCCAGGCTGTGCAGTCGGGGTGCCCTTCAGGCACATCAGACCACATGTGGGTCCTGGTCCTAGCTGCTGGCTCATCCGTGGGACTGGAAGGATCCAAGTCAGGGGCCGGGGGACGTCCCAGACCCGCCCCCGCGATCAAGGGGAGGTGCAGACTGCTGAGGCCATTAATGCGGAGAGGTCGCCTCCTGGAGCCGGAGTCACAAACACCATGTCAGTACAGCCAGGGTGGGGGGACGGTCACAGACGGCGGGAGGAAGGTGCTGCGGAGCTCGGCGGGCGGCCCCAGGGTCAAGTCTCGTGGTCCAGGGCCAGCAGAGTCATCCTATTCCATGTGACCTCTGCTGACGGGGCGTTCGCGCCACCGCACAGCCTCCTTGGCGCGCCACACGGTCAAGAAGCGGCTGTAGCAGGCTCCGCGCGTGGCCGCGAGTGCCTGGGGTGCCCAGGCCCTTGCTGCCCCGCCCACACCGGGCCCGGCCTAGGCCCCGCCCCTCCAAGGCCCCGCCCCACCAAGACTCCTCCCCACCAAGACCCCGCCCCGCCAGGACCCCGCCCCGCCAAGGCCCCGCCCCCGAGGCGGCCGGAGGGGGGCGGGCCGCGCCGCCACGTGCTCCTACGTAGGGACGTCCCGCCGAGCGGGCAGAACGCTGGCAGAGCACCTACCGGCAGGCGCCTCTCGCGGCGGGCGGCGGCAGGCATGGCTACGGCGGCGGCGGCGGCGGCGGCTCGTGGGACTGGTGCAAGGGCGGTGGCGGCCCTGCGGAGCGGCTGCCGGACTGCGGCTCGGGGGCGGTCGCGCGCGGGCCCCGCACGGTCCTTATGCACAGCACCTGGGACCGCCCCGGACATGAAGCGCTACCTTTGGGAGCGCTACCGGGAGGCGAAGAGGAGCACGGCAGGTGAGTGAGGCTGCGCCCTCTCGCACCCTTGGTACGTGGGGAGGCCCCTCCCCGCCGGGCTGGGGCTCCAGGTCCCGTCCCATATGGCCATCGAGGAAGCCGGCACCCTCGGACCCGCGTGGGTCCGCTGCTGACCTCCAGAGCCCCCCATCGTGACCCGCGGTTGTCCCCAACCACGGGCGACATCGCCTCTGCAGTGCGATTTCCGGGAAACGCGGAAAAATGCGCTTCCAGAAACTTTACAACTCTTGCCTTTCTCCTGTCGGGAAAGCCGTTTTATAAATTCCTGGGATTTTTAGCCAGAAATCTGCATCGGAAGCGCTTTGGGCTCTCCTGGGGGTTCCACGGACATCACTTGGGAGACGGTCACCCCCAGGCACCGTTCGGTATTGTTATTAATAAACAACAATAATAGTAACCGCCGGAGTCCGGCAGGCGGCGGGTTACCGTGGATTCCGCTGCTGGGCAGGTGGCAGTGTCCGGAGGCTGATTTATTTTCCTTCTTTGTTTTAGGGGATGGGGTAGGATTTGCTGCTCTTGAAATTGGAGGGGTTCGGTTGAGAGTGTTCTGAGTTATCTACTAACCTCAGCGAGGAGGTGATTCCAGGGAGTGACCACTTAGTGGTCAGATGAACATAAAATGAGTTGGTTTGATTGTTGGTTAGGGAAACAGGGAGGGACGCAAAGAGGACCCAGTACATACTAATGTCAGACACATAAATTGTCTCCCTGAATTCTTCCCCATATCTAGGAGGGAAGTGCCACATGCCCATCTTAGAGATGAGACAGGCCAGACTCAAGTTTAAGAAGCCTGGCCAAGGTCACACTTTGACCTCGGGTCTGTCTCAGCCCCTAACCCATCGTCCTGTTTCCTGCACTGCCTTGTAGTAGCAGCTGACTGTTTGGGAACTGGTGTAAAGGGCCAGTGATAGTCCCTTGGTGCTGCTTTTTTCAGGGAAGATTTAGAATAGAAATTTTTATACTGATATATTTTTTGGGGGGGTGGTGGTGGTAGAGGTGGCGTGGAGAGATAGGGAGAGAATATTTGGTGGAGAGAACATTTGGTAGAATCACATTTTACAGACAAGGTTTGCTGCTGCAGGTTGTGAGACTCTGGGAACATCACAGAGCTCCAGTTTACTCATCTGTAAAATGGGAATGGATGCTGGTGATACCAACATCATAGGGTTGTGGCGAGGAATGAGCGAGTCCATCCATGAAAGGTGTTTAGAACAGTGCCTGGCAAAGGAGACAGTTGAAGGGTTGGGTGATAAAGATCAGCTTCAGGCCAGAGTTGGCCTTTGGTGTGGGATAATCCCAGGGGGATTTTGGAGAAGGACAGCTTGAGGGAGATTTTGAGGTTTGTTAGCTCTGTGACTTTGGTGGCAAGTTACTCTTCTCTGACCTGAGTTTTCCAACTGTAATGTGGGGATAAATTGAGGATTTTTAGTGTGGGCTTAGCATCCAGCAGATGCTCAGGAGATAGTAGCTATTGCGGCTGGTTATTCAATAGAGACACGCTTAGTAACGGTGGAGGTGAGTTAGCACTAGGGTCTAGGTCTCCTTTAGCTTGGGGCAGTGCCACATGTGGTGCTGAGCAAGCCACCTAATCTCTTCAGTCTTCTTTCTGTAGAGTGAAGCCACTGAACTAAATAATATGTGAGCCTTTTCAAGTGTTACAGGTCTGAGAATCAGTATGCCAGGGTGCCGCATCCTGTCTCCACGCCCCCAGCCCATGCCCACGCCCACGTAGTCCCTGTTTCACCCCTGAGAACTCAGGGACTTTTTTCCTTCACCCTATCTGGGGCTGCACCACCCCTCCCCTCCTTTAGCTGAAGTCTGTACACATGCCCAGCTTGCATTCATTCACCAAGCATTTATTAAGCACGTACCAGTGGGCTTAAAAGCTGTTGATTCACAGATGGACGCATGTGAGAGGGAGGGGCCCACAGTGGCTGAGCGCCTGCCCGGGCCAAGCAAGAGGGGCCCGAGCTGCACAGATGGGGAGGCTGGTAAACAGATAAGTGACAGTCCAGCTTGGGGAAGATAAATAACGGTCCCAGGGGATGCAGGAAATGCTTGACACTGTGTTCGTAGGAGTGAGGGCTCAGAAGTACTGATGCGCATAAAAAAAATACACAGGTTTTTTTCGGTTTACTAGAGGACAAAAGAATCTTGTTTTCTCCCTTCCTGATTATTGCTTTCTGGTGTTTGATCTCTTGCCTTAATCTAAACAATCCCTTCAGGTGTCTTCTCTTTGAAGAGGTTCCCAGAATGAAGCCTGCTCAGGAAAGAGATGATTTTTACTCTTTGTTTTACCCTTTCTCTCCCACCCTCTTTTTATGTTTATTTTTCAAAATTAAAAAATTTTTTTTAAAATAAACTGTATTTTTTAGATCAGTTTTAGATTTACAGGAAAATTGCATGTTTCTCTAAACCCCATATGCAGTTTTTCCTCTCTCATGACTATGGGACTGTGATATTGAGATTTATAATCAGAAATACTGCAGAGAGCTCCTAAAACCCTTGGAATTTCCTAAGTACAGTACAGAGATGATAAAGGTGTCTTTTGTTATTTTAATTGGGTGACTTTCGGAATACCTCAGGGCAACCACAGGGTGGGGCCTGGGTGCCGGGGAGCCCAGCCCTGTGATGAGAGAGTTGGCACTTTGTGTCTTCTGACCCGCACCCCTCGGGGAGGGGAGGGGGGCTGGAGATTGAATCGACTGCCGATGGCCAATGATTTAGTCTTTCCCTGTGTAATGAAGATTCCGTAAATGCCTCCATAAAAACCCAGAAGGATGGGGTTCTGAGGGCTTCTGTGTTGGTGAACACATGGAGATTGATTTGGAGAGAGTGGTACACCCACAGAGGGCATGGAAATTCCTTGCCCTGTCCATGTACTGTGCCCTCTGCATCTCTTCCATCTGGCTCTTCCTGAGTTGTGTCCTTTTATAGTAAACCAGTGATCTAGAAAGTAAAATGTTTCCCCGAGTTCTGTGAGCCACTCTAGTAAATTAATTGACCCCGTGGAGGGGGGTCAGTGGAACCTCCAGTCTGTAGCCGGTCTGTCAGAGGCACAGGTGACCAGCTGGACTTGGAACTGAAGTTGGGCAGGGGGCAGTCTTGTGGGACTGAGCCTGTAGCCTGTAGGATCTGATGTTCTCCCCAGGAGGTGTCAGAAGTGAGTTGTGTTGTAGGACACCCTGCTGTGTCGAAGCATTGGTGGCCTGGGGAAAACACTCTCGTTGGAATTGGGTGCTGAACCCTTTAGGTACATTTGTCCCAGTTAACCAATATTGATACATTGTTGGTATGTATCAGTATTAACCAAAGTCCATATTTAATTCAGAATTCCTTAGTGTTTAACCTAGTGTCCTTTTCTACTCCAAGGTCCCATCCAGAATAGCACACTGCATTTAGTTACCATGTCTCCTTGGGCTTCTCTTGGCTGTGACAGTGTCTTAGAGTTTCCCTGTTTTCCATGACCTTGACAGTTTTTTCCTTTTTTAAAACAATTCTTTTTTTAATTTTTAAATTTTATTTATTTATTTTTGGCTGCATTGGGTCTTTGTTGCTGCATGTGGGCTTTCTATAGTTGCGGCGAGCGGGGGCTACTCTTCGTTGCATTGCGCAGGCTTCTCATCGCGGTGGCTTCTCGTTGCAGAGCATAGCCTCTGGGTGCTCGGGCTTCAGTAGTTGTGGCACGCAGGCTCAGTAGTTGTGGCTCGAAGGCTCTAGAACGCAGCCTCAGTAGTTGTGGTGCACGGGCTTAGTTGCTCTGCGGCATGTGGGATCTTCCTGGACCAGGGCCCAAACCCATGTCCCCTGCATTGGCAGGCAGATTCTCAACCACTGCACCACCAGGGAAGCCCACCTTGACAGTTTTGAGGTGTACTGCTCACATACTACGTAGAATACCCCTCACTTGGAATTTGTTCCTTTTTTTTTTTTTAACTTGAGATTTCATGTAATATTTATGTATCTGGTGATAGCATCCAGGGATTCCTGATAGAAGCAAATGCAAACTCTTCCTGGATGAATAGACCTTCAACCTAGCCCCAAAGGGAGAGCAAAGAAATTGGTAGACCTGTGAGTAAATCTAAACATACATTGACAGTATAGAAATCAGTCCGAAAGAGAGCAGGAGAGGAGGTAAAAGAAACTGAGAAAAAGCAGGAAATACCATGAAGGATGATGGTGGAAATAATTCCAAATATATCAGTGATCATGATAAACTCAGATTAAAAGATCGTCAGATCAGATATAAGAAACACAGTCTAGCTAGGTGCTGTTTAAAGAGATACACCCCAAAACAAAGATGTAGAAAAGGTTGAAGTTAACAGAATGGGAGAAGGCGTCTCGGGCAAATGCAAACCAAAGAAAACCAGCAAGTATGAGTATCAGACAAGTACCGAAATGGCATTGAAAGGAAATAATGTTTACTATGGGAAGAGTTGCAAATTACAGTCCACGGACCAAATCTAGCCTCTAGTTAGGTTTTATCGGAACACAGCCACGCTCATTCGTTTCCATGTATATATTTTTTGGCTCCTTTTGTGCTATGATGTCAGAGTTGAGCAGGTGCAACAGAGACTGTATGGCTCGCACAGCCCACAGTGTTTACTAACTGGGCCTTCCTAGAGGATGTATGTTGACTCCTGAACTTAAGCTGTGCTTATATATCAATCAACATGGCTGAGTCTCACAAAAGCAAGACTGAGTGGAGAAAAGCAAGTTGCAGACATATACTAATTATAAAAGATTTGAAAACACAAAACATACTGTAGATCACTTGTAGGGATACACATGCATGTGGTCAAAGTCTAAAGAAATGCAGGAAGAATGTTATACACCCAAATCAGGGTAGTGGTTACCCCCTCTGCAGGAGGAGAATGCAGGTGACATCTTAGAGGGTTTAGTTCCTCAGCTGCATGGTGGGGCTGTGGGTGTTGTTTGTATTATATTTATACCTTTCTGTGTATCTTAGAACAGTAGCCTGACACATTCTTTAGAAACCTTTTGTTTAGGTGTGTGATATTGATGATCCATGGCTATAGGAAAAAATAGCAAAAGGGCTTAAGGGAGAAACATGCCACATAATAATTTTCACGTAGGACAGACGTTCCTAAAATGGAGAACCAGAGGGGCCGCTAGAGGTCATGGAGTCCAGTCCTCTGCTTGGAGAAGGAATCCCTTTTCCATAGCCCTAGCTAGTGGCCACCTGGCATCTGCTTGAGTTTGCCATGTGATCACAAGGCTGCCAGTTTTTATTTTGGATGGCCTGAGTCACAGAGTAGGTAATTCCAAGAAGATGGTGACGGTGTGTCATCCCAGCTCTCCCCTTTGACTTCATTATTTTTGGAAGCTCGCTTTCACATTCACTCGTGTTTGTTGATATCCCTTGTTGGTACTTGGTCCTGACCACAGGAGGCCACATGTGATTCTACTGGTTCAAAGTGGAGGGAAGCAGTGCATGGCATATGGAAGGCACTGATGTTTATTCTTCTCTATTTCCTCTATGCTTTGATGAAAAATTGTGATAGTTTTGCCTAGTATTTGATCTTTTGATATGACTAAATTTTCTAAGATTTTCCCTTGAAACAAATGTACTTTTCTTTTGAACAGTTGTTTGTTTTTTATTAAAATGACTTAAGGGCTTCCCTGGTGGCGCAGTGGCTGAGAGTCCGCCTGCCGATGCAGGGGACGCGGGTTCGTGCCCCAGTCCGGGAGGATCCCACATGCCGCGGAGCGGCTGGGCCCGTGAGCCATGGCCGCTGAGCCTGCGCGTCCGGAGCCTGTGCTCCGCAACGGGAGAGGCCACAACAGTGAGAGGCCCGCGTAGCGCAAAAAAAAAAAAAAAAAAAAAAAGATAAAATGACTTAAGATTATGATGTCATTAAACCATTACTGTATATAATTTTATTTCAAGTGCAGGTGCATATAATTTTATGTTTGGAACTTTAGGAAGCCTGATGGATTTTTATGCAGCAGTCAGAATTACAGATATTACAAAGTAATAAGATAGAAGTTTAACTTTTAGTGGGAGTAGTATAAATGTCATGTGTATTATTATTTGGATGACTAATTCTATTTGTCACGGATTGCTTTTCCCTGGAGACGGTGCAAAATATCTAAAGTCTGGGAAAAATGAAAACTTCTTTTGAGATGAATAAACGCAGTAGAATGACTTCCGCCCAGCCCGGTGTTAAGTTCCTCTTATTTCTTGGTCTTCCCCACTGCCTGCCTTTGCCTTATTATTATTATTTTGTAATAATCCCTCTACAAGCCTCTGTACAGTGTCTGGCACATGGTGGGTGCTTATTGAAAAAATTCCTGAGGGTTTAGTAAGTGGGAAAATCAATGTACAAACATATTACACATTGTATGATTCCCATTTATATAAAGTTCTAGAAAATGCAAAAGAATCTGACTGAAAGAAGAACAGCGGTTGCCTGGGGATGGGTGGGGATCGAGGGACTGAGGGAGAGGTGGGATTCAAAAAAGGTGTGAGGAAATGTTTGGAGATGTTAGATGTACGCTTATTGTCTTTATTTTGATGATGGCTTTGTAGGTGTGTATGTATGTCGAACCTCATCAGACTGTATGCTCTGTGTGCAATTTATTATGTATCATTTGTACCTCAATAAAGCTATATAGTAAAGACAAAGCAATGAGGGAAGGACTGTGGTTTATCCTGGCTTGAGGTGGGACCCTGGAAGTGGCCCAGTGCAAGTCAGGTGTTCTAGTCTGAACAGCTGTGGCTGGAGGGGTGGGGCAGTGTCCTGGAAGAGCCCAGAATGTGTGTGTTCAGAGGTGGGGGAGGGTCATTGCTTATCCGAGGGTTGGGGCGTGCTGGGCAGGGAACGCTGTAGATGTTCACCTTCGTGGAGGAAAGGGTAGGATGCCTTAGATACTTGCTTTCATCTTGGCATCTTTCATTGGGCTGTTGCAGAAGTAAAAGTGGGTAACAACTGAACGGGTTTTGGAGATACTGGGGAAAACAGTTTCTGGCTAAAAATAGTTGCTTTTATTTTAGTAAAAAATTCTTTTTAATTGAAGTATAGTTGTTTTACAATGTTATGTTAATTTCTGCTGTACAGCAAAGCGATTCAATTATCTATCTATATATCCATCTCTCTCTCTCTATATACACACACACACATTGTTTTTTTCAACATTCTTTTCCATCATGGTTTATTACAGGATAATGAATATGGTTCCCTGTGCTGTACAGTAGGACCTTGTTGCTCATCCATTCTATGTATAGTTGCTTACATCTGCTCACCCCAGCCTCCCACTCCATCCCTCCCCCACCTCTCTCCCTCTTTGGCAACCAGGGGTCTGTTCTCTATCTGTGTGAATCTGTTTCTGTTTCATAGATAAGTTCATTTGTGTCGTATTTTAGATTCCTCATATAAGTGATATCATATAAGTGGTATTTATCTTTGTCTGACTCACTTCACTTAGTATGATCATCTCTAGTTGCATCATGTTGCTGCAGATGACATTATTTCATTCTTTTTTATGGCTGAGTAGCATTTCCTTGTATATATGTACCACATCTTTATCACTCATCTCTTGATGGACCTTTAGGTTTTTTTCATGTCTTGGCTATTGTAAATAGTGCTGCAGTGAACATTGGGGTGCATGTATCTGTTTGAATTATGGTTTTCTCCTGATATATGCCTAAGAGTGGGATTGCTGGGTCATATGGTAATTCTATTTTTAGTTTTTTAAGGAACCTCTGTACTGTTCTGCATAGTGGCTGCACCAATTTACATTCCCACCAACAGTGCAAGAGGGTTCCCTTTTCTCCACACCCTCTCCAGCATTTATTATTTGTAGACTTTTTGATGATGGCCATTCTGACTGTTGTAAGGTGGTACCTCATTGTAATTTTGATTTGCATTTCTCTAATACTTAGCGACGTTGAGCATCTTTTCGTGTGCCTATTGGCCATCTGTATAAAAAGAGCTGTATTAAAATCTGTAAGGTCTGATAGTAATATGCTCTTATGAATTGTCTGATCCCAAGTCACACTTGCTCCTCAGTTTTCTTTCCCTGGCTGTAACTAATTATCAGCAGAAAGAGTATTACGTGGACATAATCATATCCAATAACATTTGTTGGCACGAAACAACAGTCTAAATATACATGTGAAACTTGTGTTATGGTCAGATCGTTCCCTAACATATCAGTTGCGCCAAAACAAATTCACATTTTTCAGAGAATGTGAAATTGTCAGTGGCAGAACTGACTGGCCTTTGCCCAAGTGTTACTTCACAGAAGGAAGTTGTAACGTGGTGAAGTTTGCTAAGAGAGAAATCGCCTATAGTGGGGTTTGTCTTTTTCTCATTATTTTTTAATTGACAGTTATAGATGAGAAGTTTAAGGGTTTAAAATTTGGCTGTGGAATCTTGAGTTCACTTGTGGAAACAGTCGGGGAGATGTAAATACTGCTTCACCTTACATACGAGTCCCTACACTTTTATTTTTCATGTATTTTCAGTCTATATGTATACTTTTTTAAAAAAAATTATTTTATTTATTTATTTTTGGCTGCGTTGGGTCTTCGTTGCTGCATGGGCTGTCTCTGGTTGCAGCGAGCTGGGGCCACTCTTTGTTGAGGTGTGTGGGCTTCTCATTGCGGTGGCTTCTCTTGTTGCAGAGCACGGGCTCTAGGCATGCAGGCTTCAGTAGTTGTGGCACAGGGCTCAGTAGTTATGGCTCGCGGGCTCTAGAGTGCAGGCTCAGTAGTTGTGGCACATGGGCTTAGTTGCTCCATGGCATGTGGGATCTTCCCGGACCAGGGCTTTAACCCATGTCCCGTGCCTTGGCAGGCGGATTCTTAACCACTGCTCCACCAGGGAAGCCCCTATATGTATACTTCTAAAAGAAATTTTGAACCTTGTTTTCAATCTACATGTGACCTTTAAAAAGAGAATTTGAATCTGTGTTAAGTGAATATGAACTAATTCATAAAATATTTTGAATATTAATATTCATGAAATAGAGGAGGGTTATGAAATATAAGCAGAAGTTAAGATTTGATCAAATTAGGGAAAATAAATATTTGAAATCTGCTCTAACTTTTGTTGATGTAGGAATGTAGAAATATGTCACGAGCTAAGAAATGTGACCTTGAGCTGGTAACCTTGTCTCATCTTCATTTTTCTCCTGTAAAGTGGGGATAATAACTAGTGTCTCATGCTAAGTGGGGTCCATTCACATTGCTTCATATGGTGCCTGGCACATTGCAGATGCACATAATTACTAGCCACTAGGATAACTTGCTGGTCCATTGAGACCTGGGAAGATTCAAAGAAGGCTTTGTGGTAGTATAGTCATTCCTAGGACCCCGAGGACACCAAAATCCACGGGTGCTCAAGTCCCTTATATAAAATGGCATAGTATTTGCTTAGAACCTAAGCATATCCTCCCATATACATTAAATCATCCCTAGATTACTTATAATACTTAATAAATGTAAATGCTGTGTGAATAGTTGTAAATACAGTGTAAAGGCTGTGTAAATAGTTGCTGGCATGTGGGAAAGTTTTACTTTTTGGAACTTTCTGGAAAAAAAATTTGGGGGGGAATGTTTTCATTCTGCAGTTGGTTGAATTCGTGAATGTGGAACCCAAGGATATGGAGGGCTGACTGTAAACGGGGCAAAAAGGAGGCTTTTCTTCTGTTTTTTGAAGCTCTAAAATTCTCTGGGAAAAAGTTTTTTTCCCCATTTTTCTCTTCTTCCTTTTCTTCTTCAGGGGCTTCATATCTTTATATTCTTTTTCTAGGAGAACAGCTTGATGTCTACAGCATATTCCAAAAAGAAAAAGTCTACTTAATTAAAGAAAAATGACATCTTAATGTCTCTGAGACTGTGGCTTTTCCATTACCAAAAAATTAAACTTCAAGGATTTTCAAGTGCATTTCAGCTTTTCTGTTCGAACATTTTCCTGTTAACATGTTTGGTTCCTGAGTTCAGATATCTGAGATGTGTATGTTTGGGCCTCCACATGGAGCATGTTTTCACCCAGGTTTTGCTTTCTAATATAACTGCAGTGAAATCTTTGGGTATAAATCTTTATCTGCATCTCTTGGTACTTATTGCCACCCTGCTTTCCGGAAAGTTCAAACTGATTTATACTCTTATTAAACATCAAGGAGTGAGGCTGCCCATTTCCAGCACCAGCACCCACTCTATGTTCTATCATTAAAAACAAAAAGGGTAGAAACCCCACCCCCCCCAAAGAAAACCGCATACAAATAACAGCAACAACAGCAACGAAGACACCACTGTAGTCTCATTGGAAAAAAATGGTGTGTAACTTTTCTTAGCCAAGTGACACAAGCTTATAATAGAAAAAAGTGTAACTGAAATAAAAAACAGTAAAACCATTGATAATCCCACCTTTCAGAGAGAGCTACTCTTAACTGTCTAATTGTCTTGTTTTTTAAAAAATGAATTTATTTATTTATTTGCTTTTGGCTGCATTGGGTCTTTGTTGCTGCACGCGGGCTTTTCTGTAGTTGCGGCGAGCGGGGGCTACTCTTCGTTGCGGTGCGTGGGCTTCTCATCGCGGTGGCTTCTCTTGTTGCGGAGCATGGGATCTAGGCGTGCGGGCTGCAGTAGTTGTGGCGCGCGGGCTCTAAAGCACAGGCTCAGTAATTGTGGTGCACGGGCTTAGTTGCTCCATGGCTTGTGGGATCTTCCCGGACCAGGGATAGAACCCATTTTCCCCTGCATTGGCAGGTGGATTCTTAACCACTGTGCAACCAGGGAAGTCCCTAATTGTTTTAGTTTGATTTTTTAAAAAATAATTGGAATGGTTGAACGTTTATTAGCCATTTAATTTCCTTTCTTGTGAGATATAGTCTTTATCTTTTTGTTTATTGGGTTTGTATGGCTTTTTCTGTTTTTTTTTGCGGTACGCAGGCCTCTCACTGTTGTGGCCCCTCCCGTTGCGGAGCACAGGCTCCGGACGCGCAGGCTCAGCGGCCATGGCTCACGGGCCCAGCCGCTCCGCGGCATGTGGGATCTTCCCGGACCGGGGCACGAACCCGTGTCCCCCGCATCGGCAGGCAGACTCTCAACCACTGCGCCACCAGGGAAGCCCCGGCTTTTTCTTTTTTTACATTAAGGATATTAGTCTTTGCTGTTTATCTTTTAATTTTGTCTAATATAACCCTTCCCCCCCAAATTTGTGATACTTTTTGATACACAGATGTTTAAAATTTTTATATTGTAAATCTGTTGATATTTTTGTTTTGATTTATTCTATTGCTTTTACATTTGGAAAGTTATGTTCTATCCTGAGATGAAGTAAATAGTAGTCTATATTTTCCCACCTTTTTAATATTTAGAAATAAAACTTAAGTCTTTGATTCACATGGTGTTTGTTTTGCAGCATAGTGTGAAGGAACATCTTACTTGACACCCTTTCCATATAGCTAAGCAGTGTTTATTTAGTTAGAGAGATAGACTATTCCAGGTGAATTTTATTCATCAGTATTCAATTACAGTATGTTCTGGAGAACACAGAGTAGTAGATTGCCCACCTTGTTGAAAATAGGGCATATGAAGGAGGATTTAAGATTGGGAAGACAGACTGAAGTCTACGTGGGGACTGCCTTTGATGCCATGTTAAAAGTTGAAATTTGTAGGCAGTGAGAATTTTGAGTGGCTGAATATCCTTGAAATGAACTTTTAGTTAGGAGTCCTTCAGCTGCAAGCAATAAAAATAAAAAAGCCTGAGTCAAACTGATTTAATTTAAGCAAAAAATTGAAAAGATATTTTATGGGCTTGTGCAGTTGAAAAATCCAGAGGTAGTACCAGCTTCAAGCTTGCCTTGATCCAAGTTCAGTTGATGTCGTTGGGTGGCTTCTTTCCGTCTCTTGACCTTGCCCTCCTCCCCACTGGCCTCTTTTTTAGGTTGCTAGAGGTGGTCCTTCATATCTCCAGATTTATATCCTCTTAGGTCCATGTTCGGAAGAAACGAATGTCTCTTGCTTGAAATTCCCTTATAAATCCAGAAATTTCCTTGATTGGCCTCATTGGTTCTCTGTGGCTACAGGGGACATATGAGGATAATTGGCTGGAGGTACCTGCCCCAGATGAATCGTGTTGGTGAGGGAATTCAGGGGTTCTCGTTGGCCAGGTTTGGGTCACATGATCTCCTCCCAGAGTCAGGAACAGAACCTCGCCAGGACCACATAGTCCGAATGTTAGGGAGGGGCGGTTTCCCAGAGCAGTTGAGCATACTGGAGAAACAGGTGTGTCAGTCAGGTTAGGCTAGCTTATGCTGCAGTGACAAGCGACACCAAAAATCTCAGCGGTTTAGGATTAACAGCTATAACCACAGTTTATTTCTCACTCCTGCAGTTTCCTGGGGCCTCAGGCACTTCTCCAGGACAGCTGCCCTCAATGTGGTGGCCTAGCCTTCCAGGCTTCTCCATCTCGTGGTGTCTCCATAGCACATGTGTCCATGATTGATACAGCAGGGGAGGGAGTGTGCTCTGGTCTGGAAGTGACTCGTGTCACTTCTGCCCACAATCTGTTGGCCAGAGCTGGCCAGAGCGGGACTGGGGGTGGTTAGGGGTGAAGGGGGGGGGGTTGTAGTCTTCCCCATGTGCCTGGAAGGAGAGAATGTGAGTCAGCACGAGGTGGCCCAGCCACACTGGGTAGCACACACGCCCAGGGCCCACAGTCACTGCCTACCACAGGCTCCCTCGAGGACCTCAGTTGGTCTGACTCACCCCTTATGCCTCTCCTCCTGACTTTATCTGACCTGTTCCTGGGACGGTGCTGAGAGTAGGGCATGTATCCCTTTAGAGCTCCCCAGTGTGGTGTCCCCAAGGGCCGAGGGACAGTCATGTTGCCTTTCTGAGGACATTAGGAGTATTTCTTGACATGACTCAGGCCATGGATTTCTACTCGGCACTGTCCCCACACACTGCTCCATTAGTCTGGGGGCCTTTATTAAGGGAGAGTCATTGTGCATTTCTGAACGTTACGGGGAACACAGTACTTATCAAAAATTGTATTTCCCAAACTCAGATCTTTACACGGTTTAAAAATCTTTCCTTGAATAGGTGGAAAAATGTCTGACTTCTATACCTAAGTTCTGATTTCATTCATACTCAGAAGTAAAGATAAAGTTAAGGCAAGGAAGGAATTCTTCTGTGATGACCTTACAAAAACAAAAACAAACTCACCAAAAAACCAACATAACAGAAAATGGTGTAGTGGCTATGGAAAACAGTATGGTGGGTCCTCAAAAAATTAAAAATCAGGGGCTTCCCTGGTGGTGCAGTGGTTGAAAGTCCGCCTGCCGATGCAGGGGACACGGGTTCGTGCCCCGGTCTGGGAGGATCGCACATGCCGCGGAGCGGCTGGGCCTGTGAGCCATGGCTGCTGAGCCTGCGCGTCTGGAGCCTGTGCTCTGCAACGGGAGAGGCCACAACAGTGAGAGGCCCGTGTACCGCAAAAAAAAAAAAAAAAAATTAAATTAAAAATCAGGTTACTGTATGATCTAGCAAGTCCACTTCTGGGTATATACCCTGAAGAAGTGAAAGCAGGGGCTCAAAGAGGTATTTGTCCATCCACGTGCATAGCAGTTTTATTCACAATAGCCAACAGGTGAGAGCAACCCAAGTGTCCATGTGTCATCACAGATGAATGGATAAACAAAATGTGGATATACATGCAGTGGAATATTCTTTAGCCTTTAGAAGGAGTGAGCTTCTGACACGTGCTCCGACATGAATGAATCTTGAAGATGCTCTGCTAAACAAAATGAGCCACTCACAGAAGACCAGTACTGTGTGATTCTCCTTATGTGAGGTCCCTAGAGGAGTCCCATTCCTAGAGACGGAACATAGAAGGGTGGTTGCCAGGGCCTGGGGGAGGAGGAATGGGGAGCTGGCGTTTAATGGAATGGGTGTGGAGTTGCACTTTCGCAGGATGGAAAGAGTTCTGAAGCTGGACGGTGGGGATGGTCGCACAGCAGTGTGAATCACCTTAATACCACTGCACCGTACACTTAAAATGGTTAAGATGGTAAATTTTGTGTTATGCGTATTTTCCCACAATAAAAATAAGCAAGCACAGAACCCCAGGAAGCTTACAGATGTTTCCTGTAAGGGGTCCACTGCGTGTCCTAGTGCTCTGTGGGATGAGCAGGTAACCGGAAGCTGGTGCGAGTGCAGGGGGCGCCCAGTCTGCCGCCTGATCTCAGGAAAGGCGCTCACCTCCCAGCTCAGGGTGGCCGCCTTGGAACCCAGCTCTGGTCGGAGCTCTGGGCAGAGCGGCAGAGCTGTCTCTCCATGTCTTTGTCCTCGTTGTGTAGTCTTGCTGTCATCATCCGTTAGGAGCAAAAGGAATTCGCTCTCTAAATTCGTACCCAGTCTTGTGCCTGCTTTGGGGAAGTACATAACTGACTAGTCAAGGGCCCTTCTGTTTATACTTGGAGTCCTCAGTTTAGACAGACCGTATTTCCCTGAATGGTTGGCGTTCTTTCCTTTTGCCTTGTAATGACTCGCGTTTATCCTTAGCACTTTTTTGAAGTGATTGCGTAGGATGTTGAGATCCTTTTAAGCTGCTGGTGCTCCTTGTGTTTATTTCGAGTGGTGACAAATTAAACATGCAAGCTTCCCGGTGATGATGTTCACGTGACTGACACACCTTGAGCTTTCCCTCCAGTGGGGCGTACGCTCCTGGGCAGCTTCTGGAGATGTGCTGATCGTCAGCACCATGTTCCAGCACAGTCGTGTTTCTTGAGGGCTTCACAACTTCTTCTCAGGTAGCAGAAAGGGACGTAGACTTCACTGTCAGCACCTTTCTAAATAGAAACTTCTAAGGTCAACAGGCCATGAGAGCTTCCTTGGAAAGGTCATTTGTGAAAGAAGAGCTTTTGGTCACTCTGTAAGCGATCCCGCTTTACTTCATACAGACAATGCCATGTGGTCCTGTTTGGAAAATGACATCCTCTGCGGTGGCCCGTTGATGATGTAAGGCCAGATGGTCTTCAGTGTTGGATGCTGAAGAGCTTAGGACCACTGGCTTCTCCCTTCCTGAGGACTGGTTCTTGTGAACTGTCTGCCTTCAAGTTTCTTGAAATGTTACTGTCTTTCTTATCCTCAGATGGATCTTAGTTGCAAAAAAAAAAAAAGAAAGGCCAAGGTTACCATCTCGTTGATTTTGACAAAGGGAACTAAGAAGAAATGGAATTGTTGGTGAATCTTGGCTATTTGGATTTTCAGTAGACTTGGTCATATCTAGGTTGTCAGTGGGAGAGAAACTTGGCATCTTACCTGGTGACCATGAATAGGCTTCAGGGGTCAACCTTCCTGAAGTTTTCCACAAAATTTTGTTTGTGTTTTTCTGTGGGGAGAGGATTCTATGGCTTCTGTTAGGTTCTCAAAGGGATCCAAGCCCCACAGCTATAAGGAGCCTTCTGAAAGGCTCAGAATACGTCATTGTGGCTGGCACGGTGCCCCGATTGGAGTTGTCACCCTGTGAAAGTACTTTTTGGGTATTTCAGGTGGCCCCTGAGAAGTGAATAATGTGAGAAAGAAGTGAGCAGAAGGGAAGGAGGAAGCATTGTAGACTCTATGGTAAGCATTGAAATGAGGAAGGATTGACTCCATTGTATTGCGAAAATAAGTGCACCCTTCTCAAATGCTTGTTGATTCCCATAGTCCTGGAGAAGAGCATTAAGAGCGCAGATTCTGAAGCCAGACTTACCAGGTTCAGATCCCAGCTCTGCTGTTTAGCGGTTGTGTGTCCTTCAGCCAATTGTGTAATTTCTGTGTGCTTCTAGTGTCCTCATACATCACGTGGGGATAGTAGAGCCTTCGCCTCATGAGGTTGTCGTAAGGATTAAATGAGGTGATAGAAAGCGCTTCTGAGCATATAGTACGTGGTAAGTGCTTAATAAATATTAGCTCTTACGACAGAGCCAGGAGGTGGCCCTTAGTAACGTCAAGAGTGGTAAAATACAGATAGTTCCATTTTAGTAGTAAGATGTGGACAGTTCACTTTTCGTGTGTGTGCGTTACAGGTGGTTTTGTACCTATATCTCCAGGAAGTCACCTGCCTTCAGCATTCGTTTACTGATGAGTTGTTTCAGGTAAATTTTGGTGCACAAACATCATAAAAGGTGAGAGAATGCTGTTACGTATCCTCTTAGCAAAATGGGACGGTCTGTGTTCTTGTTGCAAAATGTTGCACGATGAGATTCTTTGTGTTAAATGACTACCTGTGAAATGACTGGATGAGAATATTGTACTTCCTTTTTGTCTTTAGAAATATATTGTGCAATCTCTGTCATTACCCGACTCTAGAGAGCTGCTTTCTGTCCCTTTGCATTTATCTTCTGACTCACCTAATAATTGTGAAATGTCTTCTTCTGTCAGTTTTATGCTGGAAAATAGAAAATTATGAATTCTCAACTGTGTTCCATGAAAGCTAAAAAAATGACTTCAGAGATGGTATCTTCAGACTTCTTTGATATACCTTCCTGAAAATGATGTGATAGTTCGGGCAGGGCAATGAGGAAGCTGAAGGATGACGTAGCGATGATTTGCTTCACTATTGCAACATCTCGGGCAATCTCCTGTCATACCCTGCTTTCTTTATTTAGTCTTTTTTTAAAATCATAGGTGAGAATAATTGCTAGATAATGATGAAATAATGCCTGCAATGATAAAATAGCAAAATGTTTCAAGATGTTGGAAACTAAGGTCACTAACCTCCCATACTGCATCTTAGATTTTTAAAAGGATCCAGTGGGCTCATGGAAGTTGTAAGGTAGGATGAGTTTTTGGAAAACCTCCAAGAAAGAATAAAGATCATGAAAATAGCAATCCTCACAAATAGTCAGAACTGTTCAAAAAAGAAGCTCAAAACTAACATAGGATCCAGGGGACCCTGATGGTATCCTGGGGATAATCACATTTCTAACAAATCATCTGAAAGGCAAAGATGAACATCTGAAGGTACTTAATGCTGTTTTTCTTAAACAGGAAAAATACCTAAGTGTGTAACATAGAGTAAAAGGTTGATGTGGCACAATATACCAGAATCTTATATAATGGGTTTTTTTAAAAAATTAGTTTATTTATTTATTTTTGGCGGCGTCGGGTCTTCGTTGCTCTGCATGGGCTTTCTCTAGTTGCGGCGAGCGGGGGCTACTCTTCGTTGCGGTGCACGGGCTTCTCATTGCGGTGGCTTCTCTTGTGGAACACGGGCTCTAGGCACGCGGGCTCAGTAGTTGTGGCTTGCGGGCTCTAGAGTGCAGGCTCAGTAGTTGTGGTGCACGGGCTCAGTTGCTCCACGGCATGTGGGATCTTCCCGGACCATGGCTCAAACCCACGTCCCCAGCATTGGCAGGTGGATTCTTAACCACGGTGCCACCAGGGAAGCCCTATATAATGATTTAAATTTATATTCTTAGAAAGTCTGTAATGATAGAACACGTTATGATAGGATATTAAATTTAGAGTGGAGCACAAAGCTGTGTATATCGTGTGAGGTCAACTATGTAGACTACATACACAGAACAATATGGGCGGCAAATACAGGAAATGTTAATAGTTTTTTTCTGGGTGATGTTACAGTGGGTGATATTTAATTATCTACATGTTTCTCTATCTTCTAAAATCTCTAACTGGCATGTATTCTTTTTTAAACAAAAACAAATCTTTTCGTGATGTCGAAGCAAATTTTTTTTTATAACAGTCTTATTAGGATGTTATGTACATACCATACAAGTCACCCACTTAAAGTTTCCCATTCAGTGGGTTTTAGTGTAATCAAAACAGCTGTTCAGCATCACCACAATCAATTTTAGAACATTTTCATCACCCCCAAAAGAAATTCTGTGCCCATTAGCAGTCATTCCCTTTCTCCCCATCCGCCAGTTCTAGGCAACCACCAGTCTATTGATACTTTCTGACTCTGGATTTGCCTAGTCTAGACATATCATATAAATTGAATCATACAATATGTGGTCCTTTGTGACTGGCTTCTTTCACTTAGCATAATGTTTTCAAGGGAAGGCTAATCCCACTTGCACTTTAATTTACTCATTTTGTTTCGAAATCATACTAACCTTTATTTATCATAGGGTATAATGTATTTTTTCCCTTTACTTCTAGAATTGGTTCCTTCAATTATGAGCAACTTGTTGAATCCAGATGCCATCTTCTCAAACAATGAGATGAGTCTGTCGGACATTGAAATCTATGGCTTTGATTATGATTACACCTTGGTGTTTTATTCCAAGCACCTCCACACACTGATATTTAATGCCGCTCGGGACCTTCTCATCAACGAACACAGGGTAAGAGCATGGGGACATCACAGACCTCCTCCCCTTCCCCTTTGGCGTTTGAAGACTAGCAGTGAGCTGACCTGGCCTCGTGCATGGTACCATAGACATCCCTTAGTAAATTGTTGCTGAATGAATGAGTAGATTTGGTTCCGTTCCAAATGACTCCATCTGGAAGATAGTTTTTTTAAAAAACCACTTTATTGAGGTATGATTGACACGTGAAAGGCTATATGTATTTAATGTATGTAACTCACTGAGGTTCAGGATAAGTGTGTGAAACATCATCAAGGTCATAAACTATCCATCGCCTCCCAAAGTTTCCTCCTGCCCCCTTTATTATCATTATTGTTATTTGTGTGTGTGTGTGTGTGTGTGTGTGTGGTAAGAACGCTTAACATAAGATCTACCCACTTAGCAAATTTTGGGTATACAATATTGTTAGCTATAGGTACTATGCTATATAATAGGTCTCCAGAACTCATTTATCTTGTGTAACTGAAACTCTGTACCTGGAAGATAGTTGTTTGTTTAATAAAGAATCTTTAGATGTCTCTGACAAAGAGACTGTCCCAAGTTACTCATTAGTGGAGATTCAGCCGCGGACGTTTGCCCTCTCCTTTCTCATGGAGCAGTGACATAGGTTCTCCCAAAGCCTGATGCAGCGGCAGACTGTTGAGTTCTGGTTGGAAGGAATTCTTGAAATCATGGGCAATGTTTTCCTCTCATCACTGAACGGAATCGCGTTCTTAAAGAATATTTGACTGTCTTTTGATGTGTGGTGTTGTTGAAAGCTTATAATAAGGAAGGAAGAAAAACACTCAAAACCAAACGTGGTTTTCTCTAGTCTAGTTTGAGTACATATTTCAGGGACCAGGATGAGAAGCATCCTCAGAGGTCGTCTGGACCAGTCCCCTTTGAGAACCCCTGACAGCATCCCGAGGAGTGTGCCTGGGGTGCAGGTGTTCTGAATTTGGGGAGATTCTTCCATGGGTTGAACAGTTCTGCCTTCATGCAGCTTTTACCACTGATCCCTCCTCTTCATTCATCCCTTCACACGTTCATTCTCCCTTTACTCAGTCCTCTTCTGTGCTAAGCTCTGTCATAGAAGCAGGGAGGATGAAGGTGAGTAGGATACAGGTGCTGCCCTTGGAGAACCAACAGTCTAGTGGGGGAGTCCATCCTGTAGGCAGGTAAATTAGGAAGCCTCTGCCTGGTGGAGCCCTACAGACATCTGAACAGAGAGCTAGGCGTGTGCAGAGGATGGTTGGAACGACTTTCTCTGCCCGAGGGAATTGGGGAAACAACGAAGGAGGTGATATTTCAGTGGAATCTGGAAGGAGTTTATCCACAGAGGTGGGCTGGGGGTGGGGGAGGTTGGGTGTGAGTAACCTAGAAACCTAAATCATGAAAACTGATGCTTTATACTTGACTATTTGAGTAATGGGCTGGGTGTAATAGGGACCATTATGCCCTCTAAGACTTCTTTTACCTGTTGGATCATTCTTAGTTTTTCCAGCCATTCTCATTTGGCGTCTTTTCTCATCTTTTCGTCGTCTTGGTCACCGTCCTTTGTGTGTGCTCTGGTTTATCCCTCTCAAACGTGAGGCTCTGAACTGAAGATGTTACTGCAGATGGGGTCTGACCAGTGTGGAGCAGAGGGAGCCCATCACCTTCCTGGTTCTGCGTGTCGTACCTTTATAAATGCTGTTTGGATCCTCACCGTTTGGTGCAGTGTATTTCCTGATCCCCTCAGCTTTTGGTTATCAGTGGATTTAATAAGGAACTCATTTGTCCTTATTCAAAATGCAGAAATGGTACTTGCCAAAAATAACATTCCCTTCAGCCACCGAGCTTTCTTTAGTTATGGCCACTTGATCAGATGCAAACCCATCTAGCCACTTGCCATCCAGCTGCATTTCTCCATTTGTTCAAGAGACTCTTCTCTTCGGTCTAACCCACGGTCCTTTCCCTTCACTTTGAGGATGGAAGCAGGATGAGGGCAAGGTGGTCCTGCTCTTGCCCTCCTGTATGTCGGCTTATCCCATCTCCCCACCACCCCATTGGAGAGCGAGCGGAAGGGCTCTTGCACTGGTGCTGGCATTCTAATCCCAGGTCATCTGCAACGTTTGCTGTGACTGATGCCACTTACAAAACGAAGGTCATTATACTAACACACCAACTGTTGGTGGTCTGCTTAGTGCCGAAAGCACGGGTTCTGGAGCCTGACTGCTGGAGTTTGAATCCTGGCTTTTACCACTTACTTCTTAGGTGATCTCGAGTAACTGACCTAATGTCTCTGAGCCTCAGTTTCCTCCTCTATGAAATGGGCACAGTACTTTTCTCACATGTTATTGTGATAATTAAAGGAGTTAATTTCTGTAAAATGCCTGGCACATAGAATACACTCAGTACAGGTTAGCTATTACTGCTATTATTTCTGATCTGCGTGACAGCCCTGCAAATGGCTATTCACTCTGTATTACAGAGGCTTACGGAGTTCAGCTAGTAGTTCAAGGCCACAAGACCACTGGAGGCAAAACCAGAATTTGAACTTAGATTTGTGTATTTCCAAGGCAGAGATGCTCTCTTGTTTGTTCACGTTGCCTTTTGTGGGATTAATAACACCTTTTCTTTTACCCTGTGGGTTTGTTGTTCATATGAAAATAAAATATTCATGAAGATTAAAAATTTATGAACTTTGGAGAGAAAAGGGAGATGAAATAGATGGGAAAAAGGGACAATCATTATGATTAGAAAAGCCTCTAGATTTAAGATATTTCATTCCCATTATGTCTGTTTGTTGCTTTGATAAAAGAACTATGTCCTAACACTAATTATATCAAGCATATTAATAGAGGCAGTTATGCTAATGCAGGTTTTTCTCTTGTTTTGGATTGGAAAATAATTCTTCCAAGATGCTGTTGGAAGCATTGAGTTTGGTGCCATTTTTTCCTGCCAAAGGCTAAAAGTACTTGTGGAGATGAAAGACATCTGCTTTCGAGACGCATAGTAATAGAGCATCTTCCCCAAAAGCAAATGTAAATATCCCTTTCGTAATTACCCTTTCTCTTTTTTTTTCACGAGAATAAGTTTTTACAAAAATTGAAATAAATGTTGGGTAATAACTGTATCTATATTTTCATTCGGTACGTCTGCCCCAAGGGATAGAAGGACAGTGTTAGAAGAGTTCTTAATTTCACTTCCCAGATTTGCACCCTCATCAGTGTTCCTGATTATTAATGGTTACCGACGTTCACCCGGTTTTTCAAATCCAAAGCCTAACGCCAGCCTCTGCTCCTCAGTTCGCCTCTGCTCCCCCTCTGATCTCTCAGCACATGCTGTCTCTTTTTTATAATAAACTTTTCCGTTTAGAAGAGTATTAGGGTTACAGAAAAGTTGCAAGGTAATACAGAGAGCACACCCCATGACTGGTTTCCCCTAATGTTAACATTTTACATTACTCGATGCATTTATCACGGCTGAGGAACTGATATTAATGAATTGTTATTGATGAAAGTCTGTACTTGCTTCAGGTTTCCTTAGTTTTTACCTCACGTCCTTTTCCTGGTCTAGGATCCCGTCCAGGACACCACATTGCATTTAGGTGTCACGTCTCCTTAGGCTTCTCTTGGCTCTGACAGTTTCTTACAAGTTCCTTATTTTTGGTGACCCGTCGATGACTTTGATGGTTGTGAAGAGTCCTGGTCAGTACATTTTAGCATGCCCCTCTCTTGGGCGTTGTCCCCTGTTTCCTCATGGTTAGACTGGGCTTGTGGATTTGGGGAGGAAGACCATGGAGGTAGAGTTCCATTCTCATCACATCCTCTCAACGTGACTCACTACCGACGACGCTGGCCTTGACCATCCGGCTGAGGCAGTGTTTACCAGGTCTCTCCACTACAAAATTACTCTTATCTCCCTTCGCATACTGTACCGTTTGGGAGGAAGTCAGTCTCTACAGCCGTGAGCTCTCTTTTCACTCCTTCAGAATATGTCCTGCCTGCCTCTATCCACTTCTCCCCTCCCCCGCTGCCTGCACCCTGGTCCAAGCCGCCATCACCTCCCGCCCGATGGTGCGGTAGCCCCCTGACTGGTCCCCTGGCTTCTGTTCTTGCCCCTTAGTCTGTTCTCCATTCGGCAGCGAGAGTGAACCTTCAGACGTTAGTCATCTCGGTCCTGGACCCAAGGCCCCCTCGAGCCTTCCCATCACACTTGGAGTGACAGCAGAGGCCTCTAGTGCTCCTGGGCTCCAGGCTTCCTCACCAGCCTCCTCTCCTCTCCCCCTGCCCTCGCTCTGCTCCAGCTGCCTCGCTGCTCCTTGAACCGCCAAACACGCTCCTACCTTCGGGCCTTTGCACCTGCCAGTTCCTCTGGTGGGACCTCCTGCCTGACTCCGGGCAACCCGAAGCCATGCTCCGCATTTTTTTTTTCCCCCTAGATCTCTGAACCCTTGTACTGCATTCTTTCTGTAGTACTTATCACTATGAGGCACTGTACCATGTGTTGGTATGTTTATGGTTCGCCTGCCCACCACAGAATGGAAACTTCTTAGGGGCAGAGGCGGTGTCAGTTGTTTTTTTTGGTTTTTCAGCTGCGCCCCGTGGCATGCGGGATCTTAGTTCTCCAACCAGGGATCGAACCCGGGCCCCCTGCAGTGGAAACGTGGAGTCTTAACCACTGGTCCGCCAGGGAAGTCCTGACAGTGTCAGTTTTGTTCACTGCCGCACTCCTAGGCCCTGGCACAAAGTACGCGCTCAGTAAATACTTGACGTGTTCATTGGATTCCACCGTTAAGTGAGAGTGTATAGTGCTCGGTGTAGAGTCGCCTGATGCAGGTCCTTTTGCCTTGGCTTCATGTTTCGTGTGGATTTTGGAGAACTTTGTTTCTATACCCTTCTGCGCAGGAGGGAAATAGCACTGAGTGATTCCTTGGCACACGTGGCAGGTGTTAGATAAATGAGCCCGAATGTGACATTTGACTCAGCGCTTTGTGCAGCTTGGCCGGGAAACTTGCCGCGTGAGGGTCAGCCTGGTGGTTCCAGGAGATGTTCTTGCACACGCGTGACCCTGGCCGTGCACTGGGAGGTAGCTGTGCAGCCATGTAGAGGGGTTTCCTGTGCCCGTTGACAGTTGTGTAGGTTTTTTACGTAAGCAGTTCACATCATGATTGGGAGATCCTGGGGACACAGCCTCCCTAGTCTCAGAAGTCGATATTCTGGCCCGCAGGTGCACGCTCTGCGGGCAGGGGCAGTGGGGAGAGCCTGACCCCCCGCCTCACCACGCTCCGTGCTGTGTGGCCCAGGCCAGGTTGTTTCATCCGGAGCCTCTGAGGTCCCATCTGTCAAATGGGCATGGTGGGGCCAGCTGTGCAGAGCAGCAGACAGTGTGCTCGGTACGTCGGTGCTGCCAGCGAGGTAAATGGTGTTCCAATTCTGAGATCTCGGGAGAGAGGGAAGGACTTGGATGCCGGGTGCAGTGGATAAGGAGGGGATTGGGACTTTTGTGTAGTAGGAGGGACAGGTTAATGATTAGGAAATAGCAGGGGAGCCAGGCCGTGTGTTCTGAACCAAAGTTGGAGCTGTACCCGGGAGCCGGGTGCTGAGAGAGGGTGTCTCTGGCCCGAGTGGGAGGAAGGCTGTACCGACGGCTGAGGGGTCCCTGCAGCTGAGGACAGGGGAGAGTTAAGGCCAGAGAAGCCGGGGGGCTGAAGAAGCTGGGGGGCTGAGGCCTCTCCTGTGTGTGGGCAGATAAACACGGAGTAGGGCGGAAGGGGTGCTCTGTGGCCTGGCAGCGCTTGGTCTGGAAGCAGAGGGCAAGCTGTGGCCTGTCCCTTCTGACCCCAGCTTCCCACCCAAGTGCACGAGCCGTCTCAGCCTTCGTACAGGGGCCATGTGTGGATGCTGTCTTGAACTTAGTACGTTGCTAGCTAAAACCGGTTCCTTTCTTCCTTCTTAGTATCCCGTGGAAATCAGGAAGTATGAATATGACCCAAACTTTGCAATCCGTGGACTGCATTATGACGTGCAGCGGGTAGGTTGAATTCTCATCCTTGTTTACAGTTACGCATGCTCGGGAGTCAAATGTACTCTTGATGCTTTTCTTTGCTGAACGTGTAAATTGATTTTAAATTTTGTTCTTTGGGGCTGAAGAACTAAATTATCCAAAACATCTTTGGATGAAGTCTTTTTCCAGAGACTGTATTGGAAGAGCATGAATGCATTTAGCCACTGGGAGATACTTGCTTATTTCCAATAGTCATTCATTTTCAACATAATGAGGACAAGGTGGTTGTCATATCTTTTTTTGCAGACAGGCCGTTTCCTTAATGAGGAACTCGGCAAGCAAAGCTTTCAGAAACATACAGGATGCTTCTTTGTTTAAGACAACTTGATGTTGATAGGATTTATCATGACACCTGGCATTTTCATTAAATATGCAAATTCCTCTGCATCATTTACCTGTGTGTGTGCTTGTGTTTTTGAAGGCAGTCTTGATGAAGATCGATGCTTTTCATTACATACAGCTGGGAACCGTCTACAGGTAAGCGTGAGAGGAAGTAAATTTAATGTACCCGAAGTAACCGTGTGGCTTTGGGTTTCAAGACCCCCTGAGTGTTTAGTGATGGGAGGGCTGCAGTGTGTGTATCTGGGAACCATTCACTCATTCCCCCACTCCCTCCCTCATTCAGGAACATTGATCAGGCCACTACCATGTTAAGATGCTAATGGTTTGGCTTGCGAGGATGTCTTCAAGGAGCTCGGTACGTAGGTTGGAAGCCACACAGGTAGACCAATGAGTGCAGTCCACGGTGACCCAGGTGATGATGGACGTGTGCTCAGCCATTATGGAGCACTTTGGAGGACTCTGGGGAGGACGGGCTCTCCAAAGGCGATGGTGGCCACCTGAGTGAGGGTCCTGCAGAGGAGGTGTGGATGGGGAGGGATGGTGGGGGCAGGTTGTTGTTCCCACCATGGTAATTGAGTAGTTTGGATATTAAGACTCTTTTCCTCCTGTTTGTTTATTTATTTATTTATTTATTTTTTGCGGTACGCGGGCCTCTCACTGTTGTGGCCTCTCCCGTTGCGGAGCACAGGCTCCGGACGCGCAGGCCCAGCGGCCATGGCTCACGGGCCCAGCCGCTCCGCGGCATGTGGGATCTTCCCAAACCGGGGCATGAACCCATGTCCCCTGCATCGGCAGGCGGACTCTCAACCACTGCACCACCAGGGAAGCCCTCCTGTTTATTATTGATAGAATTAGTAGAAGTACTGAGCTCAGTGAGAAATCTTTGTAACTTTGAAATGAAGGGTTTTGCCTTTTCTAATTCTTAAATTTGTGGGTGGGATTTAGGAGTGTGGTTTGTATTTACATATATATTTGGTATTTGTCTTTCTGCTTCTAAATGTGCTTACACTTCTGTTTCCTAATTTATTAGTTCTGGACATTGTCCCTGCTGTGAGGGCTGAGGCTTTGGCTCTCCTGCGCACGCACCCCCTTCTCCAGCCTCATCCTCCTAACCCTGTTGAGATCTCTCTCGGATTGTTTCGCCGTTTGCAGTATGGCTCTAGGTCTTGTTCATTCTGAAGCCAAGTAGTGCACTGAGGTCGTTTTCTTTTACAGTGCTTGGTTTTTAGGTTTAATAATAACCTCATTTTTTATTTGCTTAGTTTTCTAGTTAGGTATCTCTAGTTTTTTCCTTAATGTTCCATCACAGATATCCAGCATCTATTTATTTCCTCACAATTCAAGTGTGTTACATAATGTCTCAGTTACTTTTCTTTTTGACTACCTCCTCCTGCTCTCATCTACTCTGATTGTTCATTCTGGGACTTCCATTTGCTACTTTCCCTGTTTCCTGGTTCCCATCTCTTCCTCTTTCTGGCTTTACTCCCTCATTTTGCTGGAGCACATCCTCCAGTAGCTTCTTGGCGCTGGATACGGCTGATTCTGGGGATCTGTGGTCGTTCATCAGTTCCTCTCGTTGGTGTCCCCATGCAGGCCCTGTTCTCAATGTTGCTCAGTCAGGTGCCTCCTTCTCACCAACTGTTTGTTTTCCAAAACCATGTAGAAATGTCTTATCTGCTGATGTCTTTGCACTCATTTCCTTTGATTTTGAGCAATTTGTCCTTTTGCTGTCACTTTAATGGTGTTTCAAGAGGGAGAAGAGGTGGTGGTGGTGACGAGAAAAATAATATTAGTAATAATAAATAGCAACTAACAAATATTGAGTTTTGCAGTGAGACAGATACTGCCATAAAGGTTTTGAGTTAACTCATATGATCTTCCAAATAATTTTATAAGGTAGGTACTATTATTGGTCCCAGAGATGTTAATAGGTAACTTGCCCAAGGCCACACAGAAGTAGAATTCAGACCCAGACAGTCTGGCTCCAGAGTCTGTGCTCTTGGCCTGTGTACAGCAGGCATTTCTGAATGTGTGAGGGTTAACTGGAAGTCCCCGGCAGATCTTTCAAACCTGTCCCTCCAATTATGTTTCTACCCTCTGCTCCTGGACTCAGTCGCTTAGCCCATCTCTCCAGGCTCTGTGGTGTTCTGCAGTGCAGTCCATCCTGGACGTAGTTGCTAGACTGACCTACCTAAAGCATTGCCTTCAACAACCCCTCTCTCTTCTGAAATCCTGGATGGCTCCCCACTGTCTGAAGGATAGAGCCCAGATCTCTTAAATTTTCCATCAACCTTCTCTAAAACCCTTAGCTTCCTCTTCTGCCGTACACACCTCCTTTACTTCCCGGATGGGTTAAGACTCTTGGTTGCAGGTGACTGAGACCCAACTCAAACTGGCTTTAAAAAAACCCCAGTTTGGGCTCACTAGTTGTGTAGTCTAGGGACAGAGCTTGTTGCAGGTGTAGCTGGCTCCAGGGGGCCAGGTAGTTGTTGTCAGTCCTCTTTCCGTCTCTTGGCATTCCTTCTCTCCGGCTTAGCTCACAGCAGGCCCCTCCGCGTGGTGACCCCTGGCAGTACCTGGCTTCCAGCCCCAGCTCCAGGTCAAGGGGAGAAGGGGAGTTTCTCTTCCCAGCAGTTTCAGCCAGTCTCAGGGAGCGGATGCCGCGCAGGTGCAACAACACAAATATTCCTTTCCTCCGAGTTCTCCTTTCGCACTGCTCGGCATCTGTTCAGGCTGGTGTTCTCCCAGGATGTGGTTTTCCTTCTCCTCTGCTTCTTGAAATCTCACCCGTCCTTCTGCCTGGCTGACTGGTGTTGAGGCCTCTCCTCGCCCTCTCAGCCTGACAGGCTCTTCCTCTCCTGTGGTCCGTCCCATCCTGTGGCTCCTAATTATCTCGTTCCTTGTTTTGTGGATAAATCATCCATCGTTTTAGGGGTGTGGACAGGGCTAGGCTGGAGGAGCTGCTGAGACATTTAAAGGGGAAGGAGTGCTCAGGCTGAGGTCCTGGGAAGGTCGCTGGGGCCTCGGGGCTGAGAGGGGGTGTGGTAGCCAAAGCAGCAGGGGTGCATGTGTGGCTCTGGAGTCCCACTTCCTGAGTGTGAACCCCAGCCCCACTGCTCACGTGTGTGCGACCTGCTCAAAGCCTTGGTGTTTACTCCTCTGTAAAATGGGCATGATTCCAGCACCCACCTCCAGGGCGGCCGGTCATTTGGACTAGAGCATGCTTGGGACAGCCTAGGCAGGCAGAAATGTCACTTGTCTCCTCTCTCCCCTCCAAAGGGGTAACGAATGAGCAGCTGGCGGGGAAGAAGGCTTGTGTCTCAGCCTCGTCCCTCTCTGATCCCCGCAGGGTCACTGTGTGTGGGCTGTGTGCCTGAGCACCGCTGGGCCGAGGGGCGGGCTGGCTCCCCGCCGCAGTCCTGTTTCATACCCATGTTTTCAGATCTTAACTGGGAACCTTGCGAAAAGCTAGGATTGTTCCCATCGTAGTCACAGCAGCAGGACTTGGAGAGCACTCACCGCATACCGGGCGCCGTTCTGTTTATAGCAACTCGTTTAATCTTCTCAGGAGGTACCACCAGGAGGTGGGCACTGCTATTGCCCTGCCCCCCATTTAAAAAATGACACTGACACCCAAAGAGGTTAAATTACTTGTTGCTGCTCTAGGTCATCCCCCCAGCAGGTGAGGGAGCTGGGACTTGAACCCAGGGCAGGCTCTTTCAGGTCTGTGCTCCTACCCTTTCTATCTCTCTGACGCACACAGGGCCACGTAAAGTTTTATTCTGATTTCAGTGCGGTTTAGGCCGCATTCGGGTGCGGCAGGTCTGTGTGCTGCTCTGTCTGCATGTTTTGAGCTGGCATTTGGCTACGTGGGCCTTAAAGATGCAGCTTTTGTGGCCACGGGCCCGTGAATGTGTCTTAGAGGTGGCAGTGGCTTCCGAAGGACCAGGCAGCCCCTAGGGTGGGGACAGAAAAATAACTCCCCCGGCAGAATCCCTTTACTTTGTCTATTCCCTCTCTAGGTGTCAGAGCCTTAGGGGTGTTCACTGCTGACTGCCGCTGCGGTAGCCAGAGCTGTCTTCCAAGGTCACTGTCTAGAACGATCTGGTTTAGTCCCAGTGTCTTATCTGATTTCTGGAGCAAAGATAAAGGGAAGTCCAGTGCTCTTTTGTTTTCAAAGGCCAGTAGTTGTTTCAAGTTAATCAAGATCAGAGGCAAAATATCAATGAATCCCCTTGGCTAGTTTTAAAATTAAGATAAGGGTAGAGAATGGAGGAAAGAGGCTGAAGTGATATTTTCATTAAAGTTACACGTCACATGTAAATTATGTTTTATACGTAGTTTAATATCGGCCAAGTGTGATAAGCAACCTGTGTGTATTAGTAACCGGTGTTTCCATCATTCACTCTGTGGTTTCCTCACCATTGGTGTCTGTTTCCCAGGTGCCTTCTCCTCTAGAGCAGGGGGTGGGGACAGATATTTCCCTTCACAGTTCTCTAGAGGGGCTGTTCCAGGGGAGGAAGTCTGAGACCATTAAATCCCACGTGAAACCACCTGCTCACAGCATGGGCACCAGAGACAGGGGTGGCATCCCGGCCAGTCAGACTCCACAATCCTTTTTTCCCTCTCTTTGGAGGAGTTGGATTCATTTACAGATTCTGTTGCAGCTCCTGGAAGCAGGCAGATGGGGGACGTTACCTTGACTTTTTACACATGGGGAAACTGGCCTTCAGTGTGTTGCAGCATTTGGGGTCATTCCTCCCAGAGGTGGTGTCAGGCATCCTGATGTGGCGTATAGTCCACTGGAGCCTGGTGTACGACTTTTTCTGCCTCAGCGCTCACCTTCTTAAGGTAGAGTATCAGAGGGCAGGAGGATGATGGGGACAGACCAGCCTCTCTCTCCCTAATGTATTAAAAACATTAAAAAAAAAAAACCCAAAACTCACCCCAAAGCAGGTCATTAGGAGGCCATGTACCTTGTTGAGGGAAGCCGTGTGATGTGGCGGTTGAAGAGCCTGGGACCCAGTCCTGACCCACCACTTTCTACTTTGGTGACCTTGGGCAAGGTCTGTGACCTTTCTGTGCCTTGGTGGCTTCTGCTGGAAAATGGGAAGAATAATAGTGCCTCCCTCCTAAGATTGCTGAGAATTAAGTGAGTGACTACGTGGAATTCATTTCTGGCATTCAGCAGGGGCCATGTGGTATTAGCTATTATTTTTCCTGCTCTCGTTACCAGTAGAATGGTAGTAGTAACAGTAGCAGCATCATGCCTGGTATTTACAGCAGCTAGCGGTGGTACCTCCTGCCTCTTTATGACAGCAGCGTCTTGCATCCCAGTTCAAAAATGCCAGCAGTTGTCAGAGGTCTGAAAACTGTTGCTGTCTCTAGCTGATGCTAACTGCCTGTGTTACAGTCAGTTAAGTGTGCGTGTAAATGTGTGACAGTTTTTTCTGAACACAGGTTCCATAATCTTTTGTGTTAACTCCCTAGTCTTAATGCCACAAAGTCATCTGTTTTACCATGGCTGTATTTTTATTATTGAGAGTGCTATATGCTTACTGAGCCAGTTATTCTCCAGTAACTTTGTGAATGCAAAAACATTGAGAGAATTAAGAACAAATAATGGAGTCATTATTTCACTGATCAAAATCACTGCCGCCTGTGATTTTCCCAGAGGCCTCAGCGTGGTCCCTGATGAGGAAGTCATTGAAATGTACGAGGGCTCCCACGTGCCTTTGGAACAGATGAGCGACTTTTATGGGAAGGTAACGAGAAATTATTTATTTAATTCAAGCAACCTGTCTTTTTCCTTTTCGAAACATGGCCTGGTAACTTTAGGATCTTGACCTACTAGACTCTCTGCTTATAGGGAATCAGCAAGGACATTTGGGGTTGTGTTTTGAGAGACCCTCGATTTGAGAGAGATGGGTATGTTAGGGTCTCTCCTGGGTTCTTCCATGCTTCTCCTTTCTCAGCCCTTTCCCCCCTACCTGGCGAAGGCTCTGTATACCTTCCTTGTACCCCCTCGCTTGCCACTGTCTCCTCGTGTGTGTCCCCACTTTCTGGATTAAGTCACTGGGGGCTATTGTACAGCAGCTGTTGCCTCCCCTGAGATTAAGGGCAGCACGTCACTTTGTGCCAAAGGGAAACCTCTGCTTTTCTAACTTTTGTGGTCCTCTTTGCTCTCTGAATTTCTGCTTCTTGTACTATTAGATGCGCTCTTATTTGCATGATCAAAATGCAGGGAAGATGCCCAATCAGCTGGTAAACTTAGTCTTATAAATCACAGGTGTTCAGAGAAAGGCTCTTTTCCAAACTCCCATGTGGGCTGTGGGTGCTCAAATTTAGGAGAGTTAGTGGCTTTTTATGCCATTCCATGGGTAAGAATCAATTTGCTGGCTTTCCTCTGTGTGTGATGAAAGCGTGTGAGCTTTAAGATGTATGGAGCCAAAGGAGAGGAAAGGGAAGGGTGGTTAGACTTTTGGGGGGAAATCAGGGCATTTCCTTAGAAATCCCGAGTGAGACGTCGGCTCTGCCGTGAATGACAAGAAACAAGGTGAATGTTTTTACTTTTCCATTATTAGAATTTTCCTTTCCTTGTGGGGAGGGAGCCAGATGTTGACGACCAGAATCCCCTGGGTGAGTGTAAAGTCTACTGTGGTGTTGGCTCCCTTGCTGAAGCCTTCCTCCCTGCCTGCAGAGTTCCCACGGAAACACCATGAAGCAGTTCATGGACATCTTCTCCCTGCCCGAGATGACCCTGCTGTCCTGCGTGAACGAGTACTTTCTGAAGAACAACATTGACTATGAGCCTGTGCACCTGTACAAAGACGTCAAGGTGGTGTGGACGTGGGTTGCCATGACGCCGCACCTCTTCTAGCTGCTCAGCAGAAGTAACAGAATCCCTGGCCTCCCTTGTCGGCTGGGTCTTTGAAATCATCCTTTGCTTGGGATCTCTTTTATTCGTGGTTTAACCCTGAAAAATCCTAAGAAAGATGTTATGTTAGGAGAATTGGAAGTGAGTCAAATTGGTTGTTAAAAGAAGAGGGTACTTGCTATCTGGATTTCCATGTGCGTACATACACACATCATTTACATGACTTTGTGTTTATGTATTTTAATTTACATCCATATTCACATTGTCTATAGATATATTCTTTAAGCTGTCTGAACTTTTTTCAGTACTTAAAAATATGTTTATATATTGCTTATTTAATATATATTTTTAATACATATTTCTAAGCATCTATTATTTAAATATCTGTATTTTTAAAAGATCCATATGTACATACTACAGTGTTTTTATTATGTATTCATGACTAATTTTAAGTATTGACTGCCCTGAATCATGGGTTTTAAGAAGATATAGGATGAATGAACAGTTTCTCAGTATCAGTCTGGTGTTATTTGAACTAAATTTAAATATTTAGTTTTGGTTCTCTGTTTTGCTCACACAAATACTTCATCTTTAAGAATCACTGGTAGTTATGTAACCCTTAGCATTCATGAGGAAAGATGTTTACTAGAAAGTTCAGTTTTTACTGTGAAGTATTACTACCACTAATAGTGAACACACGTGTAGAGTTTACTGTGTTCCAGGCACTATTTTTCTGAATGCTTTATGCATATTAACTAATTAAATCCTCAGAAGAATGCCCTGAGCTCTTATCACCTCCCTTTTACAGAGAGAGAAATTGAGGCATAGAGAGGTTGAGTAACTTGCCCAAGGACATCCAGCTAGTAAGTAGCAGAGCCTGCATTTCAGGCCAGGAGGTTGGGCTCCAGCTTACTCTTAACCACTGCCTTCTGCCGATGCGCAGTTGAAACAGGCCTGTGGTGGAAGATAAGTGAGGTTGAGTTTACAGTCCGGAGGTGCTCATTCCCGACGATAAGCACCTACCAATTTTCTAAGGCTTTTGGCCCAGTTTTTCTGCAGCCCAGTCCCCTGCTACAGACTCCAGAAAGTTTCCATGTGCCTCCAGGAGTGCCCGTCTATGTAGTAGACCTGCTTAGAGCTACCTGAGAGCGGGGCTGTGCTCTGAGACCTGCCAGGCATGACACCTGCCAGTGGCTTTTCCTCACGTCTGCCGGCTGGACCACATCTCTGCCCGAGTTCCGAGATCCTTGACAGTTCCTTGCCTCTTCGGTAGCACTGAAGAGAGGAGGATCCTATCATTGTTCTCTGCCCAACAGAACCTGCTGCTGGGGTCCAGGGAAGGGAGCAAAGATGAAAAGACCAGTAATTCCCTTTTGTTCAGATGACCTGGAATTATTTGATCATGATACTGCATATAAATGACTGTTTATCCTGTGGGACTTTATTCAGAATTGTTCATACAAATTACCTCCTCCAAGTGGCTTTTTTGAAAATTGCACTGGAAACTGCTGCTATCACCATGGCAACTTAAGTTTCTTCCCAGGGGCCACCTGTGATAAATGGACCAGAATTTAGATTTCATTTAGTGCTTGGGTTGCCAGGCTTCTGCAGACAGACATTATCCTGAAGGCCATTTCGCTTGTCCTCTTACTCAGACTGTCTCAGTTATACTCTGACTGATTAAAAACGTATCTTTTGACAGGATTCAATTCGGGACGTGCACACCAAAGGAATCATGTACAGAGCAATTGAAGCAGATATTGGTATGTACTGGATGTTATCGTGAAGATCAGCCTTTCCCTTTGCTATGTAATTACGCAGGTATTTTACTCTCACTCCAGGTGCTGAGCAGGGGCTGTAGTACCTCTTCTGAGTGCAGTGCAGGGACCTTGCATCCTGACGCCTTAGATGTCTCCCTCCCCTTTGTCTCAGAACTTGACATAATCCTGACTGGAAAGGAGAGGAGCTGGTAGCTGCAGCCACTTAGGTTTTTCCACTTAGACTGAAGAGGCAGGGTGTTGGTTACTGATGCACCAGGTACCGATATACTGCCTCGAACCAAGCTTCCTGAAGGCTTTTCTCCCCTCAAGTGCCCTAGACAGTGCTGGACCCCATTTAGGAAGTGCTTGCAGATTGACTGACTTCACCCTGAAACTCTGTGTGCATTTTTCTCTTGCTCTTTAGAAAAGTACATCTGCTACCCTGAGCAGACCCGTGCAGTGTTGGCCAAACTGGCTGATCACGGCAAGAAGATGTTTCTCATCACCAATAGCCCCAGTAGCTTTGTGTAAGTTCTTCTGTGATTCCTGGCTAATTTCTGGCTCACTTCCTGTATTCCATGTATTTTGATAGTTGGAAATTCGAAAGAAAAAGTTGCAAGAATAGTTAATCCCTGCAGTGTTAGACTAACCTGGCTGAAATATTGTTCTAGGGACAAAGGGATGAGGTATATTGTTGGAAAAGACTGGAGGGACCTGTTTGATGTGGTCATTGTTCAGGCGGAGAAGCCAAACTTCTTTAATGATAAGCGGAGGTAAGTGTCTGTCTTTTTAGGGACTAGATTTTATTCATTTGCTGCTGCGAATACTTACATAATGTGTCTTGGTGAAATCCAGTTGGAAAATCACAAGCATCTAACATCATAGCTTTTGATTTTTAACCCTCTAGCAAGTAATTGCAAGGAAGGTGGGATGAGTACATAGCAGACAGCTGACACCTCTTGAAACGGTTGTTCGGGCTACTTCAGTCCCATGAGTCAGGCTTTAAGAGAACAATTGACAACAATGAAAATTCCAAACTTAGCATCACCTAGTAAATTAGATCTCTCGATGCAGATGCCTTGTGAAGCATAACAAAACAGCAACAGCAAACCACCTGGTGGGTATCTCTTTAAATAGAGCTCTAAATGGTCCACTGACAATTGCACTTAGATTTTGCAGAACTTCTCTGCAATACAGGTTTTGCATCAAGTGGAGTAAATCTAGACCAAAACTTAAAGTCTTTCTGCCGTATCCTTGAGCAATAGAGGAATGGGAAAGTTTGGTTTGTGAAGGTGACAGGGGTGTGCTCTTCGCGTTTTGTGACAGAGGGTCGGGGGTCCTAAAAGGTGATTTAACGTGCGGGGCAGACCGGTTCACCAAGAGTCATCCCCCACAAATGTCAGTAGTGTTGAGAGTAACCGCACTAGGATTATAAAAATAATTCGTATTTGTATAACAGTGACCTATTTTTGAAACACTTTTACCCACATTTCTCTGTTCCGCAGTGGGTAACCATGCAGCCTTTCCCTCTCTGCTAGGTGATTTAAAGCATAATAATTCGGTGCCCTGTAGTGATCAAAAACAGCTGTAGGGCTTCCCTGGTGGTGCAGTGGTTGGGAGTCCACCTGCCGATGCAGGGGACGCGGGTTCATGCCCCGGTCCGGGAAGATCCCACATGCCGTGAAGCGGCTGGGCCCGTGAGCCATGGCCGCTGAGCCTGCGCGTCCGGAGCCTGTGCTCCGCAACGGGAGAGGCCGCACCAGTGAGAGGCCCACTTACCGCACAAAACAAAAACAAAAACAAAAAACAAAAAACAAAACAGCTGTAAACACTGGCTTGCTGTTTGGTCAGTGATAAAACGCTCTCCTGCATTTTCTTATTAGATCCCAGCGGGGTGGAGTGGTCAGGGGAAGGGCCCCATATCTCCTTTCACCTCCCTCCTTTTTCATGTTTATACTCAGTGGCAGGACCCTGTCTTGGATTAGATTTTCCCAGCACAGCGCTCTTCCTTACTCTGGGTGCCTGGATTAAGAATTCTCTACCCCTGTTCATCCCCATGTTATTTACAATGTTGAAGGTTAGAAACAACCTAAAGGAACGTCCATATGAGGGGATATTATGCAGCCATTAAAAATGAGGTTTTTTTTTTTTTTTAAATGGCAGTGAACATGTTTTACAACTGAAAAAAATGATGTATGAAGGTTACATAATCACATGGGAAATTGCTCACAGCCTTGGAGAGAAAAAGATACGTATTAGTATCCTCAAATGATGCTCATTTTATGTTCATAAAAAAGAGAAAGATAACAGATACATAAAGACTGAAGGATATCCACTGAAATGGTGTGTTTCTACCTGGGTACTGGCATTATGATTTTCCTTTTCTTCATTGTATTTTTCTGCATTTTTCCAGATTTTGTTGCAGTGAGTTTGTATTTTTATAACCAGGAAAGCAATCCAAATAAGTGTTACCTAAAAAAAAAGAAAAAGGACAAACAAACCTTGTGTTTTTTGGACTAGCACCCCCAGGGTGAGGAATGAGGCCTTTATTCTTTTTTTCCTATTTTTCCATCATAAAATAATATGCCCAGTTCTCTGATCCCTGATGTATATTGTATCTAGAGTGGTTGCATTTCAGGTACAAAGCTGGATAAATATACTAAGCAGTATTTCTATAAGCTTTTTTTGTGTGTGTGAAAAGTTTTCTACACGGTTGAATATGTTTAGAAAATCTGGGCTAAAGAGAGTTTCTTTATAGGAGGGCTTTTCAGAGCCATCGGTAACTTTTAAGGAGGAACGGGGATAGTGGATAGTGGATAGTGTGTTCCAAATATATTTGACCCTGGAGTTCTTTTTTCTCACTAACCTTTGGATACCGGTGTCCGAAGTTTGGGGTGTATTGCACGAGGCCCGGGAACGTGATGGTGGGGTCTTGGTTTCGGCTGGCTCCTTTCTGTTCTCAGGGGCTAACCGTGGAGTTTCTCATATAGCACACAGCCTGCACTGCTACCACACATCATAATGTTTCCTGTTTCTGTTGTTAGACCTTTCCGGAAGGTGAATGAGAAAGGCGTCTTACTCTGGGATAAAATCTACAAGTTGCAGAAAGGCCAGATTTATAAACAGGTATCTCGTGACCCATCTGTCCTTTTTGTTGCTGTGCTTTGTGATCGGTTATAATGATAACAGCTGACATTCGCTGAGGCTTGCCATGTGCCAGGCGCAGTCCCAAGGGCTCTGCTTCAATGGACTGTTTATAACTTAGTGGCAGAATTTAATCTTAAGTCCATACATTTTCAATGTGCTGTGTGTAAATTAGCTCAGAATTGAACAGTTTTTGAAAAAAAAATTTTAAAGCATTTTTTCCATAGGATATGAAATTTAAGATGCCAGTAGTAAACCTTGGAAATTTCTCTTTAGTAAGTGTTTAATCACATGACATCGCACCCAAATTGGTAATTATTTCCTGATGAACTGTGTTTTGTGTACAGTTTTGATGTATTTCAGTATCATATAAAGCTCTCTCGTGTTTGAATAAATGATTGAATTGCTGTCCAGTTTTGTGTTACTGAAATTAGGTTTTTTTATCTTATCTTTAAACGTTTTTATATGTGTGTAATATTTATAACATAAAATTACAGAACAGTACTATACAGTACTATACAGGTTTTTTTTTTTTAAAGTACTGATACATTCCTGTTGGATATGTAACAAACTGCTGTATGTGGCCCTAAGTATATTTTTTAGGCCTGAAAGATCAGCTTTGAACAGCCCTCAAAGTCTAGGAAGTGAGCCTAAGAAAATCATTAAGATGTAGCTAAAGCTTTGCTACAAGCAAAGTATCATGAAGTTACTTACAAAATAGATAACAAGGTAAATGTCCAGCCTCAGATAATTGGTAAAACGAATCATGGTAGGTCTCAGCTGCTAAAACTACATGGCAGGCAAATATTTATTGACATGGTCACAGAACGTTAAGCGTGAAAAAAAAGATCATTACAAAGATATTTAGTATGAAGCCCTTCTGAAAAGTACATTTGACTTAGAAGAAAGGTCTAATAGATTTCACATAAAAATGTTTTTTATCTTTATATTTAAAATAAATTGTAAAAGCGAAAACATTTTTTTAAGTTTTAAAAGGTAGATATCGGGACTTTCCCTAGCAGTCCAGTGGTTAAGACGCCGTGCTCCCAATGCTGAGGGCACGTGTTTGATCCCTGGTTGGGGAACTAAGATCCTGCATGCCGCATGGCGCGGCCTAAAAAATAAATAAATAAATAAATAAATAAATAAATAAATACTATAAATAGAAATTAAAAAACAAAAGTAGGTATATTGGGCCATGGGTTATACAGGTCTCTTGTTTGTCATACAATATAACACCTATATTTTTCTGTTATTGCAGGGTAATTTATATGAATTTTTGAAGCTTACTGGATGGAGGGGATCCAAAGTGTTATATTTTGGTGACCATATATACAGTGACCTGGCGGTGAGGAACCTTTTTTCCTGTTTCTTTGTTGGGGACAGTGTTAGGCCCACTTATTGAGGAATTTATCTTTTGTTTAAGACCATTTTCATACTTTCATAAAAGTGAGGAGTGGGCCACATTTTCTTTTTTTTTAAAAGTCCCATATTTTATGCAACAGGGTGGATCAGAGTCATGAAATAGATTATTTTTTTTGGAAAATGATGGAAATTAGCAGTTTACTCAGTTTATCAGAAAAACATCTTTCCATTTAGGTAATGGTAAGAAATAAATGTCCGTGTTCTTTCCTTTCCCTTTTATTATTAAGCATCAGAAACATACAAATGCTTCGTAAAATCTCATAAACATCAGTCAGGGTTTCTTTTTTTGGGGGGGGAGCTCACGGGCCCAGCCGCTCTGCGGCATGTGGGATCTTCCTGGACCGGGGCACGAACCCGTGTCCCCTGCCTCGGCAGGCAGACTCTCAACCACTGCGCCACCAGGGAAGCCCAGTCAGGGTTTCTTTTGCCAGCCAGTCATTTTGAAAGAGTACAAAACTGGCATTTCCAGGAAATAGCTATTATGTGAAAATGAGGCTTTTCGTGCCCCTCGAATGACTAGAGTGTCTCAGGACTTGAATTATGATTTAATGTATAATTAGCGCAGGATTGAGTGAATCACATCTGTTACCACACTTGGTTCCTTGTGGAATGAATTTATGTTTGTTAAGTGATTCCAGGCGAGGTTGCACAGCGCACATTTTGCAAAGTCTGAATGAAGCTTGGTGTCCAGGAGGTAACAAGAGTAGGTCATGGCCGGCTGTCAAACTCCTCTGATATTTCTGAGTATTTTGATATTTCTGAGTATTTTGGCCCACACTGGATTGGCCTCACATGTGTGCACGTCTGTGTCGCTCTTGTACTATCGAAACGGTGACCTTTAATGGCTGAGCAGTAGGACCATCTGAGAAGCATTTCAGAGCACACGTGCCTGAGCCCCACTGAGGTGTATGGAGTCAAACTTCCTAGAGGTGGTGGAGGTAGAGGGTTGATTCCAGTGTCTGTGTGTAGTGACACCCTTCCCAGGTGACTCCAGTACACGTGCTGCATAATCATGTCTGTCCAGTGGGTTGAGGTCTAGTGGCAGGAATCGTGGGAGAATTGGAAAACTGAGGTTTTCATCCCATCTCTGCTCTTTATTAGCTGTGTGACCATGGGCACATCCCTCAAGCCTGGATGTCTCCATTTGTAAGAAGAGTGAGATAAGCTAATATATACAAAAGTGCTTAGTAAAGTAGAAACAAAGTGCTCCCTTCAGGATGTTGGCACTCCCAGAATGTCCGGCCAGGTGACGTGGCATCACAGCATGTACCTCTTGCCGTGTGGCCTGTGGGCCTTGAGGATATAACTAACTGTGTGCTACCCCGGAGGCATGTAGGTACATGGCCCCATGAGGTGACACACACACAGACAGGCCTTAGCACTGTGAGAAGTAGTTTGTCAGGAATGCAGTAGTTTGTCAAATGTGGTCCCCATGACATCGGCATCACCTGGGAACTTGCTGGAACTGCAGATTCTCAGCTTCACCCCAGACCTCCTGAGTTAAAAACTCTTGGGGTGGGGCCCAGCCATCTGTGTTCTACACAGCTTCCCACACTCAAATTTGATATCAAGATAATGCTGGCCCATAGAATGAGTTAGGCAGTGTTTCCTCTTCTTCAGTTTCTGGAAGAGTTTGAGAAGGATTGGTGTTAATTCTTCTTTACATGTTTGGTAGTGGAGCCATCTGGTCCTGGGCTTTTCACTGTTGGAAGGTTTTTGATTCTCGATTCAATCTCCTTCCTAGTTAGAGGTCTATTCAGATTTACTGTTTCTTCATAATTCAGTCTTGGTAGGTTGTGTGTTTCTAGGAGTTTGTCGGTTTCATCTAGGTTGTCCAGGTTGTTGGCATACAGTACTCAGTTCGCAGTACTCTTTTATAGTCCTTCCCCCGCCCCCCGTAGAATTGCTGCTAATGTCACCACTTAGATTTCTGATTTTAGTAATTTGAGTCCTCTTTTTATCTTATTAAAGGTTTGGCAATTTTGGGATTTTTTGCTTTTTTTTTGAAGAACCAATTCTTGGTTTTGTTGATCTTTCTCTGTTGTTTTTCTATTCTATTTATCTCTGCTCTCATCTTTATTATTTCCTTTGTCCTGCTAGCTTTCAGTTTAGTTTGTTCTTTTTCTAGTTCCTTTAAGGTATATAGTTAAGTTGTTTTGACATCTTTTTTTAATGTAAATGGCATTGCTATTAATTTTCCTTTTTAGTATTGCATTTGTTGCATCCCATAAATTTGAGTATGTTGTGTTTGCATTTTGTTTCAAGGTATTTTCTAATTTCCCTTGTGACTTCTTTGACCCATTGGTTGTTGAAGAGTGTGTTGTTTAATTTCCACGTATTGTGGAATTTTTCACTTTTTCCTTTTGCTGTTGATGTCTGGTTTCATTCCTAGTGATCAGAAAAGATACTTTGTATGATTTCAGTCTTTTAAAATTAATTAAGACTTGTTTTGTGGTCTGAAATACCGTTGCTCCTGGAGAATTCTCCATGTACACTTGAGAAAAATGTGTATTCTGCTTTTGTTGGGTGGAGTGTTCTGTATTTGTCTGTTAGGTCTAATCGATCTCTAGTGTTGTTCAGGTCCTCTGTTTCCTGTTTGATCTTCTGTCTGCTTGTTTTATCCATTGTAGAAAGTGAGCTATTGAGTTTCCTGCTATTATCGTAAAGCTGTCTTTTGTTCCCTTCAGTTCTGTTAATGTTTCCTTCATATATTTTGGACCTCTGATGTTTGGTTGATATGTGCTTAGAATTGTTATATATTTTTGGTGAATTGACCCTTTTATCATGACATAATGTCATTCTTTGTGTCTTGTAACAGTTTTTGATCTAAAGTCTATTTTGCCTGACATGAGGATAGCCACTCCTGTTGCCTTTTGGTTACTATTTGCTTGGAATATCTTTTTTAATCTTTTCACTTTCAACCTATGTGTGTCCTTAGATCAAAAATAAATGTCTTGTAGACAACATATAGTTGGATTCATGCTAAAGTTGGAAAACCACTGTTTTAACGTGATCAGACCAATTCATTAACATGTCAGAAGTTATGTGGGCAATGAACATTACCCTTCAAAGGAATCTCTTGAGAATGTAGATCCTTTAATATTGCTGCCGTTTTTCAAAATACATTTAGATGCCCCTTTTGGATTATATTTGAGAGCCAATTTGAGGCATAGGAGAAAATTAGTTTCATTATTATTAATTTATTTTCATGTACTTTAGTCTTAGGAATGTTCCAAATGATTTTTTAACCTATTTTCAGAAATAAGATCCACCTTCAAAAGTTTGTCACCACTGGGAATATTTAAAAGAATGTGATGTATGTAGTGTCTCATATATTATAGGAGAAAGAGAACTATTGAAAGGTTTAAAGAAATTCAACCATTGAAGAAGGTAGGCATCCTTAGGACAATACAGAACAGAGATTCTAGCTTTAGGTGAATCGCAGAGTGAATTTTCAAAACAGTAAGCCACATACCACTTCTCTCCTTAAAACCCTTAAAAGCTCTCTCCTTAAAAGCGCCTCTTTCTTCCTCAGAGTAAAAGCCTGATTTCCTATAATTGCCCTCAAGGCCCTGCTTGATCTCTCCTTCCCCAGCCTCCCTCTATGAAGGCATCTCCTGCCTCTGCCCTCTCTCCTACTCTGCTCTAAGCTACCTGCCTTGCTGTTTCTTAACACACCTTCCTCCCAGCCTGTTCCTGCCCCAGAGCCTTTGCACTTGCTCTTTTTCCAGGCAGAATTTTTCTTCTCCCACATATTTGCATACTTTGACTCTCCTTACCTTCAGATGTATTAGCCTTGTCTTCCTAATCACTCTATATAAAATGGTAACTCCTTTTCCCTCTTATTCTGCTTGATTTTTGTCCATTGTATTTCTCACCAGCTGCCACTGTGTATTTACTTGCTTATTTTTTGTCTCTATTTCCCATGAGAGCAGGGAATTGTTAGTTTTGTTCATTACTTTATTGTCAGTATCTAGAACAGGGCCTGGCAAACTAATATTTAGTAACTGTCAAATGAGAAAATTAACAGCCATGCATTATGGTGATTGTGTATCTTAGATTTTCCAGGACATAACTTAGATATTCTGGCTTATTAATGTCATATCATGGGATTACAGTATTTGGAATGAAAACGTGATCATATATGTTGGTATTGTGTGATCATTCCAAGTCTGAGATTCCCCATAACCCAGGAGGCTTGGTATGCGGTGGGTGTTCCCCAGTGGTCTGTGGATGAATTGAACGAAGACCTTCAGTAGCATTTCAGTTGACCCTCTTTCTGCCCCTGACCTAAATGTGGTTTTATAGACCATGGTTAATGATTCCAGATCCTGTGTTTCTGTGGGGTCTGTGATTCACCGCAATTATTTCCGGAACAGAAACTTTCTTGGGGTGAAATGGTCAAAGCCTGAGGCTAAATTTGTTTTAATTAAGTGTAATTCATTGAATTTAGCTTGGTTAATAACTAACATTACACAGTTTCTCCTGGCGGTACAGTGACTTCAAGTATGAGGTCCTAGAAATAATGCAAAGCAGAGGGATTTTCTCAGTGCAGCTCAGACAAGGGCAGTGAGGCAGAAAGAAGTCCATGGCATGCTGCATTGGCCAGAACTGTGTTCCGGAAGCTGCTGGAGAGCTGCAAGCTCTCCCAAATTAAAACGTAATTCAATGAATGTCTGTTGCGTCGGGGAAAGGTCATGAAATGGTTTAAATTCTGTTGAGATTAATGTTGACTTCTTGTGATCTTTGCATTCAGGACTTGACCCTGAAGCATGGCTGGCGAACGGGTGCAATTATCCCAGAGTTACGATCTGAGCTCAGAATTATGAACACGGAGCAGTACATTCAAACTATGACCTGGCTACAGACCTTGACTGGGTTATTGGAGCAGATGCAGGTTTGGGATTTTTTTTCTCTCCTACTTTTTATTTAAGGCTGAGGTTAGTCCACTGGTCAAAGTTATTTTCAGGTATTTTTATATTGAACTGTGGTCCTGAAGTATGAGGCATAAATTATCCTGCAGAATAACCACTGGGGTGATTTTGCCCCTAAAAGAGTCTTGCCATTTTCCCTAAAGAGAATTTTTAAGATGGCTCCCAAAGCCATTTGGAGAAAAGTTTTGTGGGGCCCGTGTGGGAAATCTGGTGTCCTTACTTCCCCACTAAAGCCCCACTGGGAGACCAGTGGGATTCAGGAACCTCTGCCAGTGTTTGGGTCCAGTCCTGCTTCTGTCTTTAGCCTGCGGTGGGACTTCTCCGTTCGGGGCCTCCATTTCCCATCTGTAAAATGGAATGAACGCTTCAGGCTGGGCACCACGGCTTGCTGGGAAGAGTCTCAAAGCAAGAGTCGAGATCCCTGTGTGCAGCCTCCCTCTGATTTTGAAGATAACACCTACAGTTGGCTGGCTCACTGGAGTTCAGTGGTGTGTTTTTCTTTCTGTAAGTTACATAGCCAGTTTGGGGCGGTTAGTGAGGAAAGTTGTTTCAGCAGTGATTTCCTGGCCCGTGGAAGCTGCCCTGTGTTGCAGCTGCGACCCCTCCCCAGTCTCACGACGCACCTTGCTTTCCCCCCTGGTTCAGCTGGCCTGGCCCGCAGCTTCTCGGGGTGAGTGAGTGCCGACTCCTGTAGGTTAAGGGGCATGGATGCTTGCTCTCCTGGCTGCGGGCTCCGGCCATGGCCTGGTGCCCACGGCCTACCGGCCTGCTTTGTAAATGGGCCGGGAGCCGCCTTCCCTGGCCCAGCTGGCAGCAGACCCGGGCAGGGCTGCGGGGAGTGGCAGGTCCTCACTCCAGGGTGCACCCTTGCAGGGCGTGGGGCCTCACACGTCGCCCAGGCCTCGCTTCCAGCGCGCTCTGGCTGCGTTGCTCCTTGGCTCGTCTCTCATGAGGACCGGTTCTGTTTTCCTTCCTGTGCTTGTCTGTGAGGTGACCGTCCAAAAATAAAAGGCATCAGTTCTGGGTTAACGTAGCTTTAAGTCTGCGCATAGGTCATACGGTAATAATAGCTGCTCTTCAGATGCCGGGCATTGTGCTGAATGCTTGCTCTGCAACATTACTTATAACTCGTCCCAGCTGTCCAGTGTATGCTTTTCCACCTTAGAATAAGGAAACTGAGTGTTTGAGAGGTTGGGTAATATGTCAAAGGTCATAAAATGACAGAGCAAGAACTTGAACCTAGGCTGCGTGGTGCCCAAGTCCCTGCTTTCAAGTGCTGCACTGAAGTGCTTCTTTGCTGTGCGGTTTAGAGCTCTTGGGTGTAGCCAGACCCCTTGCCTTAGGTGCGGTCTCTCTGTGATGCAGGTAGCTGGTCAGCTACACAGATGCAGCCTGCAGGTAGATGGTGTCGCTGCATTTTAGCTTTGAGGACAAATTTATTTCTTGTTTTCCTGTCTCTGACCTGTATAAAAAGTTTAATGAATAAGGAGTGTATGTTTTAGAGAAAGGAAGTGCTGGGAAGATTTCTGTGATTTATAGAATTAATTGTATAAGGCGTCGGGTTAGGGAAGGAAGAAAAGGGAATTGACATTTATGCTGCTGCCCCATTTTACAGGTGAGGAAACAGGCTGAGAGATAAGTAACTTTTCCAGAATCTCAAAGTTAGTGACAGCGGAATCAAGTGATACAGAAGCAAGGACTTACTATGCTCCAGACGCCAAGGGCTTTACGGGCCTTTCATTCAACAACAGCTCTTGGAAGCAGGCACTGACATCACCCCCACTTTACAGATGAAGAACCGGAGGCAGAGAGGAGAAACTAACTTGCTGGGCTTAGACCGGGCTGTCTGGCCCCAGAGCCCTCATCTCTGTGCTGTGTCACCTCGGTGTCTGGAACACTTCCGTCAGGGTGGATTCACTAGGACATAGAGGAGGGTGGCTGATAATTAAAACAGTATCCAAATGAGCATCACTTCTCCCTGTTCCCTATCTACTCTCTCCTCTGCCTCTGTGCTCACCTGGAAAACGATACATTATTCCAGTGATCCCGTGTCAAATGTTTCTGTAGCTCCCCTTTTTCCGATGGTACGCACATAGCATATTATCTGGACTGTTTTCTGAGGAGAGAAATTTGTCCTCTGAGGTTGGCTGTGATTTTTTTTTTTTTTTTTTTGAAGCCAGCCGTGTTGTTTGGAGCCCAGTCTGATGAATTCAATGCCGGTGTTGAAATTTTGGTTTTAAAAAAGTAGCTATGAAGAATAATTTTTGTTCGCTAGCCTTGAAGTGCCCTCTCCAGTGGTATGGCTCGTGGCGGTAGTACCGGTGGATGGTGTGGTATATAGTGTAGAGGCTTCCCAGGTAACCCCGTCGGAGCCACGATTAACCCCGGGTGGACAGGCTTCTGCGAAGAGCCAGCCAGTCACCGTGTTAGGCTGTGCGGGTCCTCCGGTCTCTGTTGCAGCTACTCAGCTGTGCTTGTAGCACCAAAGCAGCCTTAGGCAGTATGTAAACCACCGGTTGTAGCTGTATCCCTGTAAGTGTATTGGTGGACACTGAAATTTGAATTTCATATCATTTTCACGCATCATGAAATTATTTTTCTTTTGATTTTTTTCCAACAGTTTCAAGAGGAAAATCCTTTCTTAAGCTCATTAGGCCAATAGAAGAGTGGGTGCTGGGCTGGGTTTGGCCTCCCCTGGCACAGGCTGTAAGGCTGCTGGCTAGACTGCGATATCGTGCTCTCACAGGGCTGGGCCGGCCCGTACAGCACATTTGTGTAGATTGAAGTCATGAAGGGCTGAGATGCTAACTAACGAGTGAGGCTAAAGATGGCTGAGGTGACTGTAGGATGAGCCTCTGGTGTGGGCTTCTGCTGAGTCTTTTCCCGTGCTAACTACCCACCCTTGAGGACATGGTATCCCTTAAGGGTTAATTATAACTAATGAATACCCAGTCTTTGAAGTCTTTTCAAGTAGATTGCAGACACCTGAGATCACTGTTGTACAGAGTTTGGCCTTGTAGGGGGGTCAGAGCTGGAGAAAGGTGTGCCTCAGGAGAAATTGTTTTCTTCTAATGGGAGAGCCTTGGGCGTGATGGGAAGGCGCTGATGGGAAGGGTCCATTGCTGATGGGTCCATCCAAGGAGGTGGATCACATGGGAGAGACGATAAATGCTAGAGAAAGGGCAGGTGGGGGGGGGTGCGGGGAGGCCTTGGATGGGAGGGAGCGAGGGGAGGCTGGGTTAAGGTGCACACCCCCCGAGCTCATATGCCCTCTCCTCTGGGCATGCTCCTGGCTCCGATCTCTGGGGCGTTCCTCCTTAGCATGTCCCTCTGGCAACCTTGGGCTTCGCTGGAGATGATCTGCCATCCTTGGCTGCCCCCCATGCTGGAAAAGCTGTGCTGGAGAAAGTGCCTTGGACTTGGAGACTCTTCATGTCTGCGGGGGCGCCCACCTGAGGGGAGAGTGGAGAGAAGCGTTCACATGGCCTGTGGCAGCTGGTTTCCAAAAGGAGGGAGCAAGTAGATTCACTCTGGTCATTTTTCTTCTGGTCACTAGTCAGAGAATTCTCCCGTCCTGCAAGTACGGGAGAAGCTTCTCCTTCATACTGGACACAAGTGCAGTTCGTGGGCCAAGAAGGGCATATGGGCAGAGGTGGGAGGGAAACTTCCCGCCCACAGGCTGATAGCCCATCCTGTGTGCTGTCGCATTGTTTTGTCCTGATCTGTGTACCCCCCGCCAGGGCTCCCTCTTTTCCTCGCTTACATCTTCAGTAGATAGCACAGTGCTTGCCACACAGTCGGTGCTGAATATGTATATGGCCACGTGTGTGTACGTGTATGCGTGTATATCTGTGTGCATGTGTGTATATCTGCATGTATCTATCTATATAAATAAATTCCTTGTGGCACCCTACAGAGTCTTGACCTAGTCTCATGCTTTGTAGTGCCTGCGTTCTATAGTGAGTCATTTGTTGATCTAAAATGTGAGCGCTGATTGAAACCACACTCGTAGGACCTACCTCAACACCTCCAGATGTGCTGGACCAGTCTTCCGGTGCTCCAGTCACACACGGCCAGTGGTCATTCAGCGGTGGCTGCTTCCGGCTGGTGTAGGCAGCGGTGCTGGGCCGGAAGTCCAGATGACAAGCTCAGGGTTTTGTCTGAGTGGCAGAGGCCTGTAGCAGGTGACTCAGTCAAGCTGTTGACCCGGGCATACGTGATAAACAGAAGGGCCTTGGCCGCCACGTCAGAAGCAGATGGTTTGCGTGTTCGGTGTTTTCCTCCGGGTCCTGAGGCTGCCCCTGTGACCATGGTCTCCAGGGAGCCCCATCTGGCCCCCGTGGTCCCGTGTGCCTCTGGCTGCGCTCGAGAGTCCCCGTTCAGCCTCAGGAGCCTTGGAGAGAGACTTGTGGGAATCCGTGCGTTAGGGTGCGCACGGTCGTCATTTTCTTTCTGCCTTTTGCTCACGTTTCAGCCCACCCAGAGAATTCTCTGCTTCTCTGTCTGGGTGAGGTGCTCTGCCTTCTTGCCTTTTATAAAAACAATTTTTTCTTCCTTAAACACTTTAAAAGATAATATTAAGGAAAAAGATTAAAGCCAATTATAATTCAACTACCCTTGCACAAATTAAGGAAAAATTTCCCTGTCAATTTCCAGATATATGCACATGTTTTTTACATGCTTGTAACTTGTGGATGTAGTTACACCTGCTATTTCCACTTAACTGCCGTTTGTGTGTGTGTGTATAATACGTATATTTATGATATATATCAATGTGTATTAGGTAGCCTGTATTAAGTGTATGTTTGTGTGTGTAGTGGATAATCCATGTGTAATGGATACATTACGCACGTATAATACACGTATATTTTATGTGGATGCATATGCATTGTGCTTATACAAAGCCTTTAATAATACTTTAATATCTCTAGTTTAATGGGAGCCTTGCTTAACGGCATCATAATATGCCACGTGCACTTGGTGGAGAAGGGCAGATGGCAGCTGGGAAGTCTGACAATGTATTATGTCCTGCAGGTGCCTGCCTCTTAGACCTGAATAAAATTCCTCCCAGAAGAGCTGCCCATTAGAAAATTCTCATGACCTAATAGGTTTATTCATACCCAGAACCTTCTCAATAATTGGCTTGTGTCCTGCAGGTTCACAGAGATGCGGAGTCACAGCTGGTTTTGCAGGAGTGGAAGAAGGAGAGGAAGGAGATGAGGTAAGAGCGGCCTGTTTTGAATAGAGTAAATCCCCCACCCTGGCCACGCTCACTCAGCCCACATGCCTGGCGCAAGGCCTGCCTGAAGCAGGCTTCGAAACAGTCTTTCTCAGCTGCCAGGGGTGACTGTGACCCCCCAGCATCGAGAACGAGCCAGCTGCCATTAGTGATGAGTGACATTTCCTCGAGGCAGCAGTGAGCTCCCTCACACCTGCTGCCTGCCCTCGAGTTTGTTGTCTGTCCATCCCTCCTCCCATCCATCCCTCCTTCCAGCCCACTTAACTTCCCCGTTTGGGCAGCCACTGGTCCAGTTGCTGGCAATGCCGGTGGCCCAGCGTGGCTAGTGGGACAGTAGCCACCGAGCCACAATTAATTCTTGGGGCTTCTACAACCCTGGTGCTTGTTTGTAACACTGCTGTTTTAGGAATGTGCAGTCACTCAGTATCATGATGTCTATTGGTGAAGAAAACCCATCTGCTGTCAGAAAGTTTGGTGGGTGTGTGTCTTAAGGGAACGGTTATTCTTGATTTTTTTTTTTTTTATTAAACTTGTTGATTTACAGTATTGTGTTAGCTTCAGGTGTACAGCTTCAGATTCTTTTCCATTATAGGTTATTACAAGATACTGAATATAGTTCCATGTGCTCTCCATCCTTGTTGTTTATGTTTTATATATAGTAGTGTGTATCCATTAACCCCACACTCCTAATTTATCCCCTCCCCTCTCCTTTTCGCTTGTTTTCTCTGTCTGTGAGTCTGTTTCTGTTTTGTAAATAAGTTCATTTGTATTATCTTTTTAGATTCCACATATAAGTGATGCCATATAATATTTGTCTTTCTCTGTCTGACCTACTTCACTTAGTATGATAATCTCTAGTTGCATCCATGTTGCCGCAGATGGCATTATTTCATTCTTTTTTATGGCTGAGTAATACTCCACTGTATATATGTACCACATCTTCTTCATCCATTCATCTGTCAATGGACATTTAGGTTGGTTTTAAGGGAACGATTATTCTTAAGAGACCCTGTGGACAGTTGTGCTCTCCTGTAGAAGAGGATGGATGCTGTGCATGTAAACACTGTTGATGTGACCATTTCTGCTCTTGTGGTTCCCCCCACACCCCCCTCCCGGGCACAGCTGTCCCTAAGGTTTGTTAGTAGTGCTCACTTCCTGGGTTCTGGCCTCTGAGCAGTGGGCAGCCTCGGGGGGGGGGGCTGTGGTGTGTGTGGAGAGGGGCAGAGTCCATCCCTCTGGGCAGCAGAAGCCACGGCTGTATTGAATCCTTCCTCTTCCCTCTCAGCGTGCTGGCTGTTGGGGGCTTATTCCAACGTGATTATTGGTCTAAAATGTTGGGTGAGAGGGTGATGGGCATATAATGTCATTTGACTCTGGGCCCCTTGCCCCTGAAGGCCAGATCTGAGTCCTACACTCCAGGGACCTCAAATTAAAGAATCGTTTCACCCGGCAGATTTTGTTTTGAATTCGCATCTCTAACAACCTCACATCTCAATGAGATTTTTCAGTAAACGTTTGAAAACCATTTATGTTGCTCCACCTGCAGACCTAATTGAGGTCTTCCAATTTTCTTCTTTTTATTGTTGTAGCATCTGCTGTCACCATATGACGAAAGAAGGCCTCTACCAACTAGTGGCTTTTATCACACAGTTGTGTAAAGGATTATGGGTTTTGCTGTGTTTATAACTGATTTTTTAACAGTCAAATGGCATTGATCCAGTTTGCTGGAGCAGTCTGTGTGTAGGGGTCCTGGCCATTGGATTGGATGGTGTGCATATCCCGTGTATGTGTGACGGGGTGTTGTTTTACACACAGACACGTGTCTGCACACCTGCAGGGGCTTAGAGCCGGGGGTAGGGTGAACAGTCTTGCAAGATGCCTGTAATCCAGGCTTTGAGGAGGTGCCTGAAGCTCTGTAATGGATGGTAGAGATGTGTTTACATCACTATAAAATAATCCTTAATCTCTCAGACATAAAGTACTTTTGAGTTTATGATATGCTTTTATTTCTCTTTCCTCACTTAGTTCTCAATATAACCTGATGAAAAGGGGGCCTTTGTCCCATTCTGTAGACAAAGGAAGTTTGGAGGCTCTGAGAACATTGTGTGTCTCTGTGGACCTTCAGAAGCAGCTCCCGCACCCTCTGTTTTTGTTTGGGAAACGGGGTGTGCAGGTTTAGAGGCTCACGCGTTGCCGCTGGAGCCTTCGGCAGTGTTCTCTCTGGCTGGCCTAAGTGGGGAATGTGATCAGAGCCAGTTGATGGATGAATGGACAGACTGTTTTCTCGATTAGAAATCGGAGCTGCTCTAGGCTAATTTGAGTCCTGTACGTGTGAAAGAGTGATCTAAAAAAAAAATCTTTTTACTGACGTATGGTTGATGTACAATATTACATCAGTTTCAGGTATACAACATAGGGATTCACATTTTTTATAGATTGTACTCCATTTATAGTTATTATAAAATACTAGCTATATTTCCCGTGCTGTGCAATATATCCTTGTAGCTTATTTATTTATTTTAAACTTTTTATTTTACATTGGGGTAGAGTTGATTAACAATGTTGTGTTGGTTTCAGGTGTACAGCAGAGTGATTCAGTTATACGTATACATGTGTCTGTTCTTTGGGAAACGGTGATTTTGATTTTATTTGATTTCGGTAGCTAAAAGCAGACCTTTTGCGAATCACTGTCTCTTGCCTCTTCAGAGAAATGACCAAAGGTTCCTTCAACACCCAGTTCGGAAGCTTGTTCCGCACAGACCAGAACCCCACGTACTTCCTGCGGCGCCTGTCGCGGTTTGCCGACATCTACATGGCGTCCCTGAGCTGCCTCCTGAGCTATGATGTCAGCCACACGTTCTACCCCCGGAGAACCCCGCTGCAGCACGAGCTTCCTGCCTGGTCTGACAGGTCCCCGGCCACCAGGCTGCCGCTCCTGCAGGAGGCCCAGGCCAAGTAGCCAGCGGCCCAGGCACCCTGGGCACGAAAAGCCAGGACCGGCGGCGGCCCCGCACCGGGCAGACTTTGCATGGACGTGACTGTGCTTACGGACATGCCTTGTGATACCTATTTTGTACATTACGGAGGATACCCCCCAGCTCGTGAAGACAGGAGCTCGCAGCCCAGGGGGACTGCCTTCCTGTACATGTGGGGACAGCGGCTGGCTTCCTGTCAACACCCTGTGATCGCCCTTCTTGTTTACTAAGGTACCGCGACCGGCGTCAGATTTTCTGGGACGGGGAGGCTTCTTGATACCATCTCTGGATTCCAGCAGGTGACGTTTTGAAACTCTTCTTGACTCTTCCATGCAAAACGCACGGAAAAAGTGAACATTCACAGGCAGTGAAGGGGACCAGTGGTGTGCACCGGTGAACTTCTCACAGAAAGTTGATGTTTGAGCGAGCGCTGCGGTAGCATACCACTGTGTCAGCGGCAGAGATGGTCCCCAGACGGCAGCCGGTTCCCAGATATCTTCTGGTACTAGGGCTTTGGCACTCTGGTGCCTCACTTGAAAGCAGACTCAGCCTCTCTGGAAGTCTTTCGTGAGAAAGAACAAGGGGAGTTGCAAGTCCTTGGCCTTGATTGTCCTCAGTATCCGTGTCCCGTGTCCTGCCCCCTGCTGGGGAAGGACCATTGTGCCCCAAGTGATGGGCAGGTTCACTCTTTTCCCCAGAAGAGGTGGGCAAAGAGAGAAGAGCTTCTGGTTAAATTTCCAGCCAGCAGAACAGACTTTGTAGAATGAGGCTGTGAGAAATAAACAGGTCAGAAGACAAATGCCAGTGCATTTGTGTTGGGTCTCCCAGGAATTTATTTTAGCTGAAACTGCTACCTGTACATTGCTTGAATGTGATCGTTGGAGGACGGAAAATGAAACAAAAAAAAGTCCTCGTAATGAAGAGCCACGCCGTGACCCCTGCTGGCTGTGTTGTAGTCTTATTAACATGTGTATTACCAGAAACCGTCCTTGTTGGAGGGAAACGAGCAGATGCCTGTCTCTCCTGACTTGTCAGCCGAGGAGAGGGGCTTGAATCTAGCAGGAGGGGAGGGAGGTGGCCCTCTCCTCTTAGCCATCTTCCACCCTCTCCTCCTCTTAGATTGCTTTCCTGCCATGTTTGTATGTCTATTTGGGGAGTTTGGGTGGTTTTCTTTAGGTGTCTGTGTTAAAGGTGGGAGAGGATAAAGGACACTGAAGCTAAGAGAAACAGAGTTGGAAATGACCTAGCTGGCTGAGTGTTCCCATTTCCTTCTGAGGACAAGGCAAGGGACACGCATCCTTAAACCTAAAGGATGCAGGTACAGGAGGAAGGGGGCTTGTGGAGAGAGGGCTCGCGTATTCAGCGTTTTTAATGGATTCGTGTACGGAGTCAGTTGTTGATGAAATGCTCGCTTGGCCTTCCACAGGATACCTGCCGCAGTGTGGAAATTAGGTGAGTCCCATAGCACGCATTGTAATGCTGCTTGTTATAATGGGAGTGTGCTTGTGATATTTTCTTGTATTTAACTAAAATAGTGAAGGTGATTCTCTAGACCCAGTAGGCCCAATTAGCCCCCTTTTTCCTTCTAAATTTTATTTGAAACACAGCAGTCCGTTCCTTTTTCAGACAGCAGGAGGCATTTCGTTTGCTGTTTGTTAGCGCTCAGGGGTTTTACGCATCCGAGTGCATTGGAAGACTGGCGTTTCGGGGGTGCAGGTGGTGCCCAGAAATGTTCAGTGTTGGGGTCCTCAGAGGATACACTGGTGCTTTGGGCTGCTAGTTTCTGCTTTGGAGAAGCTGAGTGAGGAAGTAGGTATTATTTTAAAACATTTTCTTAGTTTTTATCAGGTATTCATTAGATATCTCCTAGGTGCCAGTGATAGGGTGTCTTGTTTACTCAAGAATGAAGTACAACTATTTTTGCAACCTGCTTTCATGTACATCTAGGTTAGGTGACCCAAGCCTGGGGGGAAGAAATAGATTTTCTGGGTGTGAATAATGAATTTTACGACTTATTACCGATGAAGGTTTCGGTCTGTGGGCCATGGTACGTGGCGGTATTGAGATCTCTCTGCGCAGGGCCCAACCGAGCACGTGCCCGGCAGATGTGAACCCGCGCTGGGGCCAGGACAGAGGCATTCTTGTCTGTGCTCAGTCTTAACTTGTCACTGTTGTGACTCAGCTGGTTTTCAGCACGATGCACTGCATTCTGTTCTTCCCGGTTTGTCCTCTGGTGCACACGCTTACAAAGGCATGTGGGTACAAGGGAAGGGAGTCTATTTTCTACCACTTAAAACATCAGTTTGGAAAGTGAACGGAATAAAATTAGTTTGCACATTAAAAAAATATTTTCCATTTTTAGCATCAGTTAGACTGATTTTCTCTGAATGATGTGAGCAAAAATTCCCAGCCCAGGGGCAGTCCTTGCCCCGCAAGGCTCACGTACCTGTAGCTGGTGGCCCTGGAAGGAACCTGCACAACTCGTTTTTCCAGGGTTGTTTTTAATAGATGAAACCTGGCTTTTAATATATTTTAGGAGTTTGTCTTAGAGCTCCCACTTTCCTCCTAACATGGCCTCTTTTTTTCTTCCCCCTTTTAAAAATTCTCTTCAGCTCCGTTAATGCCATCCAACGTAAACCACATGTTACTGATGCAGGCACATCTCAGACTGAATTCCTAGTCGCTTTGAAGGCATTGGTCCTCTTAGTGCAAAGGAGAAATGAAAAGTAATCTTTCTTCCTCGCTAATTTAGCTTTGGGTGACCTCAATAGCTTTCCCTCTCTTTTTGTCCCCAAAGGCCTCTAAAGTGGTAGAGTGTGTGCTAAATACTGGAACTGGATTCCACTCAGCGGAATGTTCACCTGCTGCACGCACTTGGGAGCCCTTGTCTCGAATGTGCTCTCAGACTACATTTGGCCAGAGGCAGGGTTCCTTGATTGCTCTCTTCAACTACTAGGGAGCCAACCCATGATCTGCCCTCTTAGTATTGATTTCCTTTTGTACCAGTTTTCTGCGTTAGCCTATGGGAGCTTGGTTCCAAGTTCAGCTAACCTTTAATACCCTAGTGGATTGAAGAAAAGAAAGGAAGTGAAGTTTCCCTAATGCAAGGTTCAGCAGACTTTTCCTGTAAAGGGCCAGGCAGTAAATACTTTCAGCTTTGCGGGCCATTTTCTGCGGCCCCTCTCTAGGACTGGGCCTGCCTGTGGTCCAGTACAGCATGGCTTATGAAAACAGGCTGCAGGCTGGATTTGGCCTTTGGGCCGTGGTCTGCCGAGCCCTGCTCTGATGGATCGTGTTGGTGGCAATGGCGAGATGACCTTGCTGAAAGCACGCAGATGAAGCAGCCCACAGTTGGGTGCAGCCAGTAGAAAGAAGTTCTGTAGGTAAGTGCGCCATGTTCCCCTACGAGCTACTCTCTGGGCATATTTACTTTTATGGCCAGTGGTAAAATACTGTGTTTCCAGCACACGGAACGACTGTCGTCGTGTAATTGAGCTGCCAGACTCGGCATTCATTGAATATACCTCTCACTGCCCTCATCTGTGATTGTGCTAGTAGCGTGTGATGGGCTTGGATGCCCAGAAGACCCTTCAGGACCGAAGGGCTTAATCCCCGCAGCTGCTGGGTGTGCTGCTGGCTTACCGTCTGCAGCTGTCAGTCCTCCTTGGGAGCTTCCCCTGCTGAAAAGTCCTGCCTCGGATGAGGATGTGGTCAAGCTCCCTCCCTGGAGCAACTCTGAAGGCCTTTCAGCTCCAGAGCTGTTGGGAGGGCACACAGCTGAGGCCTCTCTGTCTGCACTGCAGCCCAGCTTCCTTCCCATCCCCTCTCCCCTTCCCGGGTGTTGATCCCAAGGACAGTCCCTATCTCAGTGTCTGCTCTCCAAGGAACCAACCCACAGCAGTGCTCTGTACTTTTCTATACTGCAGGCTTGAACTCTGACTTAGGAAACTGTTTTTTTTAGTAGAATGACAGATTGTGCCTGTTTAATTAATTTCAGGCACAATGAATGCAAATTAGATAGACTTACTGTTTATTCTGAATGTGAATTTGCTATTTATTCTAAATGTTGATTTTACGTCACATGACTTTGAACTTGTTGCCAAATAAAAGTTTGAATTGTATTGTCCAGTTTATTCTAAGTCATCTGTTTTGTGTGCTTCAGTCAGTGGCAAAGCTGTATCACATTCTAATGTACCCCAGAAAGAGTATCCCTGAGAGCAAGGGTGAAAGATTTATGGTTCATTTCTCACCACCCTTGTTCTCCCACCCCCAGCAAAGCACACTTGCTTGTTTTCAGAGCTTGAGGACCATGTAACTAAGCCACGGAAGGAACATTGGTATGCGTTTGGCCTCAGGTGGGCAGCAGGTAAGCCACCTGGAATTTCTGTCTCTCACAGACTGTTCCCTCCTTGAGAACAAGGAGATGACAGTGAGCCACCTGTTTGTCTGCAGTCAAATTACCAGGGAAGCTGGAAATTGGAAGCAATGTTTTTAAGGGAAGAAAATACTGCATAATACTGAATTAGGAGTGCACGCTGTGAAGTCAGTTCACTGCTGGGTTTTGGATAAATTTATATTTTGAAGAGCCTTCTAAAAAACCTGAATTGTGTGTGTGTTTCAGCTTAATGTCCTTGACCTCTCCTTGTGCCAGGAACTTCATCTCATTCACTCCTCCCACGGATACCTGCTGTTTCTCCTCTTAATCACGTGCCTCTCTGTCCCTCTGATGGTGGAGTTGGTGGACTCACTAGTGAATCGGTCCCACGTTCCTTCGGAGAGCGAGTTTCTGGAAACCTGGCGTTGCCCTCATCACGGCACGTTGTCCGAGAGGAGGTGGTGAGTTGTTCCTGTGCCGGCCACGGGGGCTTCTTCCCTTTCCTAGAGTTGTGAGAAAGCTTCTGAGACCCTGGGGCTTCTGGACTTTGGACTTGGCTCAGCAGAAACCCTGATGATGTGGAACAAAGTCGTTTGGGTTGCGAGGGCGACGGAGAGGAGGGTCTGAGGTCTGCTCAGCCTAGAGCAGGGCTTCTCCATCCCCAGCACTGGCTCCTGAGCATGGCCAGTGCTACCTCCAGGGACAGCTTGGAAATGGGTGGTGGGTGGGCTGGAGGGTGCCCGGTTGTCACGGTGATGGCGAGGCCACTTGGGGCCTTTTGAGGGTGTGGTGGACATCCTGCCTTGCAGAGTCCTGCACGGTGCAGGCCTGAGCCTACACATCACTTGTGTAAAATTCCAGAACGTTTTCATACCCCCAGAAGAAACCCCGTACCTCTTAGCAGTTACCCCAGTCCCTAGCTGGCAACCACTCACTCACCTTTCTGTCTCTCTGAATTTGCCGATTCTGGACATTTCCATGTAGATAGAATCATACGGCATGTGGTCTTTTGTGTCTGGTTTCTTTCACTGAGCGTCATGTTTTCAAGGTTCATCCGTGGTGTTGCATGTGTCAGTACTTAGTTCCCTTTTAGGGTGAAATGCTATTTCATGGTGTGGCTAGACACACTGGTTATCCATTCATAAGTTGGTAGACATTTGGGTTGTTTCCACGTTTTGGCTGTTATGAATAATGCTGCTGTGTACCTACCTCTGTCATTTGTTGTGTGGACATGTTTTCACTTCTCTTGGGTCTGTACCTAGGAGTGGAGTTTCTGGATCACACGGTAGTTCTGTGTTTAACTTTTTGAGGAGCTGGGGGCCCCATTTTACATTCCCACCAGCAAATCAGGAGGGATCCAGTTTCTCCACATCCTTGCCAATACTCGTTATTGGCTGTGGTTTTGAGGATGGCCATCCTAGTGGGTGTGAAGTGGTATCTCAATGTGGCTCTCATGTCTTCTTCACACAAGCAAACAAAACAGAGTTAAGAAGCGTTCCTAAGGCAGATGGTGGCCAACTGAAAAGGCCCTAAGAGGCCGCAACAAGTTGGTTTTACCTTCAAAGTCTGACCCCTCCTGTGGCGAACAGTCGCTTTGTTTCCCAAAACACTGGATCTGTTTCATTGACTTTATTCTGTAACCAATACGTCAGCACATTTCACGTGCCAGACACTGTGCTGGGTGCTGAGATATAAAGACGAATAGGGAGGTCCCTGCCTTGGGGAGCTTACAGTCTAATAGGGAAATAAGACAAGGTCACTAGAGTGTTGGTCACTAAAGGGACACGGGAAGGACAGAAGAGAGTCAGGGAGGGAGCAGTCTCCGTGGGTTGGTGGGTGGATTTAACATGGTCCCTCACCCACAGAAACAGAATAATCCCCCAGATCAACCAAAGAGATGAGGTACGGCTTGAGTGTTTCATACTCTGAAATGTTAAAGGACCTTACTTTTCCCACAGGCAACTGGGGCTGAGGATTCACAGTTGACGGCCTTTCTGAGGCAGCGCCAGGGGCCCAGGCGGCGGCAGGTGATGTCTGGCTGGGGCAGGTCCGGCCCTCACAGTGCCCCCAGGGGGTCAGTGCTGTCCAGCTGCTGGTCTTCAGGGTCCTGGAAATGAGAGGTCTGTGAGCCACGCAGAGGGTGCAGGCCTTCTGTTTGTGAATCCTCCCGGGTCGAGCATTCTTATGGCTACTGGTCTGAGGCCTTGATGGGGTTCGGGACACGCCACCCCCAAACAAAGCACCTTGGCACATTAAATGTCTTAAACTGAAGGAATTTTTTAAAAATGGCAGAAGCAGGAAGGTCACTCCGACTCCCCTGCCCTACCCCCTTGCCTTTCTTTCCTGAAACAGGTGATAGAATTCCCACGTGAAAGATGCCCTCCCTGTACCAGGAGGAAAGAAGACACCACCACAGATGGGGAATCAGGGGACTAAAATCTGTACAAACAAACCTTGTTCACTAACCCTTATCTTCCCAGTGACTTCACCATTCACTACCCCTAGCGCCAAACCTCTTTCCCTTGTCAATTCCTCACACATCATCTATTGTCTAAAAGGTACAAAAGCTTCCTCTTCTGGTCCCTCCTTTGGGTCTTTGGTTTCTCCTGAAGGCTCCCAATGTACATGCTTTTGTCCTGTGAGTCTGTCTTTACCAGTTTACTTTTCAGGCCCAGCTAGGGAACTTAGGAGGGTCAAGGAAAACTTCTTCCTCCCCTACAGCCTAAAATATGATTCTTCCCTCAGTGCCTCGTGGACACACGTGTTGGGAGCGAGCACGGCTTCACACTGCTGTCCCACGGCTCATGGCATGGAGGTGAGGGCCCCGTTCCGGGTGCAGTCTCTGCTGTTTGAAGGTGTGTGGCCCTGGACAAATCATTTGAACTGTGCTGTAGTTTCCTCAGCTATAAAGAATCCTAGTAATATTTACCTGACAGGGAGGTGTGAGGATTAAATTAGATACTACATTAAGGAAGATTAAAAAAGCACCCCACAAAAGGTGGCTGTTACTCTGATTACAAAAAAAACTTTCCAGTTGAAAATTCATCCTGAACTAGGGTCTAATCAGAAGCCACAGTCCAGAGGCAGCCACTCTGAACCGTCTGCTGTCTGTGGCTCTGATCAGCACTGAAGTTTTATTAATTCGCATCATGGATGTTCATGCTGTCTAGATTGACGCCAGATAGTCTATAGGCAATGCCCGCTCCCTCAGTATAAAAGGCATGAGAATCAAGCACACTTGGGGCTGGTATCCTCAGCTTGGGATTCCCATAACTGGAACATTTTTGCCACCTGGTTGAATGAGAAGGGTTGAGCTGAACCCTGCATCTGGGATACTCTCTCACCTGCCTCCGGCGGGTCTTTCATGCACGGGGCTCATGGAGAGCATTGAACAGGATGTGTAATTTTTTCCCCCTTGCTTTTAAAATGAGGTTGATTTCAATATCACAAGGCTTACAGAAACAGACTATCAGTAGATGCAGTTTAGCTGAACTTGCCCTTGCAATTTGGACTGGAAACTTTTAACATGGGTTTGATTGAAAAAACAGAATTTATGATCTGGTTATTTTTCAATATTGCAGACATATTAAATCTACCACAGGCACTAAGAACCATGGGATATTTGCATTTGGTTCACTGCAGAAAAATAGTAACAAATGTTGCACTCTACATGCTTACAGTGGTGCAATAAAGTACTGTAATGTTTCAGTGCCAACTTACAGAAATTCAATACAGCTCCTGCCCCGTGGAGTTGGGGTGCGTCACCCTCCCAACGTGGATGTGTTCACCACCGTGTAAGCTCCCTGAATCCCCTACTATTGGGACTTTATGGATGAAGATGGGAGTAGAAGGATGTGAGCTCACCTCTTCTTATGAAAACACCAAAATCGCAACTAACTGCTGAACAACCATTGACAAAAAAACACTGGAACCTACCAAAAAAGATATCCTACATCCAAAGACAAAGAAGAAGCCACGATGAGATGGTAGGAGGGGCACAATTGCGATAAAATCAAATCCCATACCTGCTGGGTGGGTGAACCACAAACTGGAATATAATTATATAGCAGAGATTCTCTCATAGGAGTGAAAGTTCTGAGCCCCACATCAGGCTCCCCAGCCTGGGGGTCTGGCAATGGGAGGAGGAGCCCCCAGAGAAACTGGCTTTGAAGCCCTGCAGGGTTTGATCGCAGGAATTCCACAGGACTGGGGGAAACCAACTTCACGCTTGGAGGGTGCACACAGGACCCAGGGGAAAAAGCCGTGACCTCATAGGAGCCTGGGCCAGACCTACCTTCTGGTATTGGAGGGTCTCCTGAGGAGGTGGGAGGCGGCTGTGGCTCACTGCGGGGACAAGATACTGGCGGTGGTAGTTCTAGGGAGTATTCATTGGTGGGAGCCCTCTTGGAGGCCGCCATTTTCTCAACCAAGACGTGACGCCACCCAACAGCCCGTAAGCTCAGCGCCTCTGGCCCGACAACCCAGAGGGTGGGGATACAGCCCCACCCATCAGCAGACAGCCTGCTTAAAGCCTTCCTGAGTGATAAACACACCCTCTGACATGGCTGCGGCCACCAGTGGGACAAGACCCAGCTCCACCCACCAGTAGGCAGGAACCAGTCCCTCCCACCAGGAAGCCTGCACAGCCTCACCCAGGGGGCAGACAGCAGAAGCAAGAACTACAACCCTGCAGCCTGCGGAATGGAAACAGCAATCACCCAAAGTAAGACAAAATGAGACAGCAGAGGAATATGTCCCAGATGAAGGAACAAGATAAAACCCCAGAAGAACAATTAAGTGGAGAGAGGCAATCTACCTGAAAAAGAATTCAGAATAATAATAGTAAAGATGATCCAAGACCTCAGAGAAAGAATGGCGGCACAGATTGAGAAGATACAAGAAATGTTTAACAAGAACCTAGAAGAACTAAAGAACAAACAGAGATAAACAATACAATAACTGCAATGAAATATACACTAGGAGGAATCAATAGCAGAATAACTGAGGCAGAAGAACGGATAAGTGACCTGGAAAACAGAATGGTGGAATTCACTGCTGCAGAACAAAAGAAAGAAAGAAAAATGAAAAGAAATGAGGACAGTCTAAGAGACCTCTGGGACAACATTAAATGCACCAACATTTGCATTATGGGGTCCCAGAAGAAGAAGAGAGAGAGAGAAAGGACCTGAGAAAATATTGGAAGAGATAATAGCTGAAAAATTCCCTAACATGGGAAAGGAAACAGTCACCCAAGTCCAGGAAGTGCAGAGAGTTCCATACAGGATAAACCCAAGGAGGAACATGCCGAGACACATAGTAATCAAATTGACAAAAATTAAAGACCAAGAAAAACATATTAAAAGCAACAAATAACATACAAGGGAACTCCCATAAGGTTGACAGCTGATTTCTCAGCAGAAACTCTTCAGGCCAGAAGGGAGTGGCATGATATATATAAAGGGTTGAAAGGGAAGAACCTACAACCAAGATTACTCTACCCAGCGAGGGTCTCATTCAGATTCGATGGAGAAATCAAAAGCTTTACAGACAGGCAAAAGCTAAGAGTATTCAGCACCACCAGACCAGCTTTGCAACAAATGCTAAAGGAACTTCTCTAAATGGAAAAGAGAAGGCCACAACTAGAAACAAGAAAATTATGAATGGAAAAGCTCACCGGTAAAGGCAAACATACAGTAAAGGTAGGAAATCATCTGCATACAAATATGATTATCAAAACCAGCAATTATGAGGAGAGGAGAGTGCAAATGCAGGATACGGGAAATGCATTTAAATTAAAAGATCAGCAACTTAAAACAATCTTGTTTATATATAGACTGCTGTATCAAAACCTCATGGTAACCACAAACCAAAAATCTACAATACACACACACACACACACACACACACACACACACACACGGATTTTTTGGAGGCTTCCTCACGTGGGTATGATTGATTATTAGCTGTTTCTAGCCCCTCTCTCCTCGTATAAGGGTGAAGGGTAGGGCTGAGAATTCCAACCTTCTAATCATGGCTTGTCTTTCTGGTGACCAGCCCCCATCCAGGAGCCCACCCAGAAGATCGTCATCACAACAGAAGATGCCCCTAGTGTTCTTATCACTTCGGAAATTACAAGGGTTTATGAGCTCTGGGGCAGAGACCAATATACATTTTCTCTTATCTCCCTCCTAGCTTCTCAGTCCAGACCCGGTGATAAATTACAGGCAGGGCAGTATCTTCCACATTCAGCGTGAATGGGGTGCCCTGCCATGGGGTTAACGTCGGTGGAGGTTCCGTCTAAGCTCAGGCGTCACTAACTCTAGAAACAAGTGGTCCTTTCCTGGAAGACCAGAGCAGAATATGCTCCCCGAGATATAAAAGACCTTATCAAAGAAGCGTAGCTCCTAAAGCAAGCCGCAGCTCTGACAACAGGCAAGAGTCCTGGGCAACATTGTAAATGTTGAAGCAGTTTATGTCTTAACTTTGCGCCTGCTGCCTCGTCAATGTTTGTGGCAGAATTTGGCCCAGGATTTCTTCTCCTTGTGACCTCTCACCTGGTCACGAGGTAGGGGTTGGGCAACCCCTAGTTCTCCCCTGCCTCTAACTGTTGGACGCCTCTGCCGTCCACCCAAGAGAGCTCAGAATGCTACACAACTACACGGCTTCACCCAGCTCACAACACTCGATTTTAGGCTTGTTGCCGGGAGACACGTTCTAGTAGTGAGAGAGATTTCTTGGTGCAGAGCTTTCCACTGAGATGTGCTGAAAGACATCGTTCCCCTGCCCCCCAGCTGAACCTGTTCCTAGATAAAAACACACACTCACCATGAAGGGGTCGTAGGAAGGTTCTGGGGTTGCTGAGGCTGTGTTCTCGTACATGGGGTTCGAGATATTCTCGGGCTGCTGCTTGCCGAGAGCTGCCACGTCGATATCCTCTTCCGACTGCTCGGAAAGACAAGCACAGGGCTGAGCACCACCGAGTCCCCGAGGCAGGAGTGTCTCTTCAAAATTGGGGGGTAAAGCAAGCCACCCCCCGCCCACCTCCGGGAGCTTTTTCCTTTTCCTTTTATTGAGATCTGACTTACATATAATATCATGCACCAATCTTAAATGTTCAGTTCAATGACTTCTTAATACGTCCCCCCAGGTATGACCACCACCCAAGTCAGCATATAGGGCATCTCCATCCCCCCCAGGAGGTATCCTCATGCCCCTCGCCCGCCAATATCCGGTCCCACCCAGGGTAACTGCTATTCTGACTCCTGTCACCTGGAGTGGTTTTGCCTGTCCTTGAACTTAGCATAAAAGGAGTCATACAGCACGTGCACTTTTGCTAGATGTGATGTTTTATAAATCATGTATATGGTGCTGATAAATACACAGGCTGTCTGCCAGAAGGAAGTGACCTGCTGCCTGGGGGCTGCTGGTAACCCTGGTCCCCAGTGTCTCCCCAGGGTCACCCCACCATCAGCCGAGACCCGCTGACCTGGATGTGGGCTCAACAGTTCAAAGAGGGCCAATGCGTTTCCCTGGCTGTGGCGTGAGGCCTCTGGCTGTGTAGGTCCCTACCCTGTCCCCACCCTCAGAGTCAGCCTCGAAGCTCAGATCAATCCCGGTGGGTGCCTGTCTTGTGAATCCTCCAAGGTGAGTGGCCTCCTGGGCCCCTGGTGAATTTGCCTCCAAGCCAGACCCCTGGCACGAAGGGCCATTGGCAGCGCATCACCCTCCTCCGTGTCCTGTCTCGGCCAGGGAGCGGGCCTTGGAGCTGCCACTGCTGCTCTCTTAGGGGCAGAGGCCCCACCCAGGAGACGGGGAGTGTGTGCCAGGCGCCCAGCTGCCGGTGAGCTCTCTGAAGCAGCCCAGAGCCAGGGGCTGGGTTTCAGAGAGGACCCCCGTGCCCATGTTCCCGTTTTTCTCCGTCTTACCTCAAAATGCTGAAAGCCAATTGTTCTCCGGTTTAATCGAAAGTAAGAATATGCAGCCAGAGCGATGGCTCCAATGACCAGGATGATGGCAAAGAACATCCCCGTTCCCAAGCCAGCGTGGCCTGAAGTCTGAACACAGAAAGGGGAGCGGTTGTTACTCAAAACTGTGACTTCCCCAAAGAGGTGTGCTTTCTGGAGCCTACCCCATTCTGGCTGGCCTGAGGCATCTTGGTACCAGTCGGGATAAAAATAACGATAAAATTGTTAACATGTATCTAGCCCTTACTATTTCCAGGGTCTGTTCTAAGCCCCCTTACACAAAATAATCCATTTAAATGTATAATAACACAAAGAGATAAAAACAATTTTTATTGTTTCCGCTTTCATACGGGAGAATGGAGACACAGCGGGTAAGCACTTGCCCAATATCACACAGCCTGTGAGTGGTAGAGGTGGGCTTTGGAAGCCAGCCTGGCTTTGGAACTTATGTGCTTAACCACTAGGCTGTGGAACTTCCCAGCAGCCAGCTGTGCTCGCCCCTCCCTCATACTTTTAGAACAAAGTTAGAATACTAACATCACCACCACCAACCAACCACAGCCGACCAACTCTTATATAGCATGTACTATGTGCCAGGGACTGTCTTCATTATTTTATATTAACTCGCCCTCCCAAGAACCCAGGGAGGAAGGCATTACGACCTCGATTTTGCAGATAAGAAAAATGGGGCTCAGTGATGTTCTGGGACTTGTCTAAGGTCACACGGTTACGAAGTGGAGATGCTCAGGATTTTCACTCCCTTTCCAGTGGTTTCTCCATTGGCCCATCCTGCCCTTTTCATTCAGCAGATATTGATGGTGACAGGTGTTATGTTGCTAACACACCGGGCGGGGGGGGGTGGGATGCAACAGGGCCGGCATCCCTGAGGCCAGCTGCCGTGGATGGGGGAGGCGCCTCCAGTATCCGGAGGCGGGGTGGACAGGGCTTCCGGGAGTAGTTTGCTTCTTGGGGAGTGGACATTGGGATTCCCCCTGGCCCCTCACCAGGAACCCTGGATACTCACCACTGGGGTGGGAGGTGCTTTTAAAGGCCTGGAAATGACATGAATAATCCCATTGGAGGCAAAGATGTCCCACTGCAGAATGGCTCTTCCATCAACGAACCTGGTCTCCTAGGGGAGATGAGAAGAGGCTGGTGGAGATCTCTGACCACCTGACTCTTACTCTCCATGTGGGCAGCCCTTTCATGGAGGAAAGTTGTCCAGTTTTCCCTGAGGTCGTGGCACCTGGGCTTCAGGCCAGTCCTCACTGACAGGTAGCTTAGGACTTGCGCTCACCCTCTGGACAGCCCAAAACACATTAGTAGCTCTTGTGCCAATAAGCTGATCTAAGAGCTGCAGAGACCCCAGGAGGTCATTCTGTCCAGCCCACTCGTTTAACAGATGAGAGTTCAGAAGGAAAATGGTATGTCCAAGATCACCCAGGTCGTAGGTGGCAAATCCCATGCCTCTGGATTCCAGATCCACTGCTGTGAACATCACACCACACTGTTAGAAAGGGATTTTAAGTGATCTAATTCCTTGCTAATCAAAGTGTGCTCCACTGGCTTGTGGCGTGGACAGTCACCTGAGAGTGCTTAGAAGTGCAGAACCTGAGGCCTCACAACCCACCCACTGAATCACAACATGCATTTGCACAAACCTGTAGGTGATTAAAATGCATAGTAAAGTTTGAGAAGCACTGGTCTAAACTACTGATCGTCGGTAATAAAGATCATTTATTAGGTAAAAATTAAAAGTAATTCATTTAGCCCTTGCTACATGTCAGACACTATTATCACACGTCGAAAGACTTGAATCACTGAATCTCCATAAAAGCCTATGATCTGACAAAACTGCAATGAGGTATCACCTCACACCAGTCAGAATGGCCGTCATCAGAAAGTCTACAAATAATAATTGCTGGAGAGGGTCTATCCAGCAATCCCACTCCTGGGCGTATATCTGGAGAAAACCATAATTCGAAAAGATACACGCACCCCAATGTTCATAGCAGCACTATTTACAATAGCCAAGACATGGAAGCAACCTAAATTTCCATTGACAGATGAATGGATAAAGAAGATGTGGTACATATATACAATGGAATATTACTCATCCATAGAAAAATGAAATAATGCCATTTGCAGCAACATGGATGGACCTAGAGATTATCACACTAAGTCAGGCAGAAAGACAAATTTTATCATATGTATCACTTATATGTGGAATCTAAAAAAATGATACAAACCAATTTATTTACAGAACAGAAACAGACTCACAGACAAAAAACAAACTTATGGTTAACGCAGGGGAAAGGTAGGGAGGAGGGATATATTAGGAGTATAGGATTAACAGATATACTCTACTATATATAAAATAGATAATTAACAAGGACCTACTATATAGCACAGGGAACTATAGTCAATATTTTGTAATAACCTATATGGGAAAAGAATCTGAAAAAGTATATATATAATTGAATATATATATAACTGAATCATTTTGCTGTACTCCTAAAACTAACACAACATTGTAAATCAACTATACTTCGATTAAAAAATATATTTTTAAAAAAGCCTATGATTTGAACATCATGGTTGTCATGGTCACATTACCACCACCACTATCACTACCTCTAATATCACTACCACCACTATCATCCCCACCGTCATCCATCATCATCATCAGAATAATCATCACCACCACCATCATCAACATCAACACACCACCATCATCAAAATAATATCGCTATTATTACCATCATAATTATCATCATTACCAACATCATTAACACCACCATTATCAAAATATCACTATTACCACCATCATAATCATCATCACCGTTACCACCACCACCATCATCATCATCATTAACACATCACCAACATCCCTGCTTTTCAGATGAGGAAATTGGGACACTTAGAAGTGAGATAACTTGTCTAAGTTCCTAGAGCTAGTGAGTGGCAGAACTGGTTTTCATACGAGGGTCATTTGACTTGAAGGCTCACATGTTAACACCTAGGATAGGCTGGCAATCTGACAGAAATAAGGGCAGAGAATCAGACTGCTTTAAAATGGTTTCATTTAAAGCTGGTTCACCAGCTTCTGGGGCTGGCGGTCACCAATGGCTTATTTCCCAAAGGGTAGGGGTGTGTTCTGGTGCGCAGCTAGTACCGCTAACTGCAGCTTTGGAGTTTACTTTCACATTATAAGAGTTGCCATCTATTAAGCACCTACTCTCTGCTAGGAGCTTGGCATATATTATCCCCACTTCCCCCTATAAGCCCAGAAGACTTTTCATACCAGTTGGCGCTGGTCCTGGCTGGAGGTGATGAGCAGCTGGCTTCCCAGCCTAGTGTGCAGGACGGTACCGTTGACAAGGTCATTGTAAAAAAAGATGCTGACGTTGGCGAGATGGTGCTCGATGTCCCGCCCAGACAGAGTCTGAGAGCAAAGAAGAGACACGAAAACGGTCTTTAAAGGCCAAGCAATATCTTCTCCTTTTAATGACGAGGATGACCCAGGGAAAAAAAATCACTTCGCAAAGCCTTGGTTTTTCTGCCTCCACTTTGAAAGTCATTTTTATGGACAAAGCAGAGCTTCCCAGTGGTGTCCTGGGAGGAATGGGTCTTGAGTGGGTAACAAGTGAGCAGAGCTATTGCTTCTCTCAGCCCTCAGTGGGGTCTGGGCTGTCAGAGCCCGTGGGTGGGCTGAATAAACACTGCCAGTTCCTCTGTGTGCCGTGACATGAAAAAGGTTGATGTAGTAGATCAGTTGCCCCCATGGCCCTGGTTCTTCACCCCTCCCCGTATCCCTGCTCTTTACCACATCATCTGAGGGCCTCCCACTCTGACTTTGGGCTCAGCCACATGACCTGTTGGGCCAGTGGCATATTAGCAAATGTGACCAGACGGGGGCTTAGAAAGCACTGGCAGGACTGGGCTTGCTCTCACCACAAGCCCGGGCTAGCCTGCTGGAGGATGAGAGCCCTGCGGAGCACAGCCCCAGACAAGCCAGCCTAGGTAACCTGACGGCCAGCCCGGCTTAGACACACGAGCACGCCTGGCCTGGCCCGGAAGAACTGCCAGCCGGTCTACAGCTGTTGGAGCTACATAAATGTGAAGCCACTGCGTTCTGGGGTCGTTTGTAGCCTTGCACTATGGTGGTGATAGGCCGCTGATACTGTCTAGAAGCGCTAGCCCAAAGCACAGACGTCAGGAGCCCAACTCACCTCATTTTCCCCCAGCCCGCTGTTCTGTGGCACAAAGAGGGTGCTTCGGATCGACAGGTCAGTCAGGTGTTTCAGAAACGCCCGGCCTCTGGCTGAGCTGTTGGAATAGGCCAGCACCTCCTGGGGAGAGGAAGGAGGTGGTCAGACGGGTCAGCCTGGTGTGCAGGGACCGGGGTGGCTGGAGAGGGTAGCATCACCCCTCTGGGAATATTCCTGCTGGTCGTCCCAACTCAGGCTGCCACTCGTCCGCTCTTCTGTCTGACTGCCCCTTGAGAAGACTGTAGGAGGATATTTCCTTTCCTCAATAAATCCTATGGTCCCAAGTCACGGCCAGATCACAGGCCATTCTCAACACGACAGCCCGTGTGGTCTTTGAAACATTAAGTGAAGTCTTGAGTCTCCTTTTGTCAAAACCCTGCAAGGGCCCCCACTTCTCCCAGAGGAAAAGCCAAAGTCCTTACAGTGGCCCGTGAGGCCCAAACCATCTGGACTGTTGCTCCTCTGACCCCGTGCCCGGCTGTCCTCTCGCTCACTCTGTTCCAGCCACGCTGGCCTCCCTGACGTTCCTCAAGCTTGCCCAGCACTCTCCTGCCTTTCATCCTTTGCCTGGTTGTTTCTTCTGTCTGGCAGATTCTTCCTCCAAATCTGCACGGTTAACTTCCTCTCTTCTGTTCACACTTTACTCACGTGTCGCCTTCTCACTAAGGCCTTTCCTCATCACTCTATGCAAAATGGGAACCCTGGGCTTCCCTGGTGGCGCAGTGGTTGAGAGTCCGCCTACCGATGCAGGGGACATGGGTTCGTGCCCCTGGCCGGGAAGATCCCACGTGCTGCTGAGCGGCTGCGCCCGTGAGCCATGGCCGCTGAGCCTGCGCGTCCGGAGCCTGTGCTCCACAACGGGAGAGGCCACAGTGGTGAGAGGCCCGTGTAACGCAAAAAAAAAAAAAAAAAAAAAAAATGGGAACCGTGTGGTTCCCCTTACCCTCCCCACCCCACCCCCCATGGCCTAGATCATCTTCTAGCTTTCAATACTATTTATTGTTTATTGTTTGTCTATTTTGTTCACTGATATATCTGAAGCACTTTGTAAGTACTCAATAAATACTCACTGAACAGATTTTAAAAAGTCACACTACCCAGTTCAGCTTTGTCATTGTGCAGAGAGTACCGCTGACACCCAGAGAAGATAATTTGCTGAAGGGCACGTAGCCAGTGAGTTTTGTTCTACACCGTCTTTTCTCTGAGATGCTGTCACAAGCCAGGCTCCCATGCAGCACAAGTATTGGTTTGGGTGTTTACCTTTAGAGTATTTACGGTAACGCTGAAGTTTTAGACGAGTTAGGTGGATACCTTTGGTCTGTGGAAAAAGGCTCGCCATTGTGGGGTCCTTGGTTTAGCTTCTGCCCTGCTCCTACAAGCCCTATACTTATGCTCAGTCCCCTCGCCTTGGCTATGTCCTTGACCTTGCTAAGCCTCAGTTTCTTTATCTGCAAAATGGGAATAACAGCAGAAGTGACTTCATAAGGTTGCATGAGGATTTATTCCTTCTAGCAAGTATTTATTGAGCACCTACTATATGCCAGCCACAAGGCAGAGAAAATCCTTCCCCTTATGGAGCTTATGTTCTATGAACCAAGTGAAAAGGGCCCTGAAAGGGCTCAGTACAATGCCCCGTGCGAAGGAAGTGCGTAAGAAATTTTAGCTATTGTTATTAAAATTATTAGCTCAGTTCTTTCATCAGTCAACACCAATTCCTTCTCTAACAGGGGCTTTCTCTTCATTGGATGTGACTTGTAGAATATTAAAGTGACTTTAAGTGCAGTGCAGGAATTCCCTGGTGGTCCAGTGGTTAGGACTCTGCGCTTTCACTGCCGAGGGTGTGGGTTCGATCCCTGGTTGGGGTAGTAAGATCCCGCAAGCCGCATGGTGCAGCCGAAAAGAAAAAAAAAAAAAGTGCAGTGCAAAATGCAAGCTGACCCCGTGTGGAGAATCTGGCTCACTGGGTGACCACCAGGTAGACTTAGCTAACTGTGCCCTACCCTGTCCACAAAGATAAAAGAGCACCTTACTCCTCCAGGGCCGACGCTGAAGCTGCTGTAGTTGCACACAGAGATAAGAATACCAGCTAATACCAGTACAGCATTTTGCATCTGCTGGCCACAGGGCTAAGCACTTTATAAATATTAGGTCATCTATTTATCACAGTGCCCCTATGAGACTGGTGCTATCATCATCTCCATTTTACAAATGAGCAAACTGAGGCTCAGAAGGGAAAGTAACTCATGTAAGGTGATGCACCAAGTGGCAAACCTAAGCTTCAGACTCGGGCAGTGAGGCTCAGTGTCCACGCCCTTTCGGGACTTTTTTTTTTTTTTTTTTTGGCTGCGCCACACGTCATGTGGGATCTTAGTTCCCTGACTAGGGATTGAACCCGCGGCCCCTGCATTGGAAGCGTGGGGTCTTAACTACTGGACTGCCAGGAAGTCCCTTTTTTTTTTTTTTTTGGTCAGTGTCCATGCTCTTAACTATGACTGTGAACCTCTGTCTTCTTTGAAGGACTCACCTCTCTAATACCTGCTTTGAGGCGACCCCTCCACCCCGAGGCGAAAGCAAACAGACATGGCACATACATACCGTCAGGAAGTTTGTGAGCGAGGGGAAGGACATCAGGACCTGCAACAGATTTCCACTGCACGAGAAGCCATCTCCCACGTAGCCTGCCTTGCAGGTGCAGTTCACATCTGGAAGGCAGGAGCACACGGGGGCCCGCCCCAGTGAGGCAGGGGCCTGGGCTGCCCCATCTCACCCTGGGAGGTCGGCTGGCCAGGCTGAGGATTGCTCAGCAGCTGCATGGCCTGGAATCTAAAGGGGCGTGTGGGCCGTTACCTTTCATCCGGTAGCAGAAGACATCCCACATTTCACTCTTGTTGTTTCTTGTTCCGTAGTCCACTATCCCAATGATACCAGAGCCACAGTTCTGGGAGGAGTAGGATGTGGGGTAGGCTACTCGCCCACTGTCCAGCCAGCCTGCTGAGCAGAGGTGGTACTTGGCCTGTAGGGACACAGATGTGGCCATGGGTCAGCTGTGATTTCATATTTGTTGTGGAGTTCTTTGGGTAACGTCTGACTCCCCCATCAGACTGAAAACTCCATGGAGTTTGGAATTATGGCTCATTTTGCCTATTGTACCCCGTGCCTGGAACATAGTAGGTGTTCATTAAATTTTTGTTGATTGAGCCATTGGATGGATGAAAGTGGTGCCTTCTCTTTCCTGTAGGTGCCCGGGTCCTTCACACTCATTTTTCTTCCCTCTGCTCTCGAGAAAGGATTTGCAATCAGCTATTTTTTCCCTGGGTGCAAATTCTTCTGCTTATGCGTTGATAGAACTGTAACCGATCATCAGTCATCATCCTCACCATCACCATTCACTGTAACACTTATTGAGAGCTTATTCTGGGCCAGGTTCTGTTGCAAGGGCTTTTCATGTGTCAGCACCTTTAACACTTATATCAACCCTTTGAGATAGAAACTTAAAAAAAACCTCTATCATATAATTGAGAAAATAGAGGCAAAAAGGGTTAAGTAACTTGCTCAAAGTCATACAGCCAGCGAGTAGCGGAGTTGAGATTCACACCCATGCAGTCTACTCCAGAGCTCTTAATCTTAAAAACTGAGTTCCTACTGTGTGCCAGTCACTGTACCATATTACCTTTAGTCCTTATACAAACATGCCCGGTGGGACAGAGGTTTCAATGGCTTGATCAAGGCCATACAACCAGCAAGCAGGAGAAACAAGAAATTCTGACCCTCCAAGATGCTGGGTCCTGGCATCAAAGGCTTTGCTCCTTGGTAAAGAAACGTCAGGTCTGAGGATCTGGTAGTGATGGAGGTTGGAGGGCAGTAACATCATCCTGATGGACAGTGGTCTCCTCTACTCCCAGTGAGCAGTCACTAGCAGGTCACTCAAAGTCGCTGACGTTTCCTAATTGGCTTCTGGTTTTAGAGGCTAAGAGAGTAGCCCTGACCAGAGCTCCATTTCCTCCCTGGCTGTGGCTGAGAGCTGGAGCACTTCCCATGTCCTCCTTTCACAGCCCCTCCAGACAAAGAGAGCCCCAGCTATTCCAGAAAACTCAGCTGCTTTGTGGGTTCAGGGAGACCCTAGGCTTGTGGTTAACTGATCTCTTTCTGGTTTCCATCTATGAGGTACACACTCCCAGTCTGTGCCTCTGCCTTGGTGGTTGAATGTCATGATCGAGAGAAGACTTTTGGAGTCAGGGGTACATGGAATGCTGGACCTGCCACTTCTTGGCTGGGTGACATTGGGCACATTACCTTTCAGAGCCTCAGTTGCCCTCTCTGTAAAAAGATAGGAATACCTACCTCCAGGGATGTTGTAAGAATGGACAGCAATGTCAGGGAAGCACCCCACACTGTGCCTGACACACGGTAGACTCCCGGTGGACATGACGAATCGTTATTGCTCCAGGAGCTCCCTGAACTCCCCGCTCCAGGAAGGCAACAGCCTGAGTCTCCCCTGTGTCCAGAGGAAGCTGCATCTCCTCCCCTGAAGACCCTGCCTGCACAGTGCCCGCCAACTGGGCCCCACCTTCTGGGCGTAGGAGAGCTGGTTGTAGGTTGCCATGGTTGCAGCTTCCTTGGTACAGGCCTCTCTGGCTTTGTCAAAGGTCAGCTTGTACTGGCCCAGCGGGGAGCGTAGATGGAACACTCCAGCGGTGGTATCTAGAAGGGGGAGGAGAGGAATCGTCCAGGCCAGCCCCCCTGGCTGGCAGTGCTTTCATCAGAGGTTTTCAAAGTGGAAGGCTGACCGTATCCCAGGGTTTCTTGGGATGCCACTCCCCTTTGAGATGTCATTTAAAATACTTATTTCTTTTCTAACTATGAAAGTAGCACGTGTCTGGTAGAAATCTGGGCCGTACGGAAAAGAAAAGAGAGGAACAAAAATCACCTACAGTCCCGCTCTCTGGAAATAATCATTACTCCATGGCTAACATTCTGATGTACTTCCGTACAGAATTTTTATTTTTGTAACTTTTAATTTTGATGTAATTTCACCCTTCCAGTCTTTTTCCCTGTCCGTTTACATGTCATATATACCACAAGTGTGGCAGTATGCTGCATATTTAGTTTTTAGAAATCTTTCTTATAACGTGAAATCACGATTATTTCCCAATATTATAAATTTTCTCTGGCAACATAATTTCCCCTTGACACTTTTAGTTGAACACTTTTTGTGAACTTCACAGCCATGAAAAAAAAATACATAAAAATGAATTTCTGCCAAGGACCCCATGTGTTTTCTGATTGCCACTATGCCTTTACAAAAGCTTTCTAGCCATTTTCCCCCTAAGATACTAGAAGATTTTAATCCTTTTTAAATAGTTGGTATCTTTTTTTTAACCAGTTAATGCAGAGACCAATGCATGTGACTTCAAGAAACAAGTCAAATTTTTATATTGTCAAGTTCTTTATCAAATGCCACTAAAACGGTACTTTCTACCCCCAAAAGAGCGAAGTTTAAGATTTTTTTTCTTTCTTTCTTTCTTTCTTTTTTTTTTTTGGCTGCCCGGCTTGCAGGATCTTAGTTCCCTGACCAGGGATCGAACCTGTGCCCCCTGCAGGGGTCCTAACCACTGGACCACCAGGGAATTCCCAAGATTTTCTTCTTTGACCGCAGACAATAGTATATTCATCCACAGGCCATGTAATCTTGTCAGCCACACCTGAAATATAAACACTTACCAATATAACAGCTTGGGGAAGGACGGAAAGGTGTTTAGCCTTGTCTCCTTCCCAAGTCAACACGATTCTTTTTTTAAAATTAATTATTTTTTGGCTGCGCTGGGTCTTTGTTGCTGTGCACAGGCTTTCTCTAGTTGCAGCGAGCGGGGGCTGCTCTTCGCTGCAGTGCGCAGGCTTCCCTTGTTGCGGAACACGGGCTCTAGGCATGTGGGCTTCAGTAGTTGCAGCACGTGGGCTCAGTAGTTGCAGCACATGGGCTCAGTAGTTGCAGCGTGCGGGCTCTAGGGTGTGTGGGCTTCAGTAGTTGTGGTGCGCGGGCTCAGTAGTTGTGGCTCGCGGGCTGTAGAGCACAGGCTCAGTAGTTGGGGCACATGGGTTTAGTGGCTACGCGGCATGTGGGATCTTCCCGGACCAGGGCTCGAACCCGTGTCCCCTGCACTGGCAGGCGGATTCTTAACCACTGCGCCACCAGGGAAGTCCCCACAATTCTTAATAGTGCCCTTGAGTGGATATAACAGTATATTTGATCATCCTTTACTGTTAGATATTTGTTATTTCTAATTTTTTGTGATGTTAGGTAATGCTGGGATGGTATGTTTCCCGTTATTCAATTCTTAGATTATTTCAATAGGATGTGTCCCTTGAATGTCATGAGGCTCTCTGCACACGTTGCCGAATTGGATGCCACAGAGGCTGTGTGAGTTTGCCCTCCTCGGAACTGTGTGAGAGTAGGCACTTCCTCCTGAGTGTGGGATGCCTCCGTAGCCTGCCCACCGGGACAGCTGAGGCATCCCAATGCCATCTCGTCTTCTTAAGGGTAACCACTCAGCCACAACAGAAGGTGGGTCCAGTGTGACGCTCAGTCACTTAATATCACTACCATCACTGTCTCAGTATTCATAAAAAGTAGAAGAGAAAACCCCCCTGGAGAAGATGGGCGATGTTCCACGAACTGAATAGATTCAGTGAGTTGTGGGAACAGGCAGGACTGGCTGAATGAATCGTGCCCTAAAGAAAAAAGCCAAGCACCTCTTGACTCCACACTCCTCCTGGCAAATGACTCATGAATCAACGTCCCTGGTCCCAACTGCTCATTCTTGACCCCATCCTAAATAACAACCGCCTACAGAATCTCCCTGCTTTGAAGTCCCACCATCACCTTGAAATAGAACTTGGAAGATCCATCATCACCTTGAACATAGACTGTCCCGAGCAAAGCTTTCAAAATTCTTGGGCCCCCCACTCCCAGACTGCTTTAACACCACCACTGGGTTGGTCTCTCGAGATGGAAACCTTACATTATGGTTGACCCTTTCCTTTTCTTCACTCTCCATGTCCACGGTGTGCCCTTTTCTCCCTCATCTTACTCCTCTTCCCCGCAGAGATCCTGTTACCTTGGGGTCATAGCCTTGATACTATGCTGTCCCTCCCACCATCGCCTCGTCCTTCTCAGCTGACCCCTGATAACTGCTGTCCCTGAGTCCTCCCAGCAGAAAGTCTTGCCAGCTCTTCTGTGCATAGCTCAACTCCAGCATCTTTCAAGCGTCTACTGTAGCCCCAGGCCTCTATTCAGCTCCCTGGGATTCCCTCTCTCATCCCACCCAGAGATCCTTCCCTTCTCTATTCTTTTTTAAAAAAAATTTACTGCGGTAAAATACACATAACATAAAATTCGCCTCTTGACCACTTTAAGTGTACAATTCCGTGGCATTAAGTACATTTACATGTGCAACCATGACCACTATCCATTTCTAGAATGTTTCCATCATCCCAAACAGAAACTTTGTACCCATTAAAGAATGAGCCCCTCTCCCCACCCTTCAGTAACCTCTATCCTTCCTTCTGTCTCTCTGAATTTGCCTATTATAGGTACCTTCTGTCTGTGGAAGAGTACAATGTTTGTCCTTTTGTGTCTGGCTTATTTCGTGGCGCATGTTTTCAAGGTTCATGGACGCTGTGGCATGCACAGAATTTCATTCCTTTTATAGGGTGAGTAATGTCCCACCGTATACTGCATTTTATCTATCCGTCCATAGGTTGAACATTTCAGTTGTTTCTGCCTTTTGGCTGTTGTGAATAATGCTGCTGTGAACGTGGGTGTACAAATATCTGCTTGAGTCCCTGCTTCCAATTTTTCTCTAACCAGCTTGCTCTCTCCCTTCAGTTGTACCATCAGCATGAGATAAATCGCTATCTTCTGTCTTATTACCTTTCTTCCCCCGGTCTTATTGATTAAAAAATGTCCTCAACTCCATTGGGAATCTCCTTGCAAGAAGAGACAGTGTCATATATTTGTCGTATCTCCTGTGTATTTCTCCTGCTTATATTTCCTCCACTTCATCCCCAAAATGGACTTGAGGTGTCTTAGGACTTGATGCGTGATAGGGACTGAATGTCTGTGTCCCCCACAAATTTGTATGTTGAAATCCGAACCCTCGATGTGCTTGATGTCAGCCTCCACTGGGTCCTGGGCAATGCATGGGCTGTTCGGTCCCAGTTTGTTTTTTAAGATTTTTTTTTCCTGATGTGGACCACTTTTGAAGTCTTTATTGGATTTGTTACAACATTTCTTCTGCTTTACGTTTTGCTTTTTTGGCCTTGAGGCATGTGGGATCCTAGCTCCCCTACCAGGGATCGAACTCACCCCCCTGCACTGGAAGGCGAAGTCCCAACCACTGCACCACTAGGGAAGTCCCTGACCCTTTGCTCTTGCAGAGGTCCCTTCCCCATGCCTGAGGCCAGGTGCTTCGGGCCACTGACCTTGGAAGTGGAGGTCAGCACAGTCAGCGTCGGCGTGGCACTGCCCATTGTCCTGCAGGCAGCGGTCGATGGGCAGCTGCTCCAGTTCACAGTCCAGCCCGTCTCCCACGTAATGACGTTTACATTCACACTTGTGCTTGCCCTGGGAGGGAAGAGTGGGAAAGATGAAAAAGGCCCTTCTCTGGGCCCCCAGAACCCCATGTGCTCCGCGGGCCACCATCCAGCACAGGAGGTGCTCAGAAGGGTAAGAAACATGCCTGTCCAGTCCGGTGGGGACTGAGTTACTGCTCCGTCTTGCTTTTGCACAGGCTCAGGATGGAATGTCCTCCTTTACATCTCAGCTCAGATGTCGCTTCCCTGACTCCCGGTCCCTTTTTATCACACTGGCCTGATTTTTGTTCCTCCTGACTCTTGGCCCTCTCTGAAGGTATCTTGTACACTCATTTCTGTACTGAAGATGCCCCCTCCCCCTACTCGTGTATAAGCTTTTGATCGCTACATCCTTGGCAGCTACAACAGCACAAAGTAGGTGCTTGATGACCGTTTGTTGAGTCAATGAATGATCCCATTTAACGTCCACAACAATCCTGTGAGGTTCGCAGTATTATGAGGCCCACTTTGTGAATGAGGAAACTGAGGTTCAGAGAGGTTAAGCAGCCAGCCCCAGACCACACAGCGTGTCAGGCCAGGAACAAAGACTCAAAGGCTGCCTGACTCAGAGTTCATGTCTATAACTATAATATAATTGACATCATCTCCCACCATCTTTCCTTCCCACCAGAGAAATGGGGCAACAGGGCACTGATTCCATTCTAGAAAGACCTGAGTGAGTGCCCAAACTGCACTTTTCCTGCCACCTCTTACCAACTTTTTTGGTTTTAATTAATTTTTATTTGGAATAATTTTAGATTTAGAGAAAAGTTGCAGAGAGAGAGTCTCCTTATATCCTCCACTCAGTTTCTCCTAACGTTAACATCTTCCAAAACCATAGTTCATTGTCAAAACTAAAAAGTTAGTGTTGGTGTATTATGATTAACTAAACAACAGACTTTATGTGGACTTCACCAGCTTTTCCAGTAAGGTCCTTTTTCTACCACTTCGTATTTAGCCTGCCGACTTAACAAGAAATAGACTCACGTGGGAAGAAGGCTTAGGAAGAGGCCAACGGTAACCCGAGTAGAGAAGCAAGGCTGAGCGAGGCACAAGGGCTCCCCACCCCCAATTTCCCCGGGGAGATGAGACTCACCGGGCCGGTCATCTGGCACGTGGCATGCTCATGACACCCGCCATTGAGGCCGTCCGCACAGGGGTCTATCTCCGTGCAGCTGTGGCCATCTCCCTGGTAGCCCTTCTGACAGCTGCAGGAGACCTTCGTGCCCTTCTGGGAGCACTTGGCGACCTTTGCACACCCCCCGTTGTTCTGTTTGCAGAAATCCACAACTGCAAGAGCAGAGGACAAGGGCTCAATGAACCACGCTCTGTGTAACACAGGCTTCAGATGGAGGTGTGGGTCACCCCAGGACCAGTGGCGCTGGGCGAGACAACGGGCTCCAACATTGCAGTGCCTTCTCTCCCTGTGCCTGGTGGCCTCTGTGCTGCATTTGCCAACACTAGTGTCCTGTGGCGAACACCCTCATAGACCAGGCCTGGTGACATCTGTCTACCTCTGCTCTTTTTTTTAATCACATACTTTACTTTGGTAGTAGTTTTCTAATGAGTTTGGGTTTTTAGTGTTAGGACATAGTCGCGTGCGCACGCGCGCGTGTGTGTGTAGGGTTAGTGCACTAGTGAGCACCTTGTGACATAGACATTGTTACCCCCATTCTGCAGATTAACAAATGGAAACTCAGAGCTTAACTGACCTGACAAAGGCAAACCAGCTACAACGTGGAGGGGCTGGGATTTAAAGCCAGGTTGGTTTGACTCCAAAGCCTGCACTTTCCCCACTGTTTTGTGTGCCCCTTAACCTTTGTTTTCTTGATCCCCCAAATTTCAACCTAATAGTAGATTAGCTCCAGCCTCAGGAGTAGCTGGAAAGCGCTCTGATTTCTCTCGTCTGACTTTTTGGCTAGAGTGGTGGCAGCCACTTGAGACCCTGAGAGCATGAACATGAGGACAAAAGGCCTCGGCCTAAGGCTGGCAGAGCAGAAAGACAGAACGTGGGTCTTTGCTGCCACTGCTGTTGCTGAGCTACTTCTAGACTGCCTCGTAGCAGATCACAGAACAACAGGTATAGCAAGATCTCAGTTCTGTAAAGAAAGTATATATCTCTATATGAAGATCTACTCATGAGAGCAGTTAGAAAGTATGCGTGCCCAGGACTAGTAGCTTCCCCCCAGTACCTATTGTCTTCTTTTTCTATAGTAGTAGATTTTCAGCTGGGCTTCATGGTTGTCCAACTGAAGACTACATTTCCCAGGCTGCCCTGTCCTAGGTGTGACAGATGATGAGGTTCCAGCCAATGGGGTGGAAGCAGACAGGATTTTAGCCTCTTCTAGGTGTGTCCTTAAAGGGAGGAGGTTTGCCTCCTCTCTCTCCCCCTCTATCCTGCTGCCTGGGATGTGCTTTGGTAGTGACCATCTTGGGCCAGGCAAGTGAACGATGGCAGAGCAACAAGATAGAAGGAGTCTGGGCCCCCAGGTGACCTTTCAGAGTGAAACCCTATGTTAGCCCTGGATGCCTCCATGCAAACTGCTATAAGAGATAAAAATAAACATTTAAACATCTGCCTTGTTTGTGCCACTGTTCATTTGGGTCTCTGTGTGGCTGAACCTATATTGTAACTACTAGAGACAGAGACATTTCAGTGTTCAAAGTGGTTCTCACCGAGTGGTGAGAGCACGTGTAGGTTTCACTGTTGTTTTTTAAATACTGTAGTATAGTTTCTCAATTTTTTTGAAGTAAGACTGGATTATCTGTAAAGTCACAGAAATACCATAAAACAAAGTGCATCACAGTTGGCAAAGCAGTTTCAAAGTCATGACCTGGGAAGTGGGCAGGTCAGGCATGAGCAAACCCATCGAGGAAAACTGAGTCGCAGAGAGGGTGGGTATTGCCGAAGCAGTCCGAGCAGGAAGCAGAAGGGCCGGGATGGAGCCCAGGCACCCTGACCAAGAGCCGCTCTGCTCCTAGCACCTCGCTGCTATTCCACCCATGCACGGATGGGACCTACCTGTACACGTTATTCCGTCCCCTTCATAATTCAGGTTACACTCACACGTGTTGTTCTCCTTACAGGTGGCATGAGCAGAACAAGGAGGCATGCACACGAGGGGCAGAACTGCAAAGAAAGAGGTCACCATTCATTCCACACCATGATGTGAAGGGTTGGGACCCACCTAAGGCATCTTCCTGAGACCCCATCTGGCCTGCCACTGTGTTTCAAAAGTGGCCCCTTATGGCAGGTGGACGGGGTGATTTGCTAAGGTCCCTCCCAGCCTGGAGATTCTGAGATTCCGGAATCACTCCTTTGTATTATTAAGACATTACTTCTGAAATGTTATCCAGATTAAAATGCAAATATGTTACCATTAGGGGCAACCAATGAACACTTTATACCTCAAAGTCCGCTAGCAAGGGTGAACTTAGCAGATTAGCTCTTTGGCCCTAAGGGCATGGGGTTCCAGAGGAGATGGTTAAATTGGAGGAGAAATTCCAAGGCCTTCTGTGGGCGCTGCAGAGCCTGGGAGAAGTCTGGGGCTTTGGTGGCTGGAAGGGGCTGCAGTATCAGGAGGCAGCATGAAGCCACGGGAGGAGGACAGGGGAGAGAAGAGGGCGAAGAACTGAAGTTAAGGGGACTGCTGGGCTGCTGGAGCTTCAGGTTGCTGATGCCCACAGGAAGAGCTTGGTCCTGCCCTTCTGCCCCCAGGGAGGATGAAGTGACAGTGCTTTACATTGGAGGATTCAACCTTTGACCGGAACACGAGGCTTGGGCTTCAAGGGAGGCCTCAGAAAACTGACAGCTCGGTAAGGACCAAGGTCATGACAAGGATGACAATGACGGATGGTGATAATGGAAGCTACTGTTTCTGAGTGCCCCACATGCACCGGACACCCCGAAGCCATGACCCCGACCCTCACAACAATCCTCCCCCGAAAGCCGTGCAACAGGCTCTCTTTCTTCGGACGAGCATCAAGCCTCGGAGAGGGTGGCTTAGCTGCGGCCGTTTGTCTAATACGCAGCTGAATCAGGGGTCATATCCTGGACTCCAGGGAACAGCACGTTTGCTGTGAAACCCTTCACCTCTGTGTCTGCACACATCTGGGCCTGGACCACGATCCCGAGGGACCCTTCCTGCCCAATCCCGTATACTTTGCTTGAGGTGGGTCCTTCCATGATTGACAGGACTGCATGCTGGTTTCATGGGTTTGAGTTAAATCGTGTCATCTAGTTTCCTTCACGTCACCAGATCTCTGGACCCTGGGGCCACACAGCCAAGTCATCTATTCCTCGTGGAAAAGGGAACCCCGGCTTTGTTGTTTCTTTCCGATGTCGCTAAGACCCCCACCCTCAGTCGGCCGCTCTCCGGCAGGGTCCGCTGCAGCACAGGGCTGCCGGCAGGTGGCCGCCCCCAGGACAGACCTGTCTGCGTGTCACAGAAGCGGCCCGTCCACCCCGTTTCACAGACGCACTGCCCAGAGCCCGTGATCCCGTCGTGGCACTGTCCGTGGTCCGAGCAGCCACAGGCTGTGGAGCGAGTTGGAGTGTGATCAGTCGGCAGAGGTCAGGGATTGAAACGCAGTCAACCAAGCCCACCGACCACATGCTGGCTGTGCTGCTGGTTCGGAAGGCACCGTGTTTATCCACGTCCATTCACTCATTCATTCAGACTTTCAAAAAATAACCAATTCAGGGGCTGTCATGAGGCAGACACTCCCAGGCAATGAGGTTACAGCAGAAAACCCAAGACATAAGGTCCCTGTTCTCAGGGAGCTTACAGTCTAGCAGTACCTGGTTATCGAACACGTAATTATAAATACAGTGATTGTTGTAAACACAGAAGTAGAGGGTATCATGGGGTATGTAACTGAACAGTAGGGGGAGGGAACATCATCTGGGCCTCCTAACAGAGAAAGGGACTGAATGGTCAAACCTTCAAGAAATATACCAATCCTTCTGCTTCTTACCACCTCCAGCAGCACCACTCTAGCCCACGGCATCACCGGCTCTCACCCAGAACGTGGCATTAGCCTCCCCAAAGCTGGCCCTGCTTCTGCTCGTGCGCTCCCATGGTGCACTCTCCACGGGGCAGCTGGGGTGGTCCTTTCCAATCTGCTCAGGACAACCCCCCCGCCCCCCATTCACAATCCTTTACTGGCCGCCATCACACTTAGATTAGACGCTGAAGACCTGTCTCTGGGCAAGAAGCTCCTATGTTATCTGGCCCCTGGCGACCTTCAGATTCCTTCTTCTCCCTTTCTCCCTCTTCTTTGCCCACCCTGCTCAGCCACCTTGGCCGCTCTGCTGTTCCTTGCAAGCCAAGCCCATGCCTGCCTCAGGGCCTTTGCACTTGCTTGTCTCTCTTCCAGGAAAGCCATTCCTCTAGCCTGCACTGTCCATCAGAGCAGCCGCTCATCACACGTGGCTATCTAAATGTAAACTAATTAAAAAAACCAAAACTCAGTTCCTTAGTCACAGGTTTTGAGTACTCAACATCCACTTGTGGCTAGCGGCTACCACTCCTCGTGGCGGAGTCACAGAGCATTTCCATCGTCACTGAAATTGGACCGGACAGAGCTGCTATTGACAGTCCCACTCCTGGCCCCCTCACCTCTGTTAGGTCTCTACTCAAATATTTCATGAGATGTCTTCTGGACCAGTGCCTCCTTTCTATCTCGACTCCCTTCATCTGCTTCATCTTCTTTATGCCTTTCTATCTATTTTTGTTTCTGTCATCTTTGTTTCCTCCCTTTGAATGTACACTCCTTGAAAGCTGGGATTTTGAAAGCTAAGTTCTATAACTTAGAACCATTCCTGGCTTTTGGTCAAGTCACTAAGCCTCTTTGTGCCTCAGCTTCTTCATCTGCTAAGTGGGGATGATAAAGAGTACCCACCTCAGAGGCTTGTTGTGAGGATTAGATGGTACAACATACCTGCCTGGCACATAGCAGGCACTCCACACACATTAGCTGTCAACATTAGTAAGGACTCAGCATATATGTGATAGTTGAATGACTGAATGAGTGTTGGTCGGCCACAGCTTGCCTTGGTGGCTGCAGGGGTTGTGAGTTTCACTTCTAGAGGGGAGGCTCTTTCAGTGGATGGAAACTGGGAATATATCCAAGGAGGAAAAAAGCATGTGAGGGCAGGCAGATGGGAGGTGGGTGGCCAGGAAAGAGAGGAAGAAGGATGCTTCCAGCTCAGGTGGATGGTGTGCATTGGGGCAGGGAGCACAGAGCCGAATGACAGGCAGGAGCTCAGGGGAGTGGGTGCCACATACGCTGACAGTCAGGCCCGAATCTCCCTGGCCAGCACAGCTCACACGCTGTCCCGTTGAAGCCGGTGTTGCATTTACACTGTCCCGCGGGTGAGTACTGATCGAGGCAGACACCCCGGTTGCTACATGGGGTATCTGGTCCTCCAGGGCAGGCTGGAAGAGATGAAACAGCAGTGACTCAACAGCCTCCCCAGACCCAGAGCAGCTCAGCGCCTTTGTGAACATGCTGCTAAACCGTCCTCAGCTGTGGGTTCTGTCCTCTGTGGCCCCGGGGACATAGCCACATAGTGTCACTGGATGTTCAGAGCAACCCACTGGCCTATGGCTTAACTATATCTGATAGGGGGGCTTCCCTGGTAGCGCAGTGGTTGAGAGTCTGCCTGCCGATGCAGGGGACACGGGTTCGTGCCGCGGTCCGGGAAGATCCCACATGCCGCGGAGTGGCTGGGCCCGTGAGCCATGGCTGCTGAGCCTGCGCGTCCGGAGCCTGTGCTCCGCGACGGGAGAGGCCACAACAGAGAAAGGCCCACGTACCGCAAAAAAAAAAAAAAAAAAAATCTATCTATCTATCTATCTATCTATCTATCTATCTATCTATCTATCTAATAGGACTGGCAGAGCAATATACTGAACTGTGCACTGTATTTGGGGGTCAGGAGACCTGGATTTGTGTTGATCTGGGCTGAATAATGAACTTGCTCTGAGCTTCGGTTCTCTTAGCTCTAGAGGAGGAGGGGGAGGGTGATGACAGAGTACCCACTCTAAGGATCAGATGAGACACTGTAACCAAGAGCATTTGAAAATATAAAGCGCTGAACAAATGTAAGGGATGACACTGACTTTTATCAATGGTCTGTGCTTTAGTGATGGACAGTGGAGTGGAGGCTGAGTGATTGCGTGGACTCCCAGCCCAGAATTTTCTCAACTGGACCATGATGAATGGAGTATGCATGGTACTTAAAACCATGGCTTCTGGAGACATACTATGGGACCTTAAACGTGCTTCTTATCCAATCTGTGCCTGATTTCATCATCTGTAAAATGGGGATGACAATGGAACCTACTGCTTAGGGGTTGCTGTGAGGTTCAGATGTTCCCATATATGGGAAGTAGCACTCAATACATGTGCCCACTTAAATCAATGCATGGTGGATGAGAAGTTCTATGGCATTTGTTATGCTTTTGCTGCTGCGTTATTGGCTAGAAGTCGTATCTAGACAAAGGGGTTTCAGGAGCCCTTTCCTGAAAGGGTGAGATGAGGGAGGGAGGGCGATGTTACACATAACGGGAGATTTCAGGAAATAATGGCCCATTCATATCACATTGGTATAGCAACCTGCCAAGGTAGATGTCTTTAGACGCGTTTAAACTAGCATGCTTGTCAGTATCATAGACTGGTGTCAGAAGTGAAATACGGTGTTTCTAACCCCATGGGAAATGTCTTATGCTATAACGTCAAGCAGAAAAGCATGACACGTGATTTACAATCTATGCACAGTAGAATCTCAACTCTGTAAAAACCAAATATGACAAGAAAAAAAAAAAAAAGGAGAAGGAAAGCTGCACAGCTCTTCAGAATAATTGCTTTTGGATCTTTTCTTAGCAGAATCATGAAGAGTGATATACTCCCCTGCTCCCCGTGCCCCACCGCCCCCGGTCCCCCATACAGTACTTTCAAATGCTCCACAGTGATTGTACAATCATTTCAGAATTGCAAGGCAGTAAGAGGCTCCCTTACCCTGACAGTCTGGCCAGAAGTAGCCCTTGCAGCACTTGGGGAGCTGTATCACCAGGGTGCACTGCTGCTTGCAGCCTTCCAGGTTCCTCCTGAAGGGCAAGTCGTACAGACACTTCCGCTTCTCACCCTAAAGGAAGAGATTGAACCATCCCTCCACCTTCCATCCCCTTGGGCTCTTGGGCTCTAGTGCGCCCCCAGTGGGAAATCCCGGGTACTGCCCAAGTAGAAAATGGGACTCAACGGTCATGAGCCCCGTACAGGGAATTCTCTTCTTAGGGGTGCAGAGAGACAAATGAATGGGGGAGGGGGCAGAGGTGGAGTCCACAGAAAGAAGATTTCTCCCCATCTTAACCCTTAGAGCTGTTTGCAGAAGGTGTGATTGCCTGAGAAGGGAGTGGGGAAGAGGTGGCTTTCTATCAGAAGAGGGGTCTGGCCTGGCTCCAGGAACATCAGTAGAGAGGGTATGGGGCTACAGTTCATTTTGTAGGGGTGTTTCTGTGAGAGGGGTTACTGGTAGGGTAGAAAGAGCTTGGCTTTGGAGTAAGTACTAAAACTAATACTTAATGAGCACTTGCTCTGTGCCAGGCTCTGTACCCACATTTAAAAACTTACTTTTCCTAATAATCACACACAGAACTGTTATTAGCTCCATTTTGCAGAGGCAAAAACATATAAAATGACTTGCCAAAGATTACCCACGAGAATTTGACCCCATAACTGTGGACCCCAAATTTCATTGGCTTAACCATTACTCTTACATTGCATGCTGGGCTCTAATCCTAGCTTTGCTCCTTACTAGCTGTGTGGCCTCAGGCTGATTGCTTATCCTCTCTGAGGCTCATCTGTTGTAAGTGGAGGTAATATATTTTTCTATAGATATTATAATGGGGAATAGGGATAATGTCAAAGGGGCCAGCACAGAGCCGGGGACATGAACAGCAACTAACAAAATACAACTATTATTTTTATAATTATAATTATCTTTGCAACCCCTTCTAGGTCTGTAATCCCATGACTCTCCTAGACAGTTTCTTAAAAGATGGATAGTGGGTTGACAGGCTGCCTGGGCTAAGAATGTTCATCTCTAATCCCACTGGCCTGACTGTTGAAAGAAAGACATAAACTAATTACACACAGTTATAACACACTTGCAGATGCACACGCATGCACACGCATAGCTACCAGGAGACTGGGGTCTGATAGGGAAACAAACCTATCACTCTCCAAACGTTATCACTGTGTTCATAATTACCTTTGGTTTAGTCCACCTGGGGCAGCTGGGAGTATGAACACAGCTCCCACAGTTCCCCTAGTACGCAAGAAAAGAAACACTTAAAAATCCAGAATATTGGGAAACACAAGGAATGCCCCAGGTTAATGCCTTGATTATGTGACTAAGAACTTAATGAATCTTAAGATTCTGGCTATGATCAAGAATATAAAAGCAAACACTCTGTAACTTTGCCATAGAGAATTCTGAAGGTATGTCGTGGACCTCAATTCCTTAGTCTAGTTCTTTGAGGTAAAAATTCCCTGTTAGATGGTGGTGGACCAGGGCGGGGTCACACAGGCACACGGTATAGCAGCAGTGGGAAACGTGGATGCAGGTGTCAGTTCCATTATAAATCAGCTGTAATTGTTCTAGCTAATCACATTCTTTGATGCTTAGTCTTCTGATCTATAAAACAGGGATAATAATTCTTGTTGCTATTTGATTTTCAGGGGATTGATGGGTGAGGAAAAATGATTAACTGAAAAAACTGTCTGTATATATACTTTGAAAGTGAAGAAATTAACAACTGGTTTTTCATCTCCTACTCTGGCTGTTATCCTAGTAATTTGGGATATTTATTGAATGATTACAAGTTGCCCGGTACAGAAATCAACTGGTGACAGACTTTGCCATGTAAGTCACTTCACCTCTTTGAGACTCAATTTACAAGTTTGCATAATAGAGCAGATGATAACTGCTTCTACTATTGGATAGGGGTAAGATGAGCATTGGATGGATGAATGTGTGTGAGATGTACACACGCCTCATACAGTGCAGGACCCGGGACGGAAGTTCAGCCAGTGTTAATGAATGAGCAAATGAATGGAGGGATGGTGGCATGTATTAGATCGAACCATATGAAACTGCCACTTTTGTAGTCATACCCTGTCAAGTACAGCACTTCTCATGGTTTTTTCTGGCAGAGGCTCAAAAAGTGCTTGTAGAATGGTTAAGGGAATGACTGTGGGTGGGCGGGCTTGAAAATGGCTGGTAGAACAGCGGCACACAGTTGCTTCCCAACAACTGTTTCCTTAATGGCCGGGGGATGGATGGATGGGTGTGTGGGTGGATAAATGAGCGCGGGCGAGGCTCGTACGGGACTAAGGAGACGTTAATCTGAAGAGCACTGTCGGGCTTCCCTGGTGGCGCAGTGGTTGAGAGTCCGCCTGCCAATGCAGGGGAAACGGGTTCGAGCCTTGGTCTGGGAAGATCCCACATGCCGCGGAGCAACTAAGCCCGTGCGCCACAACTACTGAGCCTGCGCTCTAGAGCACGCGAGCCACAACTACTAACGCCACGTGCTACAACTACTGAAGCCCACGCGCCTAGAGCCCGTGCTCTGCAACAAGAGAAGCCACTGCAATGAGAAGCCCGTGCCCCGTGACGAAGAGTAGCCCCCGCTCGCCGCAACTAGAGAAAGCCCGCACACAGCAACAAAGACCCAATGCAGCCAAAAATAAATAAATAAAATAAATTTATGAAGAGCACTGTCATGTGGTGCTCTGATCCCTTGGGTCCTGTGTTCACTGGGGACCAGCCCTCTGTGGCTTCACAGCAGGGTCCCACAACCCATGAGGGCTGTTCCTTGACCCAAGGTTCCCTTACTACAGTAGTGTTTTTAGGACTGACCGAGACATCGAACGTGGTAAAAGTGTCACAGCGGCCCCCCAGGGTGGGGTCGATCAGTAGACAGTCAATGCCGTAGGCCACGCCCAGGTCAAATAAGAGCTCCCGCTGCACAATTCTGCACATTTGGCCGTTCAGGAAGAGCTCGCCCTGTGACAGAGGGAGAGAGAGCAGGGGAATAGTCAACAATCCTCAGACTTCTCCTCTTCCCAGGCCATGGAATGTGGCCAGCACCTGCTAGAGTCACAAAGAACTGCTACGTATCGACGGCCAACATCTTCATCTCAGACACGCAGTACGTATTACATCCGAGTACTGTCCTTCGTGCTTTACCTGTGCAAATTCTTTCAATCCTGACAACATCCCGAGGATGTGGCTACTCTTGCTGGTATCCCCATTCACGGATGAAGAAACTGAGGCAGGGAGTGGTTAGATAACTCACGAAGGTGACGCAGTCGGTAAGTGGTGGTGCAGGCGTTCACGCCCAGGCTGGCAGCCTCAGCCCACACCCCTGGCCACTCGGCAACACTGCCTCTACCAAAGTAGAAACGCTGGCAGTGGGGGTAACAGGGTGGGGTAGGGATGGCCTGGCCGTGGCCCAGGATAAACCTGGTTGACATGGCCACTTCGCGTGCAGTTACCCGGTTTTCATATTTAGTGCCAGCACCTAGCACAGCTACCGGTACAACTTCCTTTCCAAAATATACACTGATGGGCTTTACCCTTTTAACGATAACTTTTTCACGTATACTAGGCATTGTCTAAACTGTGCTCTAGATACATGATTTTGTTTCATGCTTGCAACAGTCCTCAGGCTTTCTTTCCTAAGGTCCACCCAGCTAGTAAATTGATGGATATATTTCCCTCCCAGGAAGCAAATGCTTTTAGAAAGTTCCACGAAAAGAAAAAGATAAATCTCTCTCTAGTGTTTGATGGGATGTACACTGTGTAACTCAGTGGAAAGGACACTGGAAAACTGCAGTTGAGTCCCCCCACTTCTACTTATACACTGTGTGAACAAGTCCCTGAACTTTCCTGAGGTTTAATTGTTTTTACCAGGTAAATAGGATTAATGATTCCATTGCATAGAGTTGTTATAAAGTTCCAACTAAATAGTACTCTGGGGACTTCCCTGGTGGTCCAGTGGTAAAGAATCCGCCTTCCAATGCAGGGGACGCGGATTCCATCCTTGGTCAGGGAACTAAAATGTCACATGCCGTGGAGCAACTAAGCCCGTGTGCCACAACTACTGAGCTCGCTCGCCTCAACTAGAGAGCCTGCATGCTGCAAACTACAGAGCCCATGCGCTCTGGAAGCCACACACCACAACTAGAGAAGAGAAAACCCGCACGCCACAACTAGACAGAAGCCTGCGTACCAAAACGAAGAGCCCGCACGCCGCAACGAAAGATCCCGTGTGCTGCAACTAAGACCCGATGCAGCCAAAAAACTAAATAAATAAAAAATAAAAAAAAATAGTACTCTGAGTACAAAGTGCCTGAAAGTTCTATTAGCACTCAGGATGAGCAGTGAACATTTGTCTTCTTCTTCTTTGATAAATGTCCAGTTTGGTCTATGGAGACAGTATAGTTGATCTCAAGAGAGTACGTACATTAGGATAACTTTCCAGAAGTTGGGATGTAAAGATGCTAACACTCTTCACATTCGGTAACAAATTCAATGCAATTCCAATCCAATCACCAAAGGGATTCTGGCTTGTCAGAAGATGTAAACAGAATGTTATCTGGGACTTCTCAGAAGGCTCCTTGAAGGTCATCAACTCAGCTTGGAGCTGCATCCCTTTTGCCCTTTCTCCTTTCTACTGCCTGGAAAGTGGACATGATGGCTGGAGCTCCAACAGTTATGTTGGACCTTGAGGTGACTGTGAGGCTGGAAACATGTGCTGCAGAGCAGGAAGACAGAAGGAGCTCCCCCAGTGAGCTATCATACTAGCTCTGGATTGGCTACTTCCAGATTTTTTTTTTATAAGAGAGAGAAACCCTTACATATTTAAGCCACTGCCATTTTCCATTAAATAAAAGATAGAGGATGTAGCTACTATTATCCCATCAGACCCATTCATCACATGGAATTACAGGAAGGTAATATTGTTAAGGAGCTAGCCAAGGAAGGTGAAAATTGCAAATTTTCTCTTTGTTGGCCTATCTAGGTAGATGTAACCCAGAGCTGGCTCTGACATGCTCTGAGAGGGCTGGAGGGGAAGCTGCAGTAGGGCTGGGAAGGAAGGAAAAGGAATGACAGTGTACTTTCTTGCTTCAGGGAAGCGTCTCACACTGGAAAATAAATCTTCCCCAAAAATCAACCAAAAGCTGCTCTCTGCAAGTGTCAAGGGAGGCTCCCTGACACCTGGTGAGGGCTTGGGCTGGACAGGACTTTTCAGGTTTTTCATATCCACTTACTCAGGGGAGATAGCCCTGAAGGCAGTGAGAGAAAAGAGCTTGCTGTCAACGTGGGAAAAAATGAACAACTCCTGGAAGGGGCAGTGGTTGGAGAATGCACTCCCAACTTCCACTGGGTGACGATACTCACGATGTCACTGCCAGCTCCGCACTTCACACTCAGCTCGGAACCTTGCAGGGTCTTCCAGGTAGCAGACCTGGGGAGATCTACTGCCAAAACCTGTAGGAGTGATGATGCCACATTAACACCCCAAATCTGGGCTGAAGAATGGCCCCAAGGAGCTTCCCCAACAAACCAAATTCAGACACAATTTTTCTAAGAGTTCTAATAATTCCAGCTTTAAAATGACAGTAGATATAATCAAATGCAAGAATAAGTGTGGGCTCTCTAGGAAGTTGGACATTTTTTCTGTGGGGAAAGTCTCCTCTAGCTGGTTTCAATCAGCCTTCCATCCCCATCTATGCTCGGGAGTCCATGGAAGATGGTGCGTTGGTGTATGAAGCCTGTGGCAGGATCGGAGTTAGGGAGATGGCATAGGGCGCTGTGATGGGTTAAATTGTGTCCCCTCAAAAGTTTTACTGAAGTCTTGGTCCCCATTACCTCAAAATGTGACCTTGCTTGGAAATAAGATCATTGCAGATGTAATTAGTTGAGATGAGGTCATACCAGAGTAGAGTGGACCCTTAATCCAATATGACTGGTGCCTTTTTAAGAAGAGAGGAGAGTGCCACGTGAAGACACAGAAACACACAGGGAGAAGATAGAGAGCCATGTGGCAACAGGGCCAGAGACTGGAGGGACGCACTACAAGGCAGCGTTGCCAAGGATGTCTGGCAACCACCAGAAGCTAAGAGAGAGGCAGGGAGCAGACCCTCCCCCAGAGCTTTCAGCAGGAACAGCCTTGTCAACACCGTGATTTCAGGCCTCTGGCCTCCAGAGCTCCGAGGGAATACATTTCTGTTGTTTCAAGCCACCCAGTTTGTGGTAATCGGTTATGGCAGCCCTAGGAAACCACTACAGGTCCTACGAATTCACCAGAGGGAGGGCATTTGGCCTTCCTGGATTAGGTGTCTCATTCCTGGAGGGAAACAGGGTCCCGGCTGAGGACCCAAAGAGACAGGGTTTTAGCAAGAGCTGCCATGTTCCCACAAGATCCTGCTTCCCTGATCACAGAGGATCGGCTCAGGAGCCAACAGCTGGCCACAGCTGGATGAATCAGACCTTTGCCTAGAAACTCTGGAATTGGGAGAGATAGAGTCATTCTGGGAGAAACCTGGGGACTGTCGTCAACGGCCACTTTGCCATGTGAACTAGGGCAGGGAGGAAGCTGGTCTGCAGTACAAGAGGGGAGGGATGCTCTTGGGTGTTGGTTAAAGTTGGGACAAAAACAGTGGCCAGTGGGAGAAACAGAACGAGATGTGCTACACTGCAGGGGTCAATTCACCACAGGCAGTCAGAGGAGGACACAGTGGGGCAGGGGATGCTCAGGCCACCTTCGTACCATGGGGGGGGGGGGCGGGAGATGCATGGACAATTCCTGGATTTGATCACCCCAGGGGCACCCCTGCAACTCCCGTCTGTGTGAAAACAAAATACCTTGGAATCTCGGATCACGTGGAACTTCAAATATTCCTTCAACTTGTCCTTGTTGTCTTGGTTGAACAGGAAGTCCTGTTGTTCAGGGGGCAGGGCTTGGAGGGCTTGGTCGCTGGGCCAGAAGAGAGTGACCGGGGTGTGGATAGGGTCAGTGATGACACTCAGCAAGCCCGAGTCCTGAAACGCAGGGAGCTGGTCACATGCGCAGCAGAGCCCAGCCAAGAGGCACAGGCTCTCCTTGAGGACCAGAGCCAGCCAGCCTGGGGTCCCCTCCGTGCCTGCCCTGGGGCTTCTGGGGACTCTGGCTGGTCCCTAAAACTAGGGGCCCATCAGACTCCAGTCATCCTGAGCTTCATTTTCTTAGAAAGTAAAACAGAAAGTCAAATTCTGGGCTTTTGTTAATAGGGAAACACTTTAGCAAGTATCTCTCCTTCTCTCTTTTTTTGCCACTACTCTCGTCCAAATATTTTAATTTCTGGAAGACCCACTTGGCACTTTTCTCATATTTCATTAAAAAAACGTGAAACCTATGCAATATTGAGATACTCCTGTATATTTAGAAGACTTCTAGATCACACAGAGTCAAAAAAAGAACTTGCCAGATGAATGGGTAAGAATCATTTTGAGAACCTTCTCTAGCAGGGGTGCAGCATACCTTTGTTTTCTTATAATTTTCCCAACAACATTATGAAGTAGGCTTTATTATTCCCTTTCTTTGAGCCCCAGAGAAGCTTGCTACCTTGCAATAAAAGCCTGTGTTCAAGCAGACCTGATGTCCAGGTATGGGGGGTAGTATAAGGTTTAGGGGCTGGGTGCGTGGGCAAAGATACTGGTCTGTAACACCCCTGGAGAGTCTCATTAAGAACACCTTCAAATCTCCATTTCTAAAAAGCTCCCCAGAGAACCCGAGCCCCAGGCCATTTTGGAAATCACTACACCAGGTTTGTTGACTGCGCCGTGGGAGCCCCAGGGTTCTTAGAGCCCTCCTGGGACTGCTGGGGTTAGGTGGCGGAGAGGGGTCTTGGAGAACCCCGCTCCTTCCTGATTCTCCTCCGAAATCTTTGAACAAGAAGTTTCTCTACTCAATTCGTGGGAGTCACCTCTGAAGTCAGAAAAATGTGGTTTGAAATGTAATTTCTGCCCGTCTCATCAGCACAGACTTCCCATCTCTGTGTCTCAGTTTCCCCATCTTGGTAACAGGGGTGATAATTCCAGATGTGAAGCACCTATTTCAGGAACGGGCACATCCTAATTCCTTTCCCTCGCTCCAGCCTCAAATACCTCAATTTCTAACTCAGCCAGGGAACAAACCCTACAACATTTGGGGAATGGAGTGGCAGAGAATGACTTTGTTCTTCAGAAAAGTAGGACTTTCCCAAAGATCCCACAACAGCTGGCTAGTGCCGCAGACAAAAACCACACAACAAACAAAAAACCCTCCAAACACCAAACCTCTTTAGGTAGGTTATATCCCCTGAGGTAACTTTCCTGCTAGGTTTTTACCTGTATCAAGTTGCTAAATTTGATGTAGCCATGGTTTATTGCCACTGTTGTAAGATTTTGCTGCAAAAACAATAAGAATGGGAATGAAACTTTTCTGCCTACAGTTCACAAAGCACTTTAACAAAAGCTCAACTGAATAAAACGAGGGGAAGATAGCGTGGCAGGTACTGTAGGTTGGCTCGTCAGCACCCACCCCAGCTCCACTGTACCCATGCCTTCCTGCTTTACAGAGGCTGGATGGCCAAACACTGCATTTTCCCAGACTGCCTTGCAGCTAGAGTCCCATATGTGATATGGGATACCCCAGGCGGAGGTGCTTGTGCAAGACTTAGAGGTGAAAAGAAACAACATGAGGTGGTGGCGGCTGCTAGCAGGAATATCAGATCTTCTGACAAGCACAGGGTGGAGGCATCTGGTATCCGGACTCTCATGTCCTAGTGATGAGGCTGGAGACAGGTGGCATGGGCGTAGCTGGTATAGGACAGCCCTACGGTGAAGTCAGGTGTCCTCCCTTTGTAGGTGTCCCTGGGCTGCTTTGTTCCCAGCTGTGTAGCATCTGAATTAGGCTCTTTGGTTTTCTAAGAGATTTAGTGATATACTTAATATCTTTAGAAACTCTTCTTTATTTAAGTGAGATATAGTGGGTTCTGCTGTCTGCAATGAAGAACCCAATACTAATAAATAACAAAAAAGTTGAAATTGTCTTTTCTGTCAATTGAGAAGACATTTTACTCCTGGTTCAGTTTTAGTGGTATCTGTCTATCTACCTACCTATCACCTATCTATCTATCTATCATCTATCAATCACCTGTCATCTGTCTCTCTCACACATCATCATCATCAACCATCTATGTAATTTCTCCATCTTCCAAATCTATACAAGACCACCTGCCCTTGTGGACACTAAAGAAAAACGTATAAAATCCATTCACTTATTTAAAATAGCCTTTTGCCTATTTACTTCTTACTAAGAATGGTATTTATGAGGTTTTTAATAGTAGCTTGAGATTGAAGCAGCGAAATTAAAACGTCTTGAAACAATGCCTCAAAATCAGAACTGAGGTAATAAATGATGAGTATTGTGAGTCATTCCACGCTGAGAGCCTGACAATGAGTTCACCCACCAGAATCCTTCCAGAGGCATCTTTAGGGGTGACAAGCAAGTTTTGGGGAGATAGCAACTTGTCTATGATGTGGATGATTCCGTTGGTACTGATGATATCACTGGATATGATCTTAGCTTTATTATTTATCAACACTGTGTCCTGAAATCAATCAAAAAAGAAAAGAAAAAGGAAATGAGCACGAGGAGAAACAGACACAAAATCACTTTTTTCAAAACGTTTCACGAACATGTTACATCATCGTGAAAGTGAGCACTTGCGTAGAGCCGCGGGAAAAATCTGAAGATACAAATTACTTGAGCACGTTTTTTATTATGATTATATTAAAAAAAACTGAGACAAGAATGTAATTTTCACCTGGAGAAGTTAATAGCAAATAACCAAAACAGTCACTTCACTGTGATCCTCAGCTATGAAATAAAAAGCAGATCAAAATTGGCTTCTCTTTCACATGTGTTCTCTACACCACCAGCCCCCCTGCTGACCCCACTACACACTTTTTTCCCTTTGTAATGGATTCCACAGCCACCATTCCTTTCTCTTTGTGGGAGGGAAGGGATCAGCAGGGTCAAATGCTTTGAACAAAAGCTTTCATCCCTCTCCAGCTTCTGACCAGTGCTACCAAAAGCAGATCTCTTGACCACCTGAGGCTGCCTTGCCTCTGAGTTTCAATTCCAGCTCTAATATTTACTTGCTGTGTGACCTTGGAAAAGTTGCTTAACCTCTCTAAGCTCAGTTTCCTAATTTGTAAATTGGGGAAGATAGTAGTGTTTTCATGAGGGGAAATCCCCTACATGATGGGATTATTTTGAGGATTAAATCAGTTAGTACACATAAGATACTTAGGGTAGTACCTGGCATATAGCAATCACTCCACATGCGTTAGTTGTTATTGTTATTATTCCTCTTACTACCCTAAGGAAGAGGAAAGAGAGAGGGCCCAAGGAAAACGGGCACCTTCCAGAGGTGGCCTCTCTTACCTGAGAGACGGAGATGACAATCGACTCCCCTTGGAGGGAAGTAGCGTTGGGGGTCAATTTCAGGTTTTCCAGAAGCAGCTGGTGGCAGGCGATCACATGATACCGAAGAACCTGGGGCATCAGGCCCTGTTTGTCCCAGTCCTTAATCTGCCGTAGATCAGAGGGTTCCAGCCAGTGTCAGAAGCCTTCTGCTCCAACTTTCCCTTTCGCTGTCCTCTCCTCCAGACTCTCCCCCATACCTCTGTCCCCACCCAGACCCCGGGAAGTCGGCAGTCGGGGTTGGCTTGTAGTCAGGGTTACGGTAGAGATTATTCAGGCAAGAGGGAGAAGGCAGCCCTAGTTCCTTTCCTGCTTCCATTGTAGAATCTCAGAGTAAAAGGGAACTTGGAGTTCCTCTGGTCCAGCATTTCACAGCACATGTGCCAAGGACCCCAAGTCCCGTGAGACACTACTCGAAAAACAAGCGCTCTTGTGAAAAAATGCCGGGTAATACCACGTAGTACAGCTCCCTGTTGCGGAGATGCCTGGGCCAGATTTACACCGTTAGCATGGAGAAGCCCACCATGCTTCGTCATTCGTAAATCAAACGACAAACAATATTAACCATAAAGTCAGTGTGATAATAAAGCCCACGAGGTTATCAACGTTTCATGATAACTCTTTGGTGCTTAAAAAAAATCAAATGTCAAATTTTTTCCAAAAACTATTTCTGTGTCCCTGCTTCACTGGTGTCCAAAATATATGCATACAGAAGCAGTGTGGGCGGGAACGCAGGTTCTAGAGTCATGTCTGAGTCCTTGCTCCACATTTTGCTAGTCGTGTGACCTGGGGAAAGTTACTTCTCTCAATGTCCTCAACTGTTAAACGGGGATGATAATAGCATGCAGCTTACTGTGTTGTCATGAAGACTCATGAGTTAATCCATGCCAGGTACTAGAAACAGTGTCTGGCACAATCAATAAATGTTTGCCACATTATTATATATTAATAGGTAATCCAGCATGAAGAGTCCAAGTGAATGTTAAACAGTAAAGGCTCTGATAAGTCCTGCAAGAAAAGAACCTATTTATATCCCATTAATATAGCATTTCTTTTCATTCCTTTTTTTTTTCGGGGGGGGGGTGGTCGCTGGGAGCTTTGAATTATTTAAGAATTGTTGGTCTTCTCTAACCTCCTACCCTATTCAGGAATGTCCTTTAGAAAGTCTCTGGCCAGTGTTTACCCCAAATCCACTTGAATGCTTCCCCTGAGAGGGGTCCCTACACTGAGAGGCAGCCCCTTCCATTACTGGTCAGCTCCAGCCGATCCTAGATCTACTGTCCAGAAATGTCTTCAGTGTTGTCTCCAGGGTAATGCCCAGAGACTGTGTTCCAATCTCAAACCTCTTTCACCTGTCTCTAGCTTCATGCTTACCTGGGGTTCCTCGTCAAAGGCTGCAGATAAAGGTGCCAGAACAGTGAAGGGGCCAGGACCAACCAGGTCTCGTACAGAATGCTCCTGTAGGAAGGAAGGTGGGGGCCACGTGCCATGTACTTAACATAAGTACAGGCAGGGGCTCAAACAACTAGCAGAGAGTACATGATGGCAGAGGGGAGAGAAAACTGGATAGGGAGACCGGTGTTTTATTTAGTCTTAGATTCAGAGTCATTCAGATTCTGAGATGTTGAAATAATGTTTATTTTTATCTGGGTATAAAAATAACATATGCTGACTGTATTAAAGATTTGAAAATACAGTATAAAGAAGAAAATAACTACCCATAATCCCACCATCTAGAAGGATCTCTGTTATTTCCAGATAATTTTTTCCAGTGTCTTTTCCACATACTAAATGTTTTCTGTTTGGGATAACAATACAAATATAAGCAATAAGATGACTTACTGTTCTAACTGTCTTCTTGCCAATGCTAAGATCCTACCGTTACTTATATTTTCTTCTAGGTTTTATGATTTTACTCTTCTAGATTTTTATCCTTTATTCTTCAATATATCTGGAATGTATTCTGATGTAAGAGGTGCAGAAAGATCTAACTTAATACTTTCACCGGGAGAATTAGTCAATTGCCCCAGTAATGCTTCTTGTCTCCACAGGTATGATGGCAGGTTTTTTTTATAAACTACATTCTCACGTGTGCAGTGGGCTAGTGCAACATTTATTCCACTCTTTTACGCTGCCCACCTGGGGCCTGAGAAGTTCACAAATGACCAACACAGAGCCTATTCCAGAAATGCAGTTTCCCAGATTTATTCTAGTCTCACCTACTCTGGAGGTTACAGATTTATCCCATATCTGGCTTGAGACCCAACTCTTCTAGTTAGACAGACACACACATTCTTACCAGCAACTGGAAGTAATACTGGGATGTTTTGGGGTTCTTGGGAAGCTCCTGGAAACAAAGACAAGGAAGGTTCACTTAACATCTGTGAATTACATACCAGAATGTCATTGGAGGACAAATTCTGTAAGATTGAGAGTATCTACCATCATTTCAACTGGAAATCTGCCTCATCTATAGGCTCACAGTTGATGTTCAGAACGACTCATTTTTAAAAGTTCAATATTAAAAAACTCAGTTATAGGTTTATGGCAGATTTAGTTTCTTTATCAACAAGAATATTTGATCAGCCAGAATGCTCTAGTCCCTCTTTAAACCAAATAACAGGATGTTCACGTTGTAATAGGTAGAACTTTACAAGTATCCCAAGGCTTCACCCTCTCCGCCCGAGGGCGTTCACACACACACTCCAACAACAATCCACATCACGGCGATGCCTTTGAGGTACTGTGTGCTCTGTGCCCACTACACACATTATCTCATTGAAATCTTATAACAACCTGCTGGGGCTGGTACCATGGTTATTTTCTTTTACACGTTAGAAAACAGATACACAAAGAGGTGATATAATCTGCCCAAAGCCACGTTACTGACCGGCAGAGCTGAATTCAAACCCCGGTGTTTCTGCCTCTAGAACTGTTGATCTGAATCACTGAATTCCCACTGCGAGAGAAAATTTCTTTTCATTGTCCATTTATATGAAAATAGTCTTTTGTATTTTATAGTTTTATAGGTAACAAAACCCTTGCACCCTCCTTAGCTCCCTGGATTCTTGGCACGGGGAGGAAGGTGGAGTTTACTCTATGGAAACATGCCTCGTGTTACCTGATGGATGTTGCCACGGCAGGTAAGCCCATCCCCAATGTAGTTAGGTTTGCAAGTACAAGTCCTTTCGTCTTCTCCGGTGTGATTGCAGAGAGCAAATTCACTACAGCCGCCATTTTTCTGGTAGAATTTCCAAGGAGTGGGGGATAGGAATGAGACCAGTTAGTTTGCCAGCTCTGCCAATGTTCACGCAGCGATTCTGTATTGAAATTTACTTTTTGTCTCACTCTGTAACTGACCGGCTTGCCTTAGTTGCCCTTTTCCTGAACTTGCCTTCCAACTCTCTACAGTTATAAGGGCCATCCCACTCCTGCAGCCTTACACAGGCGCACCTTCTGTTACTGCACTTCGCAGATAATGTGGTTTTTACAAATTGGAGGTTTGTGGCGATGTCAGATGATGGTTAGCAAGTTTTAGCAATGAAATATTTTTAAATTAAGGTATGTACCTTGTTTATTTATTTATTTTAACTCCTAATGTCTTTTGTTTTTAACTGAAGTATAGTTGGTTTACATACATTGGTCTTTTAGACATAATGTTATTGCACACTTAATAGACTTCAGTATAGTGTAAATATAACTTTTATATGTATTGGGAAACCAAACATTTTTGTGACTTGCTTTATTGCGACGTTCATTTTATTTTGGTGGTCTGGAACCGAACCCGCAATATCGCTGAGGTATGCCCATATCTCAGGATGGCAGCCCATCCCAGCAGATCTCCAGCCCTGAATAGCTCAGCCCAGAGCTGCCAAATGGGAAATTTCTCAGCACCTGGGGGTTAACTAGAAAGGCAGCAAGCATGTTGGATACTTCTCAGCTTTAGGCTGAACTCTAATCCATCATAGCAAAGGGAAAAGTCATCAGCTGGAAGGCAGTCAGTATGAAACAGGCCAGCACGGGGGACAGTAGGGACCTCGACTGGAGAGGAAGGGCTTTAATTACGGGCTGTCTGTGCTGTACTCACGCCCACAGCGGGAGGCTCTCAGGTGGGCAGTGACATGAACGAGGAAGGAAGGTGTATGAACCGGGCCCCGCGGGGGATCGGTGCCTCGCGGGAGGAACAAGCACCACGCGCCACGAGAAGTGGTCAAGGGTGTGGCCTCTGAGTCAGACAGGCGTGCGCTGAAGTTCTGGCTGTGCCGGGCGCTCGCTCTGTGAGCTGGGGCAGAGACCTCTGTTCTTCCTGCTCTGCGGTGGGTTGAATCGTGGCCCCCTGCAAAGCTACGTCCATGGCCTAAGCCCTGGTATCTGTGAATGTGACCTTGTTTAGAAAAGGAGTCTTTGCAGATGCAGTGGAGGATCTCGAGATGAGATCGTCCTAGATTAACCAGGGAGTCTTAAGACCACAAGCGTCCTCACTAGAAGAGGAGACACAGACACAGAGGGGAAGCCATGTGAAGATGGAGGCAGAGCCTGGAGTTTCTCCAACACTGCAACTGGGACACGAGGGAGAAATGGCCCAGAAGCAGCTCTGACAGGGCCCACCTCAATGCCCTGCCCCTAGACGCGGAGAAGGGGGCACCGCAGGCCAGACCTCGCGGTGGGGGGCCGTACTCACGGTTAAGCAGACGTTGATGAGTGTGCAGACCTTCCCATCTCCAGTATATTTTGACAAACAGTTACAGGCGGCCTGTCCAGGAGGAAGGGGAAATGGGTCATTTCACAGAGAGGTTCTGCTGGCTGTCAGCTCTGGTCATCATCCAGTTTCTGACGTATGCAATTTCCTGCTCATTCACAACATGACATGGACTGAGGGAGGCACAGCCTGGGTCCCCGAGCCTCCAGCTTCCCCGCCTGAGTCTTCTCACCCCTCGACCTCCCCCTCCTTTGTGCTGGAGCCCTCACATTTCCCCACGTCCCCAAACCTGCTCCCGCGGAAGGCGCAACGGGCACAGTGTTGGGGAATATGTGGCTGACAGAGGCCTTAACACCGTGATCTTCTGCTGTGGCACATGCATTTCAGAGCCTCAAGACAGAGAAAAATGGTAAGATTCTGGGCATCAGAAAGCTGAACGAAAGGAGAGCATTGCTGGAGACCTTCTAGGTGCTTCTGGAACCATGTGGTGTTTGCAAATGCCACTTCTTCCCACTCTAGGGAAGGCCCTTCTCCCTGTGCACGCTTTGTCCCCTGCCCCTCTCCCCTTTTCTCCTGCTTCCCAAAGAATGGCCTCCCGGGGAATTCTTCCAGAACCTCCTCTAATGTATTTATTTCATGCTGCTGCTCCCTAGAGGTCTGTCCTCAGCCCTTGTCCCTCAGGCCTGGGTCTAACTACCCAGGAATTTGCTCCTAGGAAAACGCAGGCCCCCGCGGAGACACAGCTCACCTGGTTGGGTCCTGTTTGCGTGCACTCTGCATGCTGGTGACAGCCACCATGGTTCTCCAAGCACGGGTTGATCTCTTTAAAACAAAAAGCGACACCTGGCATGAGAGTCAAGCCTCATTTTTTTTTTTTTTTTTTTTTTTTGCAGTACGCGGGCCTCTCACTGTTGTGGCCTCTCCCGTTGAGGAGCACAGGCTCCGGACGCGCAGGCTCAGCGGCCATGGCTCACGGGCCAAGGCGCTCCGCGGCATGTGGGATCCTCCCGGACCAGGGCACGAACCCGTGACCCCTGCATCGGCAGGCGGACTCTCAACCACTGCGCCACCAGGGAAGCCCAAGCCTCATTTTTTAAGTAAAAAAATGCCTTGAGGTACCAGCCAGGATGGCTAACTGACCGAGGGGAGCAAGTGTCAAGGCGTGATTCGGTTTTCTGACAACGCTGAGGCAGAAGTCACCCAACAGGGAGGGCACCAGCTGTGGTTTCTCAAAACCAGCTCCTCAGGCATGTCTGCGGGCTTGACGCAGTCCCTCTATTGACTGAATATGAGTATTTGCAGCCAGGGACTCAAAATAATAAAATTTCGGAGTGCCACTTAACGTGCTGTGAATGAAGAGATGTAGGAATTTAAAACATATACCACTTGTCACCATCACCGTATAATTGGTTCAGAGAAGAACCATCAGTAGGTGCTAAATTCAGGAGGACTTTTTGGGGTGGAGCAGGATATGTGCTTGGTGTTAAGCGTTTCCTAGACGATTGCTTATGGGCAGCAAAGGGGAAACAAGTCAATGTACGGTGGAGCAATCAGACAGCACCTGGACCGAGGGGTCAAAATTAAAGGCAGCTGGAAATCGCGGGTGAGGGATGGTACCTACCTATGCACACGATGCCATCGCCAGTATAGCCTGCCTTGCACACACACGCCCGGCTTCCTGGGGTGGTTCTTTTACAGACAGCCCTGCGAGAACAACCTCCATTGCCGATCTCGCAGGCGTTGATTGCTACAGAAGAGAAAGAGGACACAGAGCAGGGCGGGGGGGGGGGGGGGGTGGGGGAAATCGATGCGCTTTTACTTGAATCATTGAGAAATGGAAAATACTCCAAAACGGTAGGCACTGGATTAAATATGGATGGCTCAAAAGGATGCAAAGCACCAGATGCCATTGGTGAATTCTACCAAACGTTGAATAAATGCCAAAATTTCACATACTCTTCTAAAAACTGAAGGAGGAGGGAAGACTTCTCAATTCATTCGGAGACCAGTATTACTGATACCAAAACCAGACAAAGCCATCACTAGAAAAGAAAACTACAGACTGATATCCTTTATGAATATAGATAGAAAAACCTCAAGAAAATACTTGCAAATCAAATTCAGCAATATATAAATAGGATTATACACCATAACCAAGTGGGACTTATGTAGGAATAGAAGATGGTTTAACATCCCTAAATCAATTAATGTAATATAGCACATCAGTAGAATTAAAGACAAAAACATGATCATCTCAGAATGAGCAAAAACATTTGTCAAAATTCGATACCATTAATGATAAAAACACTCAACAGACTAGGAATAGAAGGGAACTTCCTTAACCTGATAAACGACATTTTTCATTGATGAAAAAACCCACCACTAAAATCATGCTTAATGATCAAAGACCAAATGCTTTCTCCCATGATCAGGAGTAAGACAAGGTCTGCTTTTGCCACTTCTGTTCAATACTGTACTGAAGGTTCTGGCCAGGGCAATTAGGCAAGAAAGAAAGAAGAGACATCCGGATTGGAAAAGAAGTAAAACCACTTCTATTTGCAGATGCCATGATCTTGCTATGGAAAATCCTGAGGAATCCACTAAAAACAATTAGAACTAATAAATGATCCTGGGTAGGACACAGGAACAGTAGGCAAAAATCGTATTTCTGTACAGTTGCAATGAGCAAACTGAAAATGAAATGAAGAAAACAATTCCACTTACAATAGCATTAGAAGATGGACTCCATTTAACAAACTATAAAACACTCTGAAAACTACAAACATTGTTGCAAGGAATAAAAGATGACCTAAATAATGGAAGGACATTCCATGTTCATTGATGGGAAGAATTAATATTGTTAAGAAGGCACTACTCCCCAAACCTGATCTACAGATTCAAGGCAATCTCTGTCAAAATCCTGGCCGACTCCTTTGCATAAATTGACAAGATTATCCTAAAACTCATTTGTAAATTCAAAGGACCCAGAATAGTCAAAACAATCTCGAAAAAGAAGGACAAGGTTGGAGGACTCACGCTCCCTAATTTCAAAATTTACTACAAAGCTTCAGTGATAAAGACAGTGTGGAACTGGCATAAGGATCTATGTGGAATTGAATTAAGAGTCCAGAAATAAACCCATACACCTAGGGTCAATTGATTTTCCACAAAGAGGCCAAGATGTTATTTCAATGGGGGAAAGAATAATTTTTTCAACAAATGCTACCGAGACAACTAGATATCCATATGGGAAAGAATGAATTTGGACCTCACAATATATACAGAAATTAATGCAAAGTGGATCAAAGACCTAGATCCATTTGGAGACCCCAAGATGTGCGTTTGAGTGTTGGCTTGGCCTTTGTTCACCGTGTGACTTTGGACAAATCACTCAATTAATAAGAACTTTGGGATCCACCTGTATAGGTTTACTTACAGGTTTGGATAATGTATATGAAAATGTTACAGAAATGTTGGTTGTTATATTGTGTCCTCTGCTTTTGTTATTTTTCCCCAAAGCAGGGGGCAAGAGAAACATTACAGTTATTTGCCTTTCCAGCTGTTTTCACTGGCGTGCTGTACACATCCTACTGCAGGGTACATCGGGGACAAATTGGTGCGGTCATTGTCTAGCTCCACCACAATCTGCACTGAAGCCCGCCTGGACACAGTGCTAAGTGTTTCCATTTTTCTAGCACCAAATACGTGTTGGGCACCATGAGAGTATTAGCTCACATTTATCGAGTGCTCTGTGCCAGGGATGTTCTAAGCACTTCACAGGTATTATTTAATTCAGGTTATCATCCAACAATCCAGTGAGGGAGATTCTCTTATAAGCTACAACTTACAGATGACAAAATGATGCAAAGAGCAGTCAAGCCACTTGCCCAAGGTGACACGAACTATAAGAACATAGATTCGAACCCAGGGAGTGTAACGCTGGGGCTGTTTTTAACAGCTGCCTCATTCTGTTGTTGTACGTGGAGAGGTCATTTCATCCCCAAACTACTCTGCGAGGGGAGAGAGTTTTACGTTTACTTTACAAATGAGCTAAGGGAGCCCAGGGTAGTTTAGAGACCCACCCAAGGCCATGTGGGGATTGGGGGGAAGAACCAGGGCTCAAGCCTCTTTCTATCCCCACTCCGGAGTCCCCCCACACAGGCCACATCCTAGGTCAGCCACATCAGTGGTTTCTAAAGCTCTCCAGATGATTCCAATTGTGGCCAAGGCTGGGAGAAAAGAACAGGGGCGGTTGCCCCACACATTCCAAAACCAACACGCCCTATCCGTGAACAGGTGTCCTGCTCCCCGGGCACGATCAGCTGCCCTGTTACGTCCAGTTCACCAGCAATGGTTGGCAGCAGCTGCCCGTTTAGTCTGCAGGAACACAGATCCCTCAACAGCTCATGCTATTCTCCTCCTAGCAAATTCCTTCTTGACTTGCCTGTGCAGACCGTCCCGTTCCCTTGGAACCCTGCTGCACATTTGCATGAGGCGGCGACATCCGGACTGAGAAGGCAGCTGCAACAAGAAAGGGCAAGTGGTGTCCGTAGAAAAACGCACAGCACCCCACCACGGGACTCACAATACGCTTCACCCCTAGCATCCCAGCTCTTACCCCCATGAGGCACTCTGAGGTCCCCGCCCAAGGCTTGGGTGGAGAGTCCATCCCTAGCATGGCGCTGCCACAAGCAGCTAAAACTGGAGTCAGTTATCAGGCAAACTACAGAGTGTGTATATGTAGGCATTGGCCCAAGGATAAGGAGGGTAGCTGCCCATCTTTAGAGAGCATCCTATGTGCTGGGAGCTGTGCTTCACACATTATTTTATGTAACCTACACAATATCCAATAGCCCTAACAGGTAGGTATTATCATTATTCCCATTTTACAGATGAGAAAACCAAGGCTTGGAGGCATTAAATAAGTGACTCAAGGTCACACAGTCAATGGAAATGACAGACGCTGATTTGAACTCAGGTCTAACTCCAGCTAATGGGCTCTTAATTAATTAACCCATTAAACCCCTCTGGGAGTTAGGAGTATGAAGTTCCATTATAAAGAAGGAAGGCTTGGCTGTGAATTGCAAGTAAGGTTTGATGAAATTGAGGCCCACCGGCCTCCCTCTGCTTCTGTGGAAGAGTCCCTGTGGCTTGAATGGGGGTAACAACGGGCACTCTGCCAGCATGTCAGGTAACTCAGGTGGCAGCGTGTTCAAAAGGCTGGACCTGCAAGCTGATGGTGGCCTCATTTTTAGTTTCGTACTTAAATTAATCATAAATCCTCAGAAATGGTCTCAGGAAACTATTTCCCTAAAGATAAGGCCTGGGTGGACACATGCTACTAGGAAAAAAAGCCCCTTGCATTTTCTCTTTCTGACTATTCTTAAGAACCTAGGGGCAGGACAGGAATAAAGACGCAGACGTAGAGAATGGACTTGAGGACACGGGGAGGGGGAAGGGTAAGCTGGGACGAAGTGAGAGAGTGGCATGGACATATATACACTACCAAATGTAAAACAGCTAGTGGGAAGCAGCCGCATGGCACAGGGAGATCAGCTCGGTGCTTTGTGACCACCCAGAGGGGTGGGATAGGGAGGGTGGGAGGGAGACGTAAGAGGGAGGGGATATGGGGATATATGTATACATATAGCTGATTCACCTTGTTATAAAGCAGAAACTAACACACCATTGTAAAGCAATTATACTCCAATAAAGATGTTTAAAAAAAAAACCCCAAAAAACCCTTGCATCGCCTCCAAAGGAGGCTAAAGGGGACGTACTTGGCACTGGTGTGGCAGGTCCCATTGCATTCATCTTTTGTGATCTCTGAAAAAGAGAACCAAATGCTGTGTCAGCCCTTCTTTACTAAATCTCACTCAAGAACTTTCTTTTAGTACTTGATGCTAGGAAAAGATTTACTTCCTCACAAGTAACTGGTATGCATCACGTGAACTATGTAAAACTATGTGACCATGTAAATCTTTTTTTACCTTGGCGTCTAGGAAGCTCAGAGCCAAATCTGAAGGTCAGTTACACCAATGGAGTGTCTCCTGTGTGCCGGTCCCCATGCTAGGTGGTGAGGATGCACATCCCTCCCCGGAGCTTAATTTTCTATTTTATTTATACTTCCTATGTTCCTTATTCTTTCTAATTTTTCATCACCTTGTTACAGAGTGATATAAATAAGAAATACTAATTCTAATTAAGATGAAGTTGTTGTTATTGTTTTGCATGTGCAGAAATAGTGCAGAGCCTGGCATGCGGCAGGTACTCACCACCTATTTGCCAAATTAGTTCCTAAATTTCCTGGAACAGCATAATGTTTTTACCCTGGATGCCCAGCTAACAGATACTTCCTGGCAGGGGAAGATCCAGAAAGAAATTGTTAGAGATGAGAAAAAGGACCCACAGGGTTGCTTGCTCAGGCTAAGAGCTTTTGAGAAAGAAATCTCATTAGGCCTGGCCAAGAGAAATCTCATTAGGCCTGGCCTGGTTGTATAGAAGGTCCTGAAACAGAGACCTGGCTGCGAAAGTGGTCTGTCTTGTGTCAGAGGGAACATTTACAGGCTCCAGTGGGCTAGAGTAGATGCAATGCAGTTCTGTGCCTTTATGTGTGCTTTTCCTTGAGCCTGAAAATCTCTTTCTCTCCATTCTTTATCTCTGAAATCCCAATCACCTTTTAGGTCCTCCTCTCTGATACCTGCTCTAAACCTTTGAGCCAACTTCACTTAATTGGAAGTGACTACATGGTGTGCTCTTTTGAAAAGGATGTGGTGCCCCTATCTGACCTCAGAGGAAGGAATGCAATGATCGATGAATGATGTCTGACATGGCTTGGGAGTGGGGAGTTTGCATGCGAACAAAGAACAGTCTAGTCTGGTCTAGAGGCGCTTTACTCTGCACTCTCATATCGCAATTTTCTGAACACGATTGAACATTTATTTCCATTACTAGACTGAAGCCCCTTAAGCAGAGTGTGCAGTGGAGACCAGGCTGGAAAACTGAGTGAGTGCCAATTGGTGAACAGCTCTGTACCACACCTTGCTAAGGTGTGTCTCCTATAGGCAGTGAAGTTCCTCCTACTGGAGGCTATAGAGAATCAGAGCAGGTTGTCAGGTACTGGGGAGGGTGGGTAACAGTGCTGCTATAGTCCAAATGTTTATGTCCCCACTCCCCAACCCATATTTTGAAACCTAATCTGCAACGTGTTGGTACTTAGAGGTCGGGCCTTAGAGAGGTGATTAGGTCATGAGGGTGGAATCCTCACAAACGAAATTAGTGCCCTTATAAAAGAGACCCTGGAGAGCTCCCTTGCCCCTTCTGCCATAACATGAGAAGACGGCCATCTGCAACCCAGAAGAGGGCCATCACTAGAACCCAACCATGCTGGCACCTTGATCCTGAACTTCTAGCCTCCAGAACTATGAGAAATAACTTTCTGCTGTTTATAAGCCGCCCAATCTACGACGCTTTGTTACAGTAGCCAGAACAGACTAAGATATCTATGTTTTAGAAAGTTCTGTCTGGCAGCAATGTGGAGTATGGAACGGAGGGAAAGAGGACAGGAGGCAAAGAGATGAATCACAAGGCTGCTGGTGAGAGGAGCAGCAGGGGGACGGGCTTGAAAACTTGTCACAGCCTCCAGACTGTTCCCTGTCCCTTTAAATGTGGCTGGTCCTCCCATACACCATGCTCTTATAAGCATATAAATGACAGTCAAGGGTAAACCCCCAGATTAACCCTGGCTGCCACTTATGTCTTGATCTAGGGATTCCCCCAGGCTGTCTTCCTGTTTATGTGATCCTGTTGCTCCCTGCTTCCCTCTCCCAGGTCCTCTGAACCCTGGCTTCACACACCAGCATTTGATATCTGCTCTAGGATGTCTTTTTGGCTCGAGACCACTCACACTTCCGACTTTAGCTTTTCAACAAAATCTGAGTTCTCTTGATTTTAACATAACCTGGAGCTTTGGGCAAAGACACTCCTTCTGACAACCCCACATCCCTGGAGCCCTCACTGGGCTGGCAGGCACCTGTGACTCCTCCCCAGCCCCTGCCCCAGGTGAGGGGGACTCTCTGATACCTGCTTCCAGGGGTATTCTCTCCAACCCAGTGTCAGGGTGATCTTTGTAAAATGCACATCTCATCACATTGCCGCCCTGCTCAAAACCCTTGAATGGCTTCCTGTTGGCTTCAGCAGAAGGTCCGCTCTCCTTAGCCTTTCACGAGCTGACTCCTGCCTACACCTCTAGCCTGTTCTCATCCCACTTTCCTCGTTGCCTCTACATCCCTCCCATTCTGCAGTCCTTTGGTCCTGTAGATGTGCAGAGCCTTCCCACATCTTTGGGCTGGGCCACGAGCTTCTTTCTGCCTGAAATTCTCTCCCCTCTCATCACTCTCATGGGGGCACATTAGGAGTCATCAGTGCAGCGTGGGGGGCTGGGGAAAATGAGCCTGCTCAGACCCTACTTGGGGGAAAATAAATTGATACAGTCCCTGGAGGACAACTTGGCAGTAAGCAGCAAAACTTCCCCCAAACTGCCAACTTCTAACTCACCATCTCAAGGAATTTAACCAAATAAATTAATAAGACAAATGCAAATATATATATGAATATATATACGAATATATATATATATGAATGAGATACTCATTGCAGTATTGTTTATGATAGCAGAAAATTGACTTTAAGAGACATGGTACAATCAGATAATGGGATACTATATAGAAATTAAGAAAAATGATATTTACCTATATTTATTCACATGAAAAGATACTGATTATATATATTGTGAAGTGAAAGAGTAGGTTACAAAACTGTGTGAAGAGTACAGTCCCATACACACATGTATATACCTAGAACAAGGCTGGAAGGCCAATACAAAACACTAATGATTGTTTTGTCCCTGTCTTGGGAGTATGAGTAATTTTAATTTTCTTTTTAATGCTTTTCTTTATTTTACAATCTTTTTGGCTGCAAGTAGGAATTACCTTATCGCCAAAGGAAGAAATAAAGATGCCATTTCTATTTTAGAAGGAGAAAAACATGTAGCTGCTGAGAAGTGAGGCTAAGAACAGATCATAAGTACCGAAAGGCTGGCTCTTACCATCGTCACATCTCACTCCTCGCCAGCCCACATTGCAGTCGCAGGAGCCGTCACCCGCGGGTCCTTGACTGCATCTCCCATGGACACAAGTACACGCTAAGTGGAAAAACACCCACACATTGTTAGACTTCTGACCCGTGTTCAACAATTCACTTTACATCTAATACTAAGGTTCGCTTCGGTGCACGTAATTCTACTGTCTGGTTCTAGATGATCGTTGTTGCTCATGGGTTTGGGGGGTGGATTCCCAGGAAGGGCGGGGGCATAGGAGGGAGCTAACAGGTGAATTAGGTCATGCTTCAACAAAGACCACCGTCTGGGGACCGTGTAGCACCGTGGGCCAGTGACCCAAGCAGTGTGAGAGTGTTTTTGGCTGAGGTTATCTGAGGAATCGTGGTTATACGGGACGCATTTGGGACGCAGCCATGTTTGTCCCCTGAGAGTAGACTTCAGAGAGAAGCCCACCCGGTTCCTATAAAGCCGGTGCACCACCGCCTTCTTGGACAACACAGAAATGCCGATTCCTTGGTTACGCAGCAACACTGTGAACCTCTTTGAGAACTGGATGAAAGTTAAGGATGCCTTCCTCAGAAGAAAGCATTCAGCCTTGGGGGTGTGCTGGACCCCATGAGGGTCATCTGTGGATCCTAGGTTAGGAAATCCTGCATAAATGCAAGCAGATAATTCTTCCATATAACACAGAAAAAAATCAGCACTATAATGCCAATTATATATTATACGGTCCGATTATAATGACTCAATTATATATTGATTTTGTTTGGCTTGGACTAGCTGTTGAGAAACCAGCGATAGCCAGGTCAAATATGTAGTTTTTAATACAAAGTAGAAAAAAATGCTTTGTTTTCCCATCATGGATTAGGAAACCCCTTCTCCACGTCAGCCCGCTCAGAGGTGTGTGTCCCTGGGCACGAGCAAGTCAGGTGAGAGAATGCAGATGACTCGGCTAAAACAGATCATGATTTTTGTGAAGACAACGTAAAGCATGTGTCCGGCAGAGGATGAATCAATAGAGTGACCTTCACGTAAGGGACAGGATTCAAGAACGAAGCTTTGGAGGGAAGCAGGGTGTGCATTCCAATCTCATCAGGTGTGACCTTGGGGGAAGTCATTCAACCTCTTTGCCTTAAGTCCTCATTTGTAAAACGGGGATACAAATACTCAACTATACATGGCTCCTGTATGGGTTAAATGAGATGATGTGCACAGATCTGCTTTTCAAACGATCAAGCAATGTCCAAAACAGAGCGTACCCACAGAGCACCAGCACACGCAGGCAAATACAGAAATGTGGCTGAGTTGGAGAATGTCAGTGAGCGATTGGGGAGGGTTGATAAGTCCAGGTTAGTAACTGAACATGTTTGGAATCACTGCCCATTGCAAATTACACAACACAGAAGTTCTTGTAATTCACATGATAATGGGCAGACAGGCTGGTGAGGGAGCACGTGCCGAATCACTCTTTTCTCCTGCATTTCCGGCTGGTTTCGGGCAGCCTGCCTGGGTCAGGGAGGGTGCGCACCTTGGTCGCAGTGGATGCCGTACTTGCCCTCCATGCAGGTCTCACAGGCTGTCCCGCTGAAGCCCTCGCCACACACACACGTGCCCGTGCCGTTGACTCCGTCCAAACAGATCCCGTTCCCAAAGCAGACGTTCTCGGCTTTTCCTGGGCAGGGCTGGCACTGGGGACCAAAGTAGCCCGCACAGCATTCTCTCGTCTGAAACAGAAGGACCAGGCTGGGCTTGGACAAGGCCACACATCCATCCTTTGGTTTTGTCCAGCCATGGTGTGGACATCCTGCAGGTGGGACTGGATGTGTGTCCGTAGCTTTGACCCCTCATGGAGGGGTTGGGAGGGATGGGAAGAGCAGCCCCTGAGAACCAGGTGAGGCTATGCAATTTCCAGGCGTGCCAGGAGCAGCGTGGAGGCTTCTGCCGAGGAGGCAGGAAGGAAGGGAAGGAAAAAGGCAAGCAGGGGGAGAGGACGAAGAAAAGTGAGAAAGAAGGAGGGGCAGCAGGAACAAAGTAAAACAATGCAAGTGATGCCAGAGGGGCCCTCGCCATCCCCAAACCTGGCACCTTTGCGTTGTGTGTTATTTCACCTGGTACTGAAGGTTGGGAGGTGGGTGAGACCTTTGACATTCTATGAATGACTCTCTTTGAGTTCAGGGAAGCCCTGCAGGATATCTGCTCGCTTGCGCCTGCCTTTATTCTTGAGTGCGTTAAAACACAAGATCTGCAGCTGCAAGCTCCGCAACTTAAGGGCCAAATCAGCCGCCTCTGCAGGACAGGCAGAGGCTGCGTCTAGTCTTCGGCGAAAGCAGCAGGACAGGACATTATAAAGACTTTTCCTGCAGATTCCAAAGTTACAGGTCAGAGGTGCCTAGCTCTGGGGTCCCGCTTTCTAAATGACCAGGTGCACCTGTTCTTTCCCTGGAGAGCTGCCCATTTCCTGTCTCTTTCGCTCACGGGGCGTTTCCTCTGTTGTGAGAACAGGGAGATCCTCTTAGCCTCTCAGTCCCTCTATTTCTTTCTTTTTTTTTTTTTTGCGGTATGCGGGCCTCTCACTGTTGTGGCCTCTCCCGTCGCGGAGCACAGGCTCCAGACGCGCAGGCTCAGCGGCCATGGCTCATGGGCCCAGCCGCTCCGCGGCATGTGGAATCTTCCCGGACCGGGGCATGAACCCGCGTCCCCTGCATCGGCAGGTGGACTCTCAACCACTGTGCCACCAGGGAAGCCCCCCTCTATTTCTTCATCATGCAAAAGAATATTGCAGCTTTCACCAATGGGCTGACTTGCAGGGCTGTCCTGAATTTTAGTGCTACCGCTACTACTCTGAATGACAGTGGTAATGAAGATGATAAGGAGGAAGGGGAGGTGGCAGAAAGAATACATGCAAAGGGGGACTTCCCTGGTGGCACAGCGGTTAAGAATCCACCTGCCAATGCAGGGGACATAGGTTTGATCCCTGGTCCGGGAAGATCCCACATGCCGTGGAGCAACTAAGCCCGTCCGTCACAACTACTGAGCCCACGTGCCACAACTACTGAAGCCCGCATGCCTAGAGCCCGTGCTCCACAACAGGAGAAGCCACCGCAATGAGAACCTGCACGCTGCAACGAAGAGTAGCCCCCGCTCGCTGTAACTAGAGAAACCCTGTGTGCAGCAACGAGCGGCCAAAAAAAAAAAAACATGGAAAGGCACTTTGAAAAGTATAACACATGATTCCATTTCTCAATGCTGCTGCAATAGTTAGAAGGCTTATTAAATCATTATACTCACAATGACAGTTTTCACACACTTTGGCTGGCAGCCAATGAACAGGGATCGCTTGCCCATGAAATAAATGGTATAGAGACATCTCTTCGTCTCTGCGCCCTATGAAATAATAATGATTATATCAGCTTTTCAGTTAGAACAAAGCTTTCCAATCTCTAAAAGCAAGTAGGTGGGTGGCACGTTGCTGTCTCTCTAACTGAAATGTTCTGGAAAAGGAGGGGGCTGGCTTCTTGGAGCTGTTTCATAAGAAAGAAAATGCAAAATCACAATGTTGGCTGCCAGAATACCAGGTGGCAAAATTCGGATAATTATCCCTTGTGGTAGTACGATGTAAAAAGAACTTTTCTTTAGAACCAGCTCAAGTTAGAAAGAATCACAGAGTCAATCAGATGAAAACATCCTTCCAACATTCCACGTTGAGATGGGGCTTGGTTTCTGTTTATTTATTGGTTGATATTCTGCCTTGGTCTGAGACAAGATTAAGGCTGCTTACAAAGACTTCTAATATACAAGATTAAATGCAAACTCAAGTGAGAAGAGTCAGCATTGTTAGCTATAAATTACTATTATGCAACGGAAGGTACATGAGAGTTGATCCTTTGTAATGGCTGGAGCATCATCAGAGCTAGCTCTTGCAATAAACAGCTATAAGAAATACAGATGGGTAGTTAATTCAAAGACATGTCTACCTCCCCGCAGGTCTGTCATGTGTTTCTTAGAGAAAGTTAGTTGTAACTTCAACTGCAAAGGGAATCGGGAAGGTGGGACTCCTCCAGGTTGGATACCGAGTTGGATATGGAGTTTGCCTCCTTTGATAAGCTTTCTTGCTCCTGTCTTTAACCAGCTACTGGAATATGAAAGATGTAGAAAGTGAAAAATCCCTTCCTGCACTGGGCGTTGGTTGACATGAACCCTTGTTTCTATTTATGTATTAATTAAATTTTTGCTTTGGTCCAAAAAAATGGATTTAAGACTTTAGAAAGATGCATATAAGGTAAGAAGGTAAGATTAAATTAAAATCAAGTGAAGGAATGAAAGCAGTGAAATGAGTCGTGCTTGAGACGCATTTTCTAATTTGGACCTCCCTGGGATCCAGAAACAGTTTTATCAAAGCAGACAAAATACTTACTAGTGGCTTAGTTCCAAACGGGCAGATCGGCTGCTGGGGACACTTCCCACACTTTCCCTTAGTAAAACACAACCAAAGTGAGTATCTCATGGTTATTACATTTAGTGCAAAATGAGGCTACAAATATTTTCCAGACATGGCGCTGGAGGTTTTAGGCTATAAAACTGAAAACCAGAAGCTCGTCTGGTCAACCTCTTTCATGTCCTTTGAGACAAACACTTCAACTACTTCAGGTTGTGGACACTGGAGCATCACTTTCTCTACTATACACTCCAGATGCTCATCATCTTGTAACCTGTGGGGGGGTCTTAACTCACTTAAATCCTAATTCCTTTAACAACAACTCTCATTTATTGAAAACCCACTACTCAGTGAATTGGGCTGGATTCAGAGACTAAAGGATGCATCACGCCCAGCGCCCAGCCATGGGGTCCGCGTGGAGATGATATTCACTATCGTAAATAAAAGAGCACGAGGTAAGAATGACAAGCATTTTTAAGTGCAGCCTGTTCCTAAAACAGAAGGAGACCAATGTGACTAGTTCTTAACTTGGCACCTACTGGACGGTATTGTGTGGTCGTTCACAGTTCTGGCTCTAGGGCCAGACTGCCTGGATTTGAACGCCTTCCCTGACACTTGCTAGCTCTGTGACACTGCGGGTGTTACTCAACCTCTCTGGGGCTCATTTTTCCCCATCTGAAAAATGGGCGGAGTAATAGTACCTGCGTTGAAGGGTGTTGTGAGGGTTACCTGAGTTAATACATGTAGAATGTTTAGAGCAGTGCCTGGCACATAAAAAGTGCCCAGTAAATTTCAGCAGTTATTACTATTATTGAGAGACCCTACACCATCTCATGGACTAAAATGTCTCCATTACTGCATCCTATATTATACTGAAATGACCCATTTCCATATTGTCTCTCCCGCTAGATCAGGCTTGGCCAAAACCTGTCATGGGTGCACCATATCCTGCCTCCCCTGCTCCCGTGCCTATGCTGGGTGTGGCACGTTTTCCCTTTGAGGAAGGCTGGTGGCTCCAGAAGCCTCCTCCCTCCACAACATAACCCTCCAGGCAGCCTTTCAAGGCGCTAGACTGTGAGCCCACTGAGGGCAGGGGTCATGTCTTATTTATCTTTGTGGAGCCACAGCCAAGTATGCTCCTTGGCATTTAGAGATGTTCATGCAGTGTTGTTTGTTTGTTTTTTTGCGGCACGTGGGCCTCTCACTGTTGTGGCCTCTCCCGTTGCGGAGCACAGGCTCTGGACGCGCAGGCTCAGCGGCCGTGGCTCACGGGCCCAGCTGCTCCGCGGCATGTGGGATCTTCCCGGACCAGGGCACGAACCCGTGTCCCCTGCATCGGCAGGCGGACTCTCAACCACTGCGCCACCAGGGAAGCCCTCATGCAGTGTGTTCTGAACTGAATTGAGATACTCTGATAGATGAGTCCTATGCTCAAAATTATAAAAAATAAGCCAACACTCTTTAGCTCATCATTGGCCTCGGATAGAACTTACTCGTAGGATAGTAGTGTCATTAATATCACATCTATTCTTCTGAATTTCCAGAACTTTCCCCAAGCCATGGATCACTCCCTTGTCAGTGGCTACATTGGTGTAGTTTATCGGAGCCTCATTTACGTAGAGCTGTGAACAGAGGGTTAACTGTAAGTTTTTACTACCGTGATTTTAAGGGAAATAAGGACGATGGGGATTGGAGGATATCAATATGACAATGGCCTAGGAGATATTCCAAAATTCACCTGGCAGGCAGCACAGTGTAGTGGAGAGAGCTCTGCCCTAGGAGAGGGGAGTCTGAGTGACAGTCGTGCATCTGACACCTTCCAGCTGTGTGACCTTGGGCTAGTTGCTTTTCCTCTGTGACTCTCAATTTCCCCTTTTGTAAAAGGAAGAGGTTGTTCTAGATGATCTCTAAGGTTTCTCTCCACCCTTCAAATGATCGGTTTTTATTGTTTAAAAATTCTGAGTCATGATCGTTATGTTAGTGCCCCTGATAAATCGGCTCCATGGACGATGGATGTGCTTGGCTGTGCTGGATATTGGTGGTCCAGGAAGTGTGGATGCCTTCCAAAGCCAAGACATGGAGAACGAAACTCAGTGTCCTTTTAGCATATCTCTACTTCCTGGTTCATTTGCAAGCACCCCTAAGTAAGGCTAAGTGGCTGTTATATAAGAATAAAAACAACTAGCATATTTGAGTGTTTTAGAGTTTGTAAAAAGTGTTCCACCAGATAGCATTACTTCCCGGTGTGAGGAGACTGCTCTGAGGTCTGCATTACCATACCACGTTTCCCTTGGGGCTTCTTAGGAGTTCATGGTATGTTTGTATTGTCTTTGCCTTGTGTGTCCCTAAGCACCCAAGACACGGGAACGAAATTTCTAAATGTTGCCAAATTAAATTCAACTTTGAGTTGTAACTTGTTTTGTTTCGATTTTTTTAAATGGGAGCATACCTTAATGACTGCTTAGCAAAATAAGTAAAGCCATTCATTCATTCATTAATATAACTAATATAACTGAAAACAAATGGTTGTTTGAAAAATTGGGGGGTGGTGTGTGTGTGTGGGGTGTGTAGCAGGGCTGAGGTTGGGAGAAGAGGGAATTCTTTATTGTACTAAACAGATGTCAACTTCATATCTCATAAGGGTTTAAAAATGATTAACATCTCTCAAACTCCCCACTGCGTCACGATTAAAATGACTCTGCTAAGTGTTTAAATTTGAACTTCCACTGACTGTTAAAGTCCCTGATGATTTACTTGGAGTCAAGTGAATTTCCACTGGATGTTGGGACAAATCACGGCTAAGGTCCACAGAAGTGGTCCAGGGTCTGTGTAGACTCGGAAAAGAAGCAGGGGGCCTTACTTGTGGCGTCAAACGGTTATTGCAAAACAAATTTGTAGAATTCCAAGACGTTGAGCTATTTTAAAATACCAAAATGGCAGAACTTTGGATGCTGTAATACTGTTGATTTGGCATTAGAAAAAGTCTGAATCGTTTTTATTGTGAGATGTGTTCGAAGAATTACGGGTTGCATTAAAATTTTGAGCTGAACACAAGTTTACTCAGAGAGCATTTTTCTACATCTTCTTCGTCCTGAGAGTAAATGAGTTATCAATAAAAGCAAAGCCTCTACTGTAAGATCGAACTATTTGTTTACTGTAAGATAAAGCCTCTATTGTAGAAAGGAAAAAAAAAAAAAAAGCTCTAGATCAAAGACTTTCCAAACACATGAAAAATAAATGTGACAGAATCAAAACTGATTCAACTAACTGCACTGGAATATTCAGCTCTACATGATGAAATAAAAGATGACATAGATTAAAAACAAAAATGTAAGGTCTTTACCGACAAAAATTGCCTTACCTGCAAAAAAAAGAAAATGTATTTGAAAGGATCTCCTCAAAATTATTGCACAATAGGTAGGATTATTTATAGGAGTCAGAGGGAAATATTTGGAGTTAGATTATTCCCTAAGTAATGAAGAACCATGAAGACTTTGTTTTTTTAACCCAAGCATGTTGAAAGAAAAACTGTACACAAAATTCACTTGTACTTCAATGATGATAACACTTTTCAAAACTGCACTTTTTTACAGGGACCAATTATTATTGCTTAAAAATTTGCAATTAAACCTTCTTTACTTTAATATAGTACTTAGTTTATCCTAAATAATCATTTGTTTTTATTAATTTTTCTTATGAGAATGTATACTAGAGTTATGCAGTGAATTTCCTGTTGAATTTTCAGATTGATTGATGTTTGAAGTAGGTACAAAGAATTTTATATTGAAATACTTAAAATATGTATTTAGTCTCAATTCTTTCTACGAATTCTAAACACTTTAAGTACTTAGGGGTTGTGTGAGATTAATACTGGAATACTGGTATGGGGGTCAGTTGGTCCGAGGTCTGCAGTCTGTATGATCAAGCAATGATAATAATGTTTATTCATTTAGCTGCTGGAGTCCGTGAGGCTCCTTATACCCTGGGGCCAGTGCCACTTCCTGGGCGTCAGGTTTTGCTGCCGGGTTCCCTTCCCTCTTGGAGGTGGCTTGGGGGGCTGTTTGTTTGTTAGGAATCAGAACTGAAGGGCACCTGTGACTGCTGGGATTCAATCCCATCGTCAGCCAGGCCACACTGATGATTTGGTGACGGGGAAGGGGAAGGGGAGCTTCCCAGTCTGGCTGAGTCATTACTTTACGGTGAAACACAGACAACCGTCTTCTGTAGAGAAGGCTTAGGAAGTGCTGGGGAGATTATGCAACGCAAAGGTGATGACGGACATGGAGCTAGGACACCCGCCTGTGGGTTTTAAGGGAAAGGATCGCACCTGGTCATCGCGGAGGAAGAAGCCAAGGAGGTAGGAGAAGCCCAGCATGGTCTCCCGATGCATGCCGTTGTGCAAGTCATTTTTCAGCAGTTTCTCCTCCAAGACCACGTGATACTTGAGTACGTCCTCCTCCTGGACAACACACAGAAGGGAAAGTCAACCCACAAATCAGCCGGTCCCTGGGCACTTACTGGGCGACCCTGATGTCCAGGCACCGTGGGGTTTAAGAGCAATAGCTTGTTGAACTGGAAATTTCACCCGAGGCATCAGGGCACAGTAGATAATAAATACCAAACCCGAGACAGATCACCTTGGGGAACCTGCAGACTTTCCATGTAGGATGGTCAGGAACTCACTACGGGACCCTAAAACCCAGAGTGAGGGCAGAAAAGGTTGGGGGGGATTTTAAAGTTGATTTCTTTGGTGAGAACAGCTGTGAAGAGAGTCCTCACACCCCAGCCTGCCTTTCACCTCAGGGGTCATGAGAGGAGGCTCAATGGGGTATTTCAAAGGGCTTGATCTGTGTCCTCTGCAGACAGGGTAGCCTGTGGGGTGTCACTCAGGCCTGAGCAATCTTGTGCCAGGGACTGTTGGCAGGTTGACCCCCAGCGGAGGGGGCAGGCTGTCACCGCACGGAGACAGGCCTGCATTCCCAGCACTGACGTGGGACAAGAGAGTACAGGTGTCCTGTGGACCAGGGGGTTGGCCGTGTCTGAGAGAGCTGGTGCCTTAGGTCCTATCCTAGATGGCTTTCTGGAAGGGCAGACGGGCCTCCCCAAGGGAAAGGCTGGAGGTGGCCTCTGGACGCTGAGGGTCCACTGGGAAAAAAAGTGGCTGTAGGAAGAGACGCATGCACACAGGTGGGGGGAACTGCAGTCAGAGACCACCAGGGATGGGTGGGGTCTCCAAAGAACCCATCAGAGAGCGAGAGAGCAATGGCATCTCAAGACGGTACCAGTTAGATAAGAACTTTCTACCCTCTTAACATCTCTTCCCGACCATCAACAGGTCCTAACTGCAAACCCGGTGAGACCAAAGCTGAATTCAGTAAGATCAGGAAAGGAAATAGAAGCATCATATGGGGAAGGAGAGATGGTGAATTACTGTCTCAGCTCCAAATCACCCTCTACACTGTTTCTGCGGTGGAGCTGGGACCACAGCCCACGCTTCTCCTCTGCCAGGTCTCCTGTTTGGCGCCACCAGTGGAAAGTGCTCGAGGGAGACCGTGAGGCCTGTTAGAGGGATCTCCTCTTCCTGCATGCTTCCTGGTCCTGGGGGCATCACCCCAGCTGCACTTCATCGCCCTGCCAGCGGCAGCTGGATCCGAGCGGCAGAGGCCTGTCACTCCCAGACTGGCCTTATCATGTCCCCCTCCCCACAAGACGCCAGCACCAGCTGGGCAATGGCATCTCCGAGACGCCTGGGTCTTGGACCCCAGGGACCCTCCTCCAATGTCAGAGCCACAAGCCTCAAGCCTCAGAGGTCTGCGTTACAGCTCCTCCAGATTTCTGACTTTTAGTTGTTCTGACCTCTTTCCTCTGTTCTCCCAGCCTTTGGGGTTATAGATGCTTCTATGCTATCTCTTTTTTACCTTTCAATTATATTTATATACCTTTATATACCTTATATATATTTATATACCTTTATATACCTTTATATTTTTTACCTTTCAATTATATTTATATAATTTTATACCCAATAAACAATTCATAACATTGAATTCTCTCTGGTATGGTTTCCGTCTCCTGATGGACCTTGATTTTTTTTTTTTTTTTTTTAGCAATCATTTTTACCTTTCCATACTGATTTTTTTTTCATGGAAAGGCATTTTATTTTAAATACAGCAGTGTGTACATATCAATCCCAAACTCCCAGTCTATCCCTCCTGCCACCCTCTGATGGACCTTGATTGATTCAAGGACCAAACCCCCTCCTCTAGTTTCCTTTCTGGACAAAGCCCAGCATGGAGCAGTGAGGAAAGAAGATTTAATTCTAAATTCAATTCAAAATGTCGATTTTTACAAGGAGCTGGATTTTTTTTTTTTTTACTTAATTGAGACTGTGTTTGTGACTTACAGTGATGATAGGACTTTCTGGGGAAGCAGAAAGGCTAAGACCAAAAGACAACCCTCAGAATGGGAGAAAATATTTGCAAATGAAGCAACTGACAAAGGATTAATTTCCAAAATTCACAAGCAGCTCGTGAAGCTCAATAACAAAAAAGCAAACAACCCAATCCAAAAATGGGCAGAAGACCTAAATAGACATTTCTCCAAAGAAGATATACAGACTGCCAACAAACACATGAAAGAATGCTCAACATCATTAATCATTAGAGAAATGCAAATCAAAACTACAATGAGATATCATCTCACACCAGTCAGAATGGCCATCACCAAAAAATCTAGAAACAATAAATGCTGGATAGGGTGTGGAGAAAAGGGAACACTCTTGCACTGCTGGTGGGAATGTGAATTGGTACAGCCACTATGGAGAACAGTATGGAGGTTCCTTAAAAAAACTACAAATAGAACTACCATATGACCCAGCAATCCCACTACTGGGCACATACCCTGAGAAAACCATAATTCAAAAAGAGTCATGTACCAAAATGTTCATTGCAGCTCTATATACAATAGCCCGGAGATGGAAACACCTAAGTGCCCATCATCCGATGAATAGATAAAGAAGATGTGGCACATATATAAAATGGAATATTACTCAGCCATAAAAGGAAACGAAATTGAGCTATTTGTAATGAGGTGGATAGATCTAGAGTCTGTCATACAGAGTGAAGTAAGTCAGAAAGAGAAAGACAAATACCATATGCTAACACATATATATGGAATTTAAGAAAAAAAAATGTCATGAAGAACCTAGGGGTAAGAGAGGAATAAAGACAAAGACCTACTAGAGAATGGACTTGAGGATGTGGGGAGAGGGAAGGGTGAGCTGTGACAAAACAAGAGAGTGGCATGGACATATATATCCACTACCAAACGTAAGGTAGATAGCTAGTGGGAAGCAGCCGCATAGCACACGGAGATCAGCTCCGTGCTTTGTGACCACCTAGAGGGGTGGGATAGGGAGGGTGGGAGGGAGGGAGACACAAGAGGGAAGAGATATGGGAACATATGTATATGTATAACTGATTCACTTTGTTATAAAGCAGAAACTAACACACCATTGTAAAGCAATTATATCCCAATACAGATGTTAAAAAAAAAAAAAAAAAGGCTGTGGGATTGCCTGAGGGTTTATCCCAGGGCAGGAGAAGAATATTCCTCACTGAACAGGTTCAAAGGGCTGGGGTAGGGCTGGGGGTGAGGAGACACAGTAAAGAGGGCTTCCACTTCCATCCCAGGAGTCCTGCTTGCTCAACACGGCAGTTACAGAAGTCTAACACACGGTTCCTCCCTTCACAGGGTTTTCATCCAATTGGAGAGCTAAGACACACCCACCTGAAAAGACAGTTCCTTATACCAGGTGTGTAAGTGCTGAAGGGCGTACTAATGGTCTGAATTCAGAGGCAGGAGAGATTTTCTGCAGCTCAGGGGCCAGAGCCAGCTTGTCTGAGGAGGTGAGACTGGACTTGAAGAATGGGTATATGTATAGCTGATTCACTTTGTTATAAAGCAGAAACTAACACACTATCATAAAGCAATTATACTCCAATAAAGATGTTAAAAAAAAAAAGAATGGGTGGGGAGGTTTCAGGAGGCATCGAAGGAGGAAGGGCAGCCTTCCTGACTGAGGGGGCGGGTGTGTGTGTGTGTGTGTGTGTGTGTTTGTTTGTGTAGATAGGAGCAAGGTACTGAACATGCCTTTGCTTTCTTTAGGGGCTGTATGACATCACTCTGGTTAGACCACATGGTATCTGCAGAGAATGGATGGGAGACAGCAGTGGGCCCAAGGGTGGCTTAGCGGGACTTCAAGTATCAGCCCCCATCTCCTTAGCATCCTCATCTCAGTCACCCTATATAAAGAGAGAAGTGAAAACAGCGTGCTTGCTGTGCAGTTACAGCTTTAAACTTGGGGCTGGGTGCAGGGCACCCCTGGGATCCTTCTAAATGGAAATTCTGGCGCCAGCACTGAATAGAAGGTACTCGTGGCCAGTTTATGGAGACCCTAAGAACCTGGGGAGGTAGCTCGGACTTAGTCATTCAGGAAATGGAGATCCACCCAAGGGTTTTGAGCCAGAGAGTGACAGGACTGGAGCTTTTTATTATTTCACGAAGTCTTTTGACAAGTTCTGACTGTTCACCCCAGATGTTAGGAATCAGGGAAGACAGAGACGGGGAGAATAGGAGGAAGACAGAGACAGTGCACTCCCTCTAGGTCCCAGCTGCTGACAGCTCACTGCATGGGACCAGGGAGAAGCCAGGGAGGGGAGGAGGGGTGGCCATGAAGATGTTTCCAGGTTCCTGGGATGCCTTCATCCTTGTGTATGTGAGCCTGAGTGTGTGCTTCCAGGGGTACGAACTCAATATATGAGTAGCTCTGGCTTGGAGGAGGTTCGGGTATGAGAGAGTCTCTGCTCAAGTTTACGTTAAATATCTGGATATCGACAAGGAAGTTTTGATGAAAGAGTGAAATGGTACATGGTTGATGGACTGAAAAACTTTAAGTGTTTGAATTTCCAGGAAATAATTTCCCAGGTTATTATTGCTGATACTACCAGAGTTGTGACCTTCTTCTCCCGGATGTAACTCTCAATGGCGTCGTTGTTTGGAGCAAACACCGTGTAAGTGTCAGCAGCCTCGATCGAACTTGCCAGATTATGTTGCTGTGATGGAAAGAGACAGGAGCGCGTGAGGGACTTCTGTTCCCAGGTAACCCGAGCAGAGGGTCATGCAGAGGACGTGGTACTTGCAATGATGTAGCCCCGGAAGATGGAATAGTCAGGCATCTGGTCCAGCCGGGTGAGTAGGTTTGGTAAGGAGCCAGTTAGACCTCTTTGGGGAACCAGAACCTGGGAAAGGAAGCCCCCAAATTCTGTTAGCCTGCCTTGGTAGGACTTGCTGCTCTCCAGTACATAGGTTCATGTCACATAACAATATGTGATCATGAAGCCTCTGCAAATAGAGAACAAGGTACCTTTTCCTTTGATCGTTTGCAAGACCAAAGGGGTGCATAGTTTGGGAAGTGAAGTGGGTTTGATTTCAGCCCTACTCCACCACCAGACCAGGTACCTCTAGGCAGGGAACAACCTGCACAACTGTTCATGGTGGCCCTAACAAAGGGGACCACAGCGTCCAATGAACAGGTAGAAAAGGAGCCCCTTAATGAGCCACTGCAGAGGCTAAGCAGTGAACTTGAATCAGTTGATGCGCAGCCATGGATCTCTGCGCCCACATAAACTTCTTCCTCAATCCAGCTACCCAGCCGTGAGGACCCTCAGTGGCCTCCTTTGAGAAGTGAGGAGAATGGCACACACTTTCTGAGGGTTGTTATAAACATCAAATGAGATAATGCAATACATGACACCTGGCACCTAGAGGGCTGGCCATCATTCCAATATTACTGCACACAAGGTGGGGTGGTGATGCTGATGAGGGACAGAGAAGAGAGGCAGCTCCGCCCCTCCGGGACACGCCATTATATGGGGGCTCACGACCTATTCCATAAAGAACTATCAAAACAAGGGGGCACAGTTATGCCAAATGAGTTCTATACTGAGAAATCCCACGGGATTTCAGAGGAAGGAAAAGGGAATAAAAATGACATTTATCGAGGTCTCCCTAGGCAGCAGTGAGAGAGGAGGTGTTGTTTAATACTCATAGGGAAGAAAAATGGGCCTCAGAGAGGTTATGTAACTTGCCCAGGGTTACACAGTTAGTTAAGCGCCTGAACGAGATGCTGTATGATTCTAGAACTTACCCTCTTGACACTATGTCAGCCTCGGTGATATGGGCTGCAGGGATCAGGGATGGCTTCACAGAGGAGGTGGGACTCGACCTGGCCCCCGTGATAATAACGCTCAGTGCAGGACATGGGTTGAGATGCCATTTTACTAATGAGGTTTTGTTAATCAAAAATGTAAATGAGAAGAAGAGGTAATTTTACACTTAAAAAAAATTTTTTTTTTAGTACTTTGAAAAGCCAGTATTGGAGAAGAAAAATACTCTTAGTAATACTGCTTTCTGATAAATGAAGCCATAAGCCCAGTATAGTTCCCTGCAAATGACCTATCACTTGCTCAAAATATGGTGTATTTTTTAATGCCTCTTGGTAATACAAGAGAATTGCAAGGTCTTTGCAAAGTGTTGCACTCAGAAGTCTTATAAGAAGCCTCTCTTTTCTGAACAGAAACAGTTAATGTGTTCTGTAACTTGAAATAGAAAAGTATGTAAGTGCCAAGTGAGAATAATTTTAGTTAAAATGCAATTAGTTAATTGTCTTTTCTAATCTTCCGCTTTTCAAAATTTCCCAATATACCCTAAATTCGAACTTTAATTTTAAATGAAGATATTAATATAGTAACTGAAAATTACAGGATAGTTTAAAAGCTTGTTTCCCATTAAACTTTTTTTTTCTATTTCATACCTTTGAATACTGTTGAATTGCATCTTAGAAGAAAATAAAAATTCTACAATACCCTTCCTACCCTTTTCCATTTTTTTTTCCAGGGCACAATAATGCAGAGGGGAGAGGACCAGTGACACACAGCCAGTTGCGTCTCCTCCAGTTCTTGATTACATCCAATCTGGGCATATGGACTTCCCAATACTAAGGTTCCCGTGTACCTTGTAAGATGTTCTGATAACTAAGAAATATGATATATGTGGCCACACATTATACGGGACCCACTGCAGGATATAGGCTGAGTATATAGTAACTGAGTCTTACTGAATGAGTAGAGCCTCGAAATGGTTTTAAAATAAAAATAATGAAGCCCAATACAGGTTGTTTTTATATTAAGGCTAAGTATTTTTTCCCAAAAAAGATCCTGCACAGGAGGATAAATAACAAAAGAAGAGATTCAACGTGTGCGGGAGGAAGCGATTTGGTACCTTGTTGATGATGTGTATCACTCCGTTTGTGGCTGCGTTGTCACCATCAATGACGCTCGCTCCTTCGATTGTGATATTCTGTAAACGCACCACAGTGAGAAGGTGAGTCCCTACAGAGTACACCCAGGGATTGAATTATTTGTGGGTTTCCCACTTTTTGAGTAGTAGTGACCTCCTCACTTTTGGACCATGACACAAAGTCAGAAATATTTTTAAACTGTGAGCCTTTTGACATTACACACACACACACACAATTGAAACGAAATAATACTTTCCTCTATTATGTGGGAGGCACCTGATCATCGATTCTACTCTATTTCATTCTATTTCATTCAAAAAGTGCTGGGGACTTCCCTGGTGGCACAGTGGTTAAGAACCCTCCTGCCAACGCAGGGGACACGGGTTCCATCCCTGGTCCGGGAAGATCCCACATGCCGCAGAGCAACTAAGCCGGTGTGCCACAACTACTAAGCCTGCGCTCTAGAGCCCACGAGCCACAACTCCTGAGCCTGCGTGCCACAACTGCTGAAGTCCATGCACCCCAACTACTGAGGCTCGCGCCGCCTATAGCCTGTACTCCACAACAAGAGAAGTCCCCACTCGCTGCAACTAGAGAAAGCCCGTGTGCTGCAAAGAAGAACCAATGCTGCCAAAAAAAAAAAAAAAAAATTGCTGGCTGAGGCTCACTAAAGTGACCCTGCAGTTGGAAAAACACCGCAGATAGTGTCGTGGGTTGAACTGCGTCTCCAAACTTCGTATGCTGAAGTGCTAACCACCAGTGTCTCAGAATGTGACCCTATTTGGAGACAGGGTCTTTACAGAGGTAATCAAGTTAAAATGAGGTCATTAGGGTGGGCCCTAATCCAATATGACCAGTGTCCTTATAAGAAGAGGATATTTGGGCACAGACAGCTATGGAGGGAGAAGACCATGTGAACGTGAGGACGGTCATCTACGAGCCAAGGAGAGAGCCTGACGTCAGTCCTCAGAGAGAACCAACCCTGCCCACACCTTGACCTTGGACTTCGAGCCTCCAGAACTCTGAGACAAAAATTTCTGTTGTTTAAGCCACCCAGTCTGTGTTTCTTTGTTATAGTAGGCCTAGCAAACTAATACAGATAGTTACTGACTTTTCAAGAATATTAATTACACGGGGAAAGGAGCTAAGTAAACCCAAATGCCTGCTCACGCAGCCACCGACCAAGCATGACACATCTGGGCTCCGCTCTCTCTGGTTTCCTCTCCTCTTCTCCCACCACTGCCCTCTGTCTGAAATTCCTCCTGGGAACCCTGGGTGCAGAGGGGACTTGCCTCACCCTGAGCACATCAGCAGAGGTCCTGAAACAAACGTTCCTGGCTACTTTGCACATCTCTTCTGGTTACAGGGAGACATTTATATCAGGCGTAAGAAAGAACCCATTACAACTGTGTCTTTGATGGTTGGCTGCTCTAGCAAACAGGTCTTGACTGATTTACCTCTGAATCTACGGAACCTGGGATGAACCTTCCCAGGGTGGGTGTTCGACTAATGCTTGCTCAGAGCATCAGTGATTTCAAACACCAATGGAAAACCACCCATTGTCTGACATATGCATGTAACGTTCTAGAATTATTGTAATAAAATGTAAAGAGTCCATGGGACCGTATGTAACTCTTTTCTGCTTTCTAAAAGGAATGACCTGAGGAAGCACATATATTTAGGTAATACTAGGCATAGAGCCTTTTCACAGCGCCATCACTGATGGGTAGATAGGCAGAAATGCTTTAGAGCTGCAATTCTAGAATATTCTGACCCTGGCCCATGCTCCATTGATGGGGCAGTTCTCATTTCCCAGTAGAGTCTCCATTTTCATCTTGCTCAGTTCACAGAAACAACTTTAAAACACTGCCGCATTCAGCAGGGCAGCCGGACTTCCGCACAGAAAACTGAATCCAAGTCCTTGAAACATTATAGAAAAAGCCAGAAGGTGAGCTTCTACAGGGCTCTGCTCTCCTGTGCACTGTCCTGTCTCCAACACTCAGATCAGTTCCTGGAGCACAGGAGGTGTTCAGTAAGTATCTGTTTATTTATTTTTTGGCTGCATCGGGTCTTCGTTGCGGCACGCGGGGTCTTCGTTGAGGCATGCGAGATATTTCGTTGTGGCGCGTGGGCTTTTCTCTAGCTGTGGTGTGCAGGTTTTTTCTCTCTCTAGTTGCAGTGCTTGGGTTTTAGGGTGTATCGGCTCTGTAGTTGTGGAGTGCGGGTTCCAGAGCTTGTGGGCTCTGTAGTTTGAGGCACGTGGGCTCTCTAGTTATGGCGTGCAGGCTTAGTTGCCCCGCGGCATGTGGGATCTTAGATCCCCAACCAGGGATCGAACCCACATCCCCAGCATTGGAAGGTGGATTCTTTACCACTGGATCACCAGAGAAGTCCCAATAAATATCTGTTGACTGACCCTAGCTTAATACAAAATTGTAGTAATCTCAAATGACTCAATTAGTAGGTTTCCAATAACCAGCTCTTAACCACACATAAAAATCAAAGTTGTGAAACTGCGCGGCCTTCACCCAGAAGAAATGAAAGGATTGCCTTTCCGGATCAGTCTGTTGTCTGTCAGGAAGAGCCTGTGGCCAACCAGTGGGCAGAGAGCTTCATTTTATACTATCCCTGCTACAGAGAGAGAGAGAGAGAGAGAGAAAGAGAGAGAGAGAGAGAGAGAGAGAGAGAGAGAGAGAGAGAGAGAGAGAGAGAGAGAGTGTGTGTGTGTGTGTGTGTGTGTGTGTGTGTGTGTGTGTGTGAATACAGGTTGCTAAGTGTTGAAGCTGGGTGATACCTACATGGAGGTTTTATTCTCCATTTATTTTTGCTCACGTTTGGAAATTTCCCTAACAGAAAAAAACTAAAAGTACACTATGAACGTAGGTCACAAGTTTCCACTAAACAGACACAACACGACGCTCTCTTACCCCATCCGCCTTCGCCAGGTGGAGGAAGCTACCCTGCAAAGACGTTGCCAGCGTGTCAGAAGGTGGCAGGGCCTGCAGATCGGCCACTCCATACGTGCCCAGGAGCGTATGGTACCTACAACAACAGTCCATAAGGGCTGTAATGAGGTAGCAATGCTTGAGGCAGTGGCATTGTGAGGAGTTAAGACAGTAGGTTCTGGAGCCAGACTACCGGGTTCAAAATCTCCCGCTGCAACTTCAGCCATGGTACCTGGGGTTAGTTAATTAACCACCCTGTGCCTCGGTTTCCGCATCTATAAAATGGGAATAATTCTGTCTGTTTCACAGGGTCCTTGGGAGGATTAACTAGGTTGTACATAAAGCAGTTAGCACAGAATTGGCTGTCAGTCATGTTGACGACTTCCATCGTGGGGTAAGGAGGTGAGGGGGTCCTGGGACATGGTCAGTTGCATGGATCTGAAGGACCACGTGGCCTCCCTTCACTGAACTTCATTCACACTGATGCCAGTAAGATACCATGAAGAATAAAACACACATAATACCTACTTTATGAGGGTGGGAATATTGCTCTTGGTCAACCAAAAGGCTTTCTCATCTTGGTCCATGTCCTCAATAGCTTGTTGGGAAGGCACGAGGATGGTGAGGTTTGAGGCGGCTGACAGCATGGGTTGTAGGGAAGCATTCTGAATCGCAGAAGGAAAAGAAACTGGCCTGACTCATGTCAGAGGACAAATGCTGACTTAATGCTTGGCAGAGATGACAATTTCCCATGTGATATAATTTCAGAGATACTGGGAAGGTCCTAGGGACCCCTTTCCCAAATCGATCCCACCTACTGGCTGACGCCTCCTCTTCCCTCTGAGACTCATCCCTTTTATTTAAACGTGTGAACCCTGACAAAAGGCAAATTTTCCTGATCAGGTCACACTTGAGTCATTATCAGTCATTCACCCTTTAGTCTAAATGAAGAGGCAGAGAACACTCTTGAGAGTGTCATGCGTGTGTGTGCACACGTGTGTACAGAGAACCTTGAGAATCCTTGGAGGCCTTTGGAATAAGGATGGTGGCAAGATTACAGGAACAGTTTCAGCATGAGAGAGGGAGACTGGAGGCCTGAAATCAAACTTTATCTACTCACCTAGAGCTACTTCTGGGTAGAAGCAGTGGTGGGCTTATGTTTCACAACCGGCTCTCCAGGAAAAACAAACAAACAAAAGCCCCGCTTCGTAGTGTTTGCTGATTTCTGTGGTGTAAGTTCTCCCATCATAGCTGATTCCAAGCTACCGTCATAACAGCATAGAAAGTGGAGTTGGGAAAGCTGTGCTCTTGTGAGCTAGGACGAGTGGGTCTAGCCCACCACAGGGCAAGCTTATGAGTGTGGGGTGGGTCTGTATGAAAATCAGCACCTGCTATAGGACCCTCAGTCCCTGCTGTCCCGTGTGATGGGGGTCAGAGGGACCCCACATGGAAGCAACAGGAAGGCGTCCTGGAGTGGCTGCTGACCAGACACTGCGTATCTTGGCATCTGTCTTCTTAAAAGGGACAAACCACTTGTCACGATGGCTGGCTGAACCTGCCACCTTGGGCCACTCAGGCAAAGATGACAGAGACTCAGACAACTGGGGATGGTGGGGCTTAGACTCTCTGTTATAGAACTTTCCAAAGGAGAGGGAAAAGCTCCTCTGGGCATGTTGGGCTGAGGGCTAAACACACATGAAATAAGACAGTACTGCGACTATAAATGCCAAATATAATTTGGTGAATTACCGTGATGAATTATGCTGACTTTTCAAAAATACCTCTTTTGATGAATGAAGTTATACATATATATTTGGATTGGTTGAAAAGTCGACCACCCCAGCTTATCTTAGACCAGAAGCTCTTGGCCCTGGTTGCATGTTAGAATCACCTGGGAAAGTGTTAAAATACACTGATGCCCAGGTCAAACCTCTACCCAATCAAATCAGAGAGTCTGGGGGTGGGAGCCTAGGCATGGCTATTGAAAATCATCTGTTCCATGTGGTTCTAAAGTGCAATCAAAGCTGAGAACCACTGTTCTAGACAATTTCCCTCCCTCCCCCTCACCAGCTGCATTTTCAGTTTTCTGTTACATGTAGTCCAAATATCTAAAATTATTATATATTCCCAATCCTAATTCCAACCAAGGTACTCACATTTATCCACTGGTTAAATATAGCTGCGGCAGAGAGAAAGGACAATTCCTTATTCATTTCGTTGCAAGAGAGGGAGGAGAGAGGAGAGAGAACACAGAGGAGGATCAACGAGAGGCATAATCCCAGGGCATCTCTGGGCATCGTCCTTGCCAGCCTTGTCGATGCCGACGTGAATGACGCCCAGGCTGGATGAATCCCCATGTTGCCAGAGGCATGCATTTCTTTCATGTTTAATGGCTTAAATTATCTTCTATATTCGAGGGAAAGGAGTAATTCCAGAAACGTTAAATGAAACGACAACGTCGAATTCGTCCCAATCAGAATTTATGTTGTAAGAACACGGCCACCCAGCCCTACAGGAGGGCCACAGAACTCAGTACACTGCCCCCTTCCAGAGCTAGCATTGAGCAGGGGCTTGGGACACAGTGTCAAACCACTCGGGTTTTCTTTCTGGTTTGGCCATTTCCTAGTTCCTTAGGCAAGTTCCTTCATCTCTCTGGGCTTCAACGTTCCCAGCTGTGAAACGGGGATGATAAAAGCTCCAGCTGATAGTGTTGATGTGGAAACCGGAAGAGTTAACGTTTCTAAAGTGCTTAGAACAGAGGATGGCATGCAGGACACAGTCAGTAGGTTTTAGCCACTATTATTTTTAACTTATCCGCCATGGGGTTTGTTAATGAACATATATGCTGAACCATCACAACTGGCACCAGGTTGGAGTGAGGGAGGATATAAGATATGAAAGAGAAAAGATGGCCCCTGACCTTATGCAACTTACAGTTGTTTTGGGGATGTTAGGGTGTGAAAAAATAACACAGAGGGCTGGTAGATCAGTGATGTTTGAAGGTGTGATAGCTTAAAGAAAGCTCTAGACTTTGAGTTTAAAAAGTCTGGGTTCAATTCCTGGGTCTGCCATTTACCAGCTGTGGGATCTTGGGCAAGTCACTTAACCTCTCTGAGAACTCAGGTGCCTCACCTGAAAAATGAAAATGATGATGCCTTGCTCCTGGGATTATGAACATTACATGCATTAATGTATGTGAAAACATTTTAAAAATTAGTAAACACCACGAAAGTGGCAACAACAATTATTATGTGCAAATTTACCAAAAGGCAATACATCTCAGAGCTGTCTTAATTCCTCTTTGAAAGTGGCTGAGGTTACGGAATAAGTTAGTAAATACCGGTTGAAAAGTAAATCAGTTAGTAAATAGGTAAGTACGAGAGCTGAGATGCTCTGGTAATCCCTTCAAGGAGAGGAGGGCATGAGCTGGACCTGAACTGCTGGCAGAAAGACCTGAGGCTGGGTCCATGGGGGCGGGGAACGGAGCCAGGAAGGTGACAGCTGGATAGGCGACAGCTCAGCTAAGCGGGTTGAAGTGAGTTGAGTCCATGTGAAGTCCTCAGAGTTACCAGGCCGAGCATTTGGACTTGATCTTGTTTTCCGTGGGAGGTGAGGGGCATTGTGAAAGCAGGGTGTTAGGGTTTTAAGGTTTTAGGAAATGTGGCCCATGGACAGTGCAGAGAAAATGTTGGGTCCACGCTCCACGGTCGGAATGTCAGGAGACAGGCCTGATGGGATGAGTAGGAGAAACAGGTTTAGTAAAGAGCAGGAAGGACCCTGATAGGCAGGGAGGCCAAGGTCAGATGCTGCAGCTGCCAGGGAGCACATTAGGGCAGGTGCAGCCCTGGGCACTGTTACGCCAGTGGTTTCCATTGAGAGGAGGGGTAGGAACCAAACTCCAGTGAGTTAAACAAAAAGTGAGTGATGAGAAAATTCACCAATTTACTTTCTCATTTCAACAAATCTTTATGAACAGTAGGAGTGAAGTAGGAAACAAGGACAAAGACCTGCCCTCAAGAGTTGACAGTCCAGTGGGGAGACAGACAATTAGGTGGGACGTGCCCTACGCTGATAGAACATACTAACGGTTAAGTGCTTGGGCTCTGCACGGAGACAGCTGAGCGACCTTAGGCAAGTTTGCTTAGGCTCTCAGTTTCCTCATCTATGAAATGGGCATAATAATAGCATAAGCCCAGAGGCTGTGGTTTAAAGGGGGTGCTGCAGCATGTTAAGGATTTAGTAAGATGCCTGGTACACAGAAGGTGCGCGTGCATGCGTGCGCGTGTGCACACATGCACCCCCCCCCCCCCAGACAGGGGTAAGCACAAGGTGCTCTGGGTGCCTATAGGAGGCACACAGCCCGGACAGGAGTGCCCAAGAGCTCAGCAGGGACCAGTTATTTGCTCATTTGGGAAGTCTGGGACTAGCAAGAGGCAGAATGACAAGAAAGGGAAGGCAGGACTGCTTGGTACACAGAAGGTGCCTAATAAAAGTTACCTCCCTTCAACTTGTAGAAAATTTGTGACCCACAGAGCACATATGCCATTTATGAGAAGCAGTCTGCTTCAGATAAAATCTGGAGCAAATGATTCGTAGAGCACTTTAAAGCCATCCTAGCCAAGAGAGCTTTTTTTTTCTTTTAAATTTGAAGACTTCTGTCTTTATTATTCTGTACTGGAGTTGATCTCAGAGGACTTACCACTGCAGCGTTTCCATAGCAGAGAAGGCCATCTCCTTCGTAGCCCTCTTGGCAAACACAACTCCAGACACCAGAAGAGGTAAACTGACAGGTTGCCTGATACAAAGAAAATGAGAGAAACGATTTGCTTTCCCAACTAAAGCATTAGATATGAGGTACACCTGTGAATCCTCAGGCTCCGTCTACAGTGAGAAGTGCAAATTCGGGGCTGAAAGATGGTGGAAGTAACCCACAGGCCCTCAGCCCTTTCTGCAGGTTTGGTGCACTTCTTACGGAATCACAATTAGATTCTTTCTTTTCATCCCTGCCAAGATTTAGCAAGCAGAAATCAGGACACACAGTTAATGTGAATTTCAGATAAACCAAGAGGTTTTTGTATAAGTATGTCCCATATAGTATTTGGGGGCACGCTTGTGCCAGAGAAGAATTCACTGTGTACCTGAAATTCAATTCTAACTGGGTGTTCTGCATTTTATCTGGCAACCCTATGCTGGTTCTTCCACGCTTTGGAATGAAGTGGAAGTTCCAATAACCTCTCACGTGTCGAACGTCAGGGCTTGGTTGGGCTTAAATTAAGCAAGAGTGTTGGAGCTTCTTCAGTTTTATGAAGTGCTTTCATGATTCCTGGGTAACGGATACGTTAGAGGCATCTCCTCCCATTGTTTCTGTCTTTGAATATCACCCACCTGCCCACACTACTAGGCGTGGGTCTGGCAGTCCTGTTCATGATATGTCACCCCACTCCCTGGCCATCATTGAGTGTCTCATATGTGGACACCTGGACCCAGCTGGGCTGGTCAGATCCTTTCTCCTATGAGTTAGAATGGGGACACAGAGGGCTGCTAAGTTAGTGGGCATCTCTGGTAGTGGGCTAGACGTTCCTCTAAGAACAGGGAGTCACCTACCCCAAGATGCACAGAATGCACTTAAAGTTGGGAGAGAGAGAGAGAGGGAGACAAAGACAAAGAGAAAGTAAAGGCACAGGGAGTGGCAAAATGAGAAACTGCATGGTCTCAGAGGACCGAGGGAAGAAGCTGCCTTGATGTTGATGCTAAGCCCTTGGGAGGTTTTGGAACTCCTTACTACGGAGCTACCCTGGCGGCATCTGTCCAACAAATTCCTTTTTAGCTTAAGTGGATTTGCGTGGACTCTGTTACTTGCAAGCAAAAGCACTGTGGCTAAGGTGTCGTCTTCATTGGTTCTGACGCTGGGTGCTTAGTGATGTTCTTTTAAAAACATGAACACGACCAGCTCTAACATCTCTGCCTGCTCTTCCCTAATTTAGACACAAGGCTCAACCTACCCTTGAATGGGCATTTTCACTAATAATTTGGGTAAAACTTTGTCATGACATTCAAAATGGGAGTCTAGTTACCCTTTAAATTATCCTGGTGATTTAGAATTGCCAGATGTAGCAAATAAAAACACCAAGTACGAATTTTAGCTAAGTTATGAAGAATTTTTTGTTTAAATTTGTCCTATCTAACATTTGGGTCATAGTTGTGCTGGAGGATTATTTGTCATTTACTAGAAGTTCAGATTTAACCGGGATCTTATCTGGCAATCGTATGTTGGTTCTTCCAAGCTTTAGAATGGAGTGAAGGCTGAAATAATTACTCACATTCTGCTCAGGGACTCCCTTTGGGAGTAAGAGAGATTTTGTTCATTACTGGGCCCAGATAAAAAAATAACCCAACCTTCTTTCTTTCTCAAGTCATTTTTTTAAGGATTAATGAAAAAAATCAAGTCACTCACCAGTGGATGACATTTCCCAGTTTGTTCCAAGCATGACGTTACTGGTTCACAGTCAATCCCGTTGCCTCGAAATCCTTTCTTGCACTCACACTCATTCTGTAATTCCAAGAGCAAAGTCAAACGGATTATTGAAAACAACTGCCTTGCATGCCCTGCCCTCACACTGTACCACAAAATGAAGTATGGAAGCCATCGCTGTTTGGCTCTTTTAGAGAACACCATTAACGTCTTTCGTTTACTACACTTCAGCTTCCGGAGCTATTGGGCTCCACGTTCTACGTTACATTTCCCAGTCTGACAGTCCTTTGGTGCGTTCTGAATTCATTACCCTAGAGGGGCCATGTGGAGTTTGTCTCAGAGAGAACTTAGATCCTAAAGAGCGTCACATTGGAAAAATTGGCCCCTCCACCTAAGAGGGAAAGATGAAGCAAGTCATGGAGCAACCACTTGGTGGAGATCCATGCACACGGCCACTGTGAGTCTGGAAGGCACGTTGTGTAATTTAGAACATGCATTCCCTCTGAGCAGGCAAATCTCTACATGGACAACCCATGGCTAGTGGCTCAGCAGGTAGACAGGGTCATCATGCAACAAAAAAGTCCCCCTTCCATCTGGGAAGCTTTAGGTCCACACCAGGGTACATACCTTGGTGAGCAGGGTGCAGGCTGGGTTTCAGCCCGTTTGCCCCATAGGCTGGGTACTTTGTGTAGTACACAAACTACACCACAGGAGCAATGGCCCTGATCATGCAGCTATTAAATATGATGATGAAGACGATGATGATGATGATGACGACGATGATGATGATGATGATGATGATGATAGTGGTGGGTTGTATGATAAAATGGGGGAATGTCTGTGCTAAGTACAGAATAGGAACCAAACAAAACTGTAGTGGATCGCAACAAGGTAGAGAAAAATAAAAACCTGTGCATTAAGAAGACCAGAAAGAAAAAATACATCAGCACACAAATGGTGATTGTGGGAGTGCTGTGAATGGTTTTCATTTTTCTCCACTCTTTTACTTTCCCAAATGTCTTCCATTATTAAACATTATCTTGCATTTAAAACACAATTTAGGGGGCTTCCCTGGCGGCGCAGTGGTTAAGAATCTGCCTGGCAGTGCAGTGGACTCGGGTTCAAGCCCTGGTCCGGGAAGATCCCACATGCCGTGGAGCAACGAAGCCCATGCGCCACAACTATTGAGCCTGTGCTCTAGAGCCTGCGAGCCACAACTACTGAACCTGCAACTACTGAAGCCCACGCGCCTAGAGTCCGTGCTCCACAACAAGAGAAGCCACCACAGTGAGAGGCCCGTGCACCGCAATGAAGAGCAGCCCTCACTCGCCGCAACTAGAGAAAACCCGCGAGCAGCAACAAAGACGCAACGCAGCCAAAAATAAATAATAAATTAATTAATTAATTTAAAAAACCCTATTAATTTAAACAGGAGTAATCTCTTCAACAGATGACAAACACAGGTTATGGAACCAGCAATGAACCTCAAAGCTGCTTTCACTAAAGAGAAGAAGATAAAGCATACAACGTAAATAAGAATAGTCCAATCTTAACTGGAAAACAAGAGATGCTCTAAGTCTTATGGATGAACTGGCACATGAGATGCTTCTGTGATGAGGACCACTGCTCTTCAGAGGAGGGAGGATGAGCTGGGAAGTTTCTTCTGGGAAGTGGGGCATGGCTGGACCTTGGGAGAGGGTGGGAGGAGTGGGGAGTCCATGAAAGCTGAGGGTACATGTCAGAAAAATAAACAGAGGTGGGAAACTAGGAACATTTGATTGGTGAAGCGTTATTGAGGTGATACAAGACAACCCATTAAGTTGTGGGAAGAAAGGAATAGAACTCCTATTTATGAATTTTTATCTTTAAGGGTATAAGTATTATTTGCTATATATGCTTTATAAGGTAAATTGGGTGTGTGTATATATATATATATATATATATATATTTTTTTTTTTTTTTGCGGTTTGCGGGCCTCTCACTGTTGTGACCTCTCCCGTTGCGGAGCACAGGCTCCAGACGCGCAGGCTCAGTGGCCATGGCTCATGGGCCCAGCCGCTCCACGGCATGTGGGATCTTCCCGGACCAGGGCACGAACCAGCGTCCCCTGCATCGGCAGGCGGACTCTCAAACACGGCGCCACGAGGGAAGCAAATATATCCACGTGTATACAACTTTACACGAGAGGGCAAGACCTTGTAAGCAAGAGTGTTTAATCTTCTGTACTTGGTATTGGGGTAGCACCTCCCTGCACCCCCAGCCCTGACATATTGACATGGTCTGTCTTTTAAAATAAAAATTCATGGTAGTTAGGATTTGTGCCTATTTGGAATATATCTACAAGCTTTTGAGCCAACTAATAACATGACTGAGGGCAATCCTAGATATGGCCTATTTTATTTCTCATGTAACACTACAAAAAGTCGTTTCTCTTCCTCTATCTCCCCCATCAGAATGCTTTTCAAATTTGTCTGCAGAAAGGATGATAGAGCAGAAGGGAATAGCTACTCTTATGGGTTGAACTGTGCTCCCCCAATCCCACCCCCGCACTCATATGTTGAAGTCCTGACCCCCAGTACCTCAGAATGTAACCTTATTTGGAAAAAGGATTGTTAATATGTAATGAGTTAAGATGAGGTCCTACTGGAGTAGGGTGGGTCCCTAGTCTAATATGACTGGTGTCCTTATAAAAAGGGGAGATTTGGACATAGACATGCACGTGGCAGAATGCCACGTGAACACGAAGGCAGAGATTAGGGTGATGCGTGTATAAGCCAAGGAACACCAAAGCCTGTCAGCGAACCACCCAGGGCTGGGAGAGAGGCATGGAACAGATCTGTCATCATAGCTCTTAGAAGGAACCAAAGCTGCTGATACCTTGATCCTGACCTCTAGCCTCCAATCCCATGAGACACACATTTCTGTTGTTCTGTGATACCCAGTTAGTGATGCTTTGCTACAGCAGCCTTAGCAAACTGATACCGACACCAAGAAATTGTTTTTCTCTCTCAAATGCGACGTGGCGACTCAGGTGAGTCAAAAACTAATTGAATTGTTGGTACTTGCTTGGCAAGACGTAAGAATGCAGTGAGTTCTTTCACGACTAGGACTTTTTCATGGCTACAATCCTAGGACAGTTGTCATCACCTCCCCTGGGGCTGATTAACTCCTAAGAAGTAGCTTTCTCTGCCTCTGTCTCCCTTAAATGAGGTTAAGTGAAAGTGACCCACCACTGAGTATTACACAGTGTTATAGAGAAATAGAGTGTGGTCAAGGGTGGCGACCGAGAGGGCAATTCTGGAGTCAGACTGTCTGGGTGTGAATCTCACACTGTAATTTGGTTTCTGTGTGATATGAGCAAAGTATTTAACCTCTCCATGCTTCAGTTTCCTCTTTTATAAGATGGAATGATAATAGTACCTATGTGGCAACAAAAGCAAAAATAAGCAAGTAGGACTACATCAAATTAAAAAGCTTCTGGGGGCTTCCCTGGTGGTGCAGTGGTTGAGAGTCCGCCTGCCGATGCAGGGGACATGGGTTCGTGCCCCGGTCCGGGAAGATCCCACATGCCGCGGAGCGTCTGGGCCCGTGAGCCATGGCCGCTGAGCCTGCGCGTCCGGAGCCTGTGCTCCGCAATGGGAGAGGCCACAACAGTGAGAGGCCCGTGTACCGCAAAAAAAAATAAAATAAAAAAATTAATAAAGCTTCTATATGGCAAAGGCGACCATCAACAAAATGAAAAGGTAACCTATGGAATGGGAGAAAATATTTACAAGTCATAATCTGATAAGGGGTTAATATCTAAAATATATAAAGAACTCATACAACTCAACAGCAAAAAACCAAACAATCCAATTAAAAAAATGGGCAGAAGATCTGAGTGGACATTTTTCCGAAGAAGACATACAGATAATCAACAGGTACTTGAAAAGCTGCTCAACATGACTAATCATCAGAGGAACACAAATCAAAACCACAGTGAGATAAAGACAAGAAATAATAAAGTGTTGGAGAGGAAGTGGAGGAAAAGGAACGCTTGTGCACTGTTGGTGGGAATGTAAATTGGTACAGCCACTGTGGAAAACTGTTATGGCAGTTCTTCAAAAAACTAAAAATAGAACTACCATATGTTCTAGCAATTCCACTTCTGGGTATTTACCTGAATAAAAAAAAAAAACAACTCGAAAAGGTATATGCACCCCCATGTTCATTGCAGCATTATTTACAATAGTCAAGACACGGAAGCAACCAAACTGCTCATCAACAGATGAATGGATAAAGAATATGTGGCCTACTATACATTAGAATATTATTTGGCCAAAGGAAGAATGAAATCTTTCCATTTGCAACATAATGGATGGACTTTGAGGGCATTATGCTAAGTGAAATAGGTAAGAAAAAGACCAATGCCATCTGATCTCACTTATATGTGGAATCTAAAACAAAACAAAACAAAACAAAACCAAGCTCATAGATATGGAGAACAGACTGGTGGTTGCCAGAGGCTGGGTGGGGTGGGGTGTGGTGAGGGTAAATGGGGTCAAAAGGTGAAAAAAAAATAGTACCTACATCATAGGTTTGTTGCGACAATTAACCCTTTCCCACTGCTACAAATGATAAAAGAGCTGCAGTAAATTCTAGCCAAAGTACTTCTGTGTCTAGGGGAGAAAACCATCTACTCCAGGAATCCTGCTTCCTCTTGGCTCTCCACTCATCACACCTACCTGCCCGGGGCCGACGTACAAACAGGTTGCATTGTGGTGGCAGCTGCCAGCACTGGGCAGCAGGCAGGTGTTGATCTCTGAGCAATCCCTTCCGTCCCCCGTCCAGCCCTGATGGCATACGCAGACGTGGGTTCCCCTGCCAGTTCTGATGCATTCTGCCTACAGGAGGAAGCAGCAGCAACACCTCTGAAACCCCAGTCCAGCTGCAAGATTCCAAGTGCAAAGCAAGGACTTCCAGAGGTACACTGAAGAAGCTTATATTTACATGGAGTGCAAAGGAAATGATTAAAACACACATTTGCGTTAAGATCAACGAAAAAGATAAGATGACTTAAAGAACAAATTTGCTTGTTTTTGGCCAGCTAATGGCCACCGTCACTAACCAACGTCACTGCCATTTATTGAGCCAGGGATTGTTCTGAATGTCTTGTAGGTGTAAGCCATCATCTTGAGGAAGGTACTGTGATTATCTCTATTTTACAGATAAGGAAACTGAGGCTCAGAGGAGGTAAGTGACTTGCCCAAGGTCACACAGCTGTAAAGAGGCACGAACCCAGGTCTGTATGATGCTTTAGCCCAAGCTCCTACCTGTACCAAGTCCAGGCCTTTCAGGATGACCACACCAGGAAGCTGAAGGACAGAGTGAGAGGTGCAAGGTAAGCTGTCCAGATGAGGCTGAGTGGGTGGGGCTTGCCCAGGCCCAGTCTGGAGGGTTGGGCAAGGCGTTTGTACCTGATTTCATCCTCAGAGCCAGGAGAAATTCCCGAAGGGGGAAACATGATCTGATCCACTCTGGCTGTGGCTATAGCCAAGAGGAGCATCAGGGAGAACAGTTATTAAACTGTGGGTAAGGAATGAAGGTGACCTTGGCCGGGTGGTGGTGGTGATATTCAGAAGGTATTAATGAAAGCAACAGTCAGTTTGGGCTATACCCCTGACACTAACAGAACTTAAGGCAAGTCACTTAAGGTCTCTGAGCCTCAGTTTCCTGATCAGTAAAACGGGGATAAACAACATCTGCTTCAATGGGTTGGTGGGAAGAGCAAATGAGATCACTTACATGAAAGTCACTTGTAAGCTGTAATGTCTGAATCAGAAGTTTATTACTAATGATCTCCAGTATCTGATCCTTTGGTTGTGTTTTTAGAAGCCCAATACCCCTGCACATGTGAACCTGGGGCTCCCCCAGCACACGTGGACTTAGGAAGTGGAGGCTCACAGAAGGTACCTGGCACCATCTTTAAAATGCAGGGTTCAAGAAAATGTGCCTCATGCAATGAAGTCATCGGACACTGCCTTTTGGAAGGTCTTCCCTCAGGATTTCCTAAAAAACCTGGCAGCTTGGAAATAAAGACCAACACTCACATTGCGGCTGCAGCCCCCTCGGGTTAATCCCGAACAAGGGTCCATCTCTGAACAGAGGCTTCCGTCCCCTTCATACCCTGCTTTGCAAACACAGCTGCAAAGAAGAGTGAGCGCACAAAGTCAGCCCTAGAAATATAAGCACCAACTATCCCACCGCTCCCCAAGAAGACCAGCCAGCCAGGGGTGAACGTGTTCACGGCCAGGTGGCCTGACACTTTGCCCTTGTCGGGGGAGCCATGTACCATGATGGCCACCAGCACTCCCGGGTCTGCAGTCAGATACACCTGGGTGGGTATCCAGGCCCCACCTCTTAGCAGTTATGTGACCTTGAGCGAGTCCCTTAACCTCTGGGAGACTGTTTCCTCACCTGGAAAATGGGTCTAACATCTCCCTCATAAAGCTGTGGTATAGAGTGAATGCACATGGGGCGTTCAGCAGGGCACTTGCTCACACTTGCACCTTCTCAGGCTCGACACTGGGCGGCTCTTCTGTTCTTATGGGGCTGGAATCTGTCTCTTTATACCTCAAGTCATTACCTCTGGTTCAGCAGAGAACAACGCTCTCTTCTGTGTGACAGTTCAGTGATTTGAACATGACAATCAGGTGAGACCTTCCCTCTCTCCCTTCTCTGATCTCTCAGATGTTCTTTTTTTTGGAGCACAACATTCTCAGGTGCCTGATTCCATGATCCACCACGCCCTCAGGCACTCCTCTCAAAATGCTCCACCTTGAAACTTTAGCTATTAGATAGGACCATTCATTCATTCGTTTGTTTGGTCAACCAGTATTTACTGAGTGCCCTGTGATAGGTGCTGGGACGCCTATCACACGCGCACGTCACTATTGCAGCTTCAGTCATACGTGCTTCACCAAACTCTAAATAAAATTATTTTTCATGCATCGAGAATCCTAGAAGAACTAAATACTTTAGGTGGTCCCCAAATGAAGAAATAGATTGATCTGTTTCAACACTGATTTACCTAAGTTTATATAGGAAATACAGACCCATGTTGATGATCCCCTGTGGGTGATTAGAGGTTTTTAAATTTATTTATTGTTTACTTATTTACTTTTTTTTTTTTTCTGGCCGTGCCTCACGGCTTGCAGTATCTTAGTTTCTGACCAGGGATTGAACCCAGGCCCCAGCAGTGAGAGCGCCGAGTCCTAGCCACTGGACGGCCAGGGAATTCCCTTAAGAGGTTTTAAGGGCAATTGTGGTGACTTGTGACTTTCGCCTTATGCACTGATGTATATACGAGCTCCTTAGGAGGATGCATTTCTATTGTACCACCACGGAAGAGCAAAGTCAGTCTCTGCCCCATGCTTCCTACAGACTGGTGGGGGAGACAGATCACAAACAGGTAAGCAAATGATTAGGTAATTACAAATTAAGAAAAGTGCTGCAAAAATAAGGCTAAGAATTCTACATGTTGTCTGCATTTCCCAGGATATTTTTTGCATGGTTACTGCCTTTGAACCAGATATTCCCAGAGAGGAAAATTTCCTCTGACATGTTCCCCCCATGCCCACTTCATATGTTAGATAGCATTAAGAAAACAAATGGCGATCCAGTGACCAACGATCCAATTTTGTAAGATGCCTTTAACAGGGGCGTAGTTACTAATGACCTTAGGAAGTAAAGGCGTTTTTAAAGGGTTGGAAAGTTGGTGGGCAAATCTTCATTTCCTTCACATGAGTGATGGTAATAACTGCAGTTTCCATGACTGAACACCTATGATGTACTAGCCCTGGGGCTGGATGATTTGGCATTCAGTTCTTCGAATCTCCACAACTGCCCTGCTAGGTAGGCAACATCACCCTTATTGTACTGATGACAAAAGTGAGGCTCAGACAGGTTAAGTAACTGCCCAAGGTCACACAGCTGGTAAGTTTCAAAGCAGGGAATGCTGCAAACTTTGAACCCAGCTCAGTCTGAGGTTTTCTCCACAAAAGCCATACTGGCAGCTGAAGAGAACAGGGCTTAGTTTATGAAGAGTTTAGATATGGGTTGGGTGTGTCTACAGGTAACACAGTGGCCATGGGCCGTTAAGGATGGCAATCCCCACTCCCCGACCGGCCTACCTTGCTGTCCCATTGCTGTATTCGCAGGTGGCATGGATGTGACAGAACTGCAGGTAGGGCCCACAGGCTGAGGTCTGCTTGTGACAGAATCTCCCGGCGGAGCCGTCCCTGCAGGTGCCGGGGAGACAGGCGCCGTCACTGTCAATTCTGTTGTCACACGTTCCGAAACTGCACAGACACCCTGGAAGGGAAGGAAGAGGGCCGTTCAGGGCTTGGGGACAAGCTTAGCAATGGGCACATGGGTCATGGAGGACAGGGCCCCCTCCCCTCACCCCCCACTCACTCCTGTAGGCGCAGAACCCGGGGCTGAGATGCGGAAGGCTCTGGACGCTATTTCTCAGCGTCTTTCTCGTGTGCCAGGACAGCTCTCGGTGAGAAGAGCTTGGTCTTCGGGATGCTTTGTGTGTCTGTGTGTGGGGTGCAGGGGGAGGGTGGGTTGTGATGGTGTGAAAGAGGCCAAGGAGCTCCATTTTCACCTACTTCACGGTAGGAGAGTTTAGTCTGGAAATTTCTCACCTTTTCCTGAAGACATTCTGGAAGTGATTTCGCCTGCCGGCACAGCCTCTGACGTGTGGCTTATATATTTGCACTTCACCCTCCATCACAGCAAACCAATGCTAACTCATGCCCAATATTTGCACACTGACCTTGTTCTAGGCATCGGGCCAGCCTTTAACCTGTACCCTCTCATTCATAGTCACCAGCCTCAGGAGTTAGGTATCAATACTTTTACCAGCCCCATTTTCCAGACGAGGAAACTGAGGCCCAGAGAGGTAAAACAAATTGCCTGACTTGCTGGCAAGTTCCCAAACAGGGACTTGAACTCAGACCTTCAAATTCCATTTCCGTTAGTGACCATGAGTAACCAGGCGATCAGTGTATCGACTGGCATTTCCACTGTCTGTTATCATCTTAAACTTTAGCTGCTAACTTTGCTTTTGATTACAGGTATTTAAAAGTTGCAACGTGAGCCAGCGCATCAGACTCAGGCTCCTCTGCATGTGGAAGTGAAAAGAACATTCTGGAGACTCTCAAAGGCAGGTGGCAAGGATTTGGGGGCTTAAATGTGATCAGAAATGAAGGAATGCGTGGTTTTGCCCCAGAAGGGACTGATGGGAAAGGGATTTGTGTCGGGGCTTGGAGCCAGCGTCCAGGAAAGAGAAACACAGTGAGGGCTGGCAAAGCACAGCTGGTTTTAAAACAAAGAAAACTTTTCATAAACTTTTAAGGACGTCAGGGCTTGGTTAGCAAGGAACAAGACCCCAGAATGAAGAGGAAGCTCCCCTGCATGAGGCGGTGGGCGGCAACAGACCTGGACAAGAGGCTTTGGGGCGGGAAGCCACCACTGCCGCCCCGGCCTCGGCATCGTGACTACTGGCCTCATAAAAATGCCTATGTCAACAGGCTTTGGAATAAACCCCTATTTTTTTCCCCTCAGAAACCTTATTTGGCAAAAAGAGCATCAGACTAGGATCAGCAGCCACAAATCTGCTGGGCTCTGGTGTCCCGTCCTTCTTGAGAGGTAGCCGTGAAGATCAGACAAAGTAAGAGAGGAGAGGGGTGGTGTGTTTTGTAACGGATGCGTGGAGTTAGTAGTGACAGTAATAAGAATGGCTTCATTTATTGATTATTTGCTAGGTGCACGCTCTGGGCTAAAGTCCTAAATTATGATCTAACTTAATCAACAACCTATGAAGTGGGTACCAATACTGTCTTCATTTTATAAATGGGGAAGTTAAGCTTCAATGAGAGATTTCTTCCAAGGTCGTAGAGCCAGTAAGTTGCAGAGTGAAGACTGAACTTCAGGTTGGTTTGACTCCACAGCAAGCTCTGATCTATTCATTTTTTTTTTTCTATAGCTTAGATAGATAGCTTAGATAGATAGATGTATATTTCTATCTATGTACTTAAATATTCACATGGTGTTATTTTTAAGAACATAATGTGTTTTCTAAGATTACATAACTGCATTTTTTTTTCCAATGCCTAGTGTTGTGGAACTTCCTGCATGTTCTATGAGCTTCCGGACATTCATATCACTGAACTTAGCATAACAGTAACAGTACCAACAATAATAGATAATAGTAACAATAACAGATAATAATATTGGTAGTGCATACTAGGCACTAGGCATTGTTCTAAGGCAAGTGCTTTCCATTTATAACTTGTGCTAACCTTACGAGGTAGTTACTATTATTATCCCCATTTTATAGATGAGGAAATTGAGGCCTAGAGCGGAGTAGTAACTAACCCAAGGTCGCACACTTAGCAAAGGGAGGAGCTGATGGAGGAGGACTGCTTGAAAGGTGGGGAGTCTGTTTTCTGATACGGAGCCCACAATCACTTCAGGTATGTGGGGAAACCCTAAAAGACTGGTTTTCAAAGTGTGGTCTTGGGCCAGCAGTGTTGACATCTCAGGGAACTTGTCAGAGATGCAAATCCCCAGGTACCACCCAGGCCTCCTATCTCAAAGCTCTGTGAGTGGGGCCCAGCAACCTGGCATGTGCACTGTTTGGGACCCAAGTGCTTAAGAAATACCCTGTGATAAGGGTATCAACCAAGCCGAGGGGCACCTGATATCAGGACTGCACTGCAGCGCTGCAGGGACCCCGGGTGAGGAGCAGAAGGCAGCTCAGGAAGCGACACTTACTTTTGTCACACCGAGGTCCGTATTTATTGGGGTCCGAGCAGAACTGACACTGGGAGCCCTGGAAGCCATCCTGGCAAACGCACGTCCCATTGCCGTCGAGGCCGTCGGCACACTGCAAACAAAGGCAGGGCCCCTGGCCGTCAGGACAACACGCCCCGGGCGAGGAGTCCCAGACGCTTTCGTTTCCTGGCCTGCTTCTCTGACTCAGATTCAATTCTGCTTGAAATGACTCTTTGGGGCCCCCTGTGGAAAGTGGAGTCATGGATATCGGGTAGGAAGCTAAGACAGTGACATATGGGTGTCCCGAGCCAGGATTCAGAACTTCACAGGAAGTCATTTGGTCGGGGAGGGGAGGGTATCACAGTGGTGAAATGGAACCTCTAAACAATGCTTAAGGGGCAGCCCCATAAGCCACTGACCTTCAGAATGAAGGCAGGCCTTTCTCTCCAGATGCTCACACGCTCAGCTGTGTGACTCCAAACGGCAGTGTCTTCCCCTTCAGTGTGAGCATTTTACCCCTCATCTCCCCAGCTATTTCAAGGTTAGATTTGTACTGACTGACACGTATCAGAATTGGGCTTGGGTCCCGGACCACCCAGGTACAGTAGTTAATTTGTAGCAGCTTCGCCCTATCCCCCTGGCCTGTGTGGCGTCCCCACTTGGTGGTCATGCAGTTTTTCCTTCCCCTTGAAAGAGGCATGTTTTCGAGGTGGATTTCTTATATGTGCAGATCCATAATTTCCCCATATGGACCACAGCTACTATTACCTTTGTATGTTTAGCCCTGGCCTCCACGCTAGGCGAGTTCAGTTTTGGCTTTTACATTTCATAGGTTTTGCAGATGGGCTAAAAAAAGCATTCAGGACTTCCCTGGGGGTCCAGTGGTAAAGAATCCGCCTTCCAATGCAGGGGACATGGGTTCGATCCCTGGTCCAGGAACTAAGATCCCACACGCGGTGGGGCAACTAAGCCTGCGCACCACAACTACTGAGCTCGCGCACCTCAGCTAGAGAGCCTGCGTGCCACAAACTAGAGCCCACGCGCCAGGGAGCCTGAGTGCCACAACTAGAGAGAGAAAACCTGCACGCCACAGCTAGAGAGAAGCCCATGCGCTGCAATGAAGATCCCGAGTGTCGCAACTAAGACCCGAGGCAGCCAAAAAAAAAAAAAAAAAAAATCTTAAAGAAAGCATTCACTGGGCAGTGTTTTTTTTTTTTTCCCTTAAGAACAGTAAAATCTCGGCCCTAAAAAGACTTGGCGATCAATGCAGGCCAATCCTGCTATCTCCCACACGGGGAAACTGGGGTCCAGAGAGCCTTGCTGAGTTGCTCAAAGTCACGCCGTCAGCAGTAGGAAAGCAGACCAGAAGCGACATCACTGGACACCCTGCCCCCTGCCACTTCCCCAGGCAAAATTCCTTCTCCTGCAGACACCCTCTCTTCTTTCAGCAACTGATCTGTTTCTTTTACTCCCTGGGAACAGTGACTGGCATTGTACCATTTCTTGGTTTAGTGGTTTTAAAAATTACTTTTCGACTTAACACAGGTCAACCTCAGCATTTGTGAAAAAGCAAGCCTCAGTCTTTATCACCTGCCCATTCCCGGAGCATGGATTCGAGAAGCCTCCTGGACACTGGTTGCAGTCGGGCCCGTAGAAGCCGTGGCAGCACTTTGGTACCTGAGAAACAAAATGTGTGTTGCCTTTTGGAATCCCAGGCAGAGCGCCCGTTCCTCAAAGGAAACATCAATACATTTTAATTTCCGTGACGATCTCAAGCAGTGTCAGCCCCCTCCCACCCTTAGGAGCACGACTTCTTCTCTTGCAGATGATGGCGTGGCCTGTGCTCAGCCACCTGTTCACCACCAATCTCCTGAGGGCCGCCCCGGGCTGCTGGCTCGGCTCTGGTACTGTGACAGCAAGACAGACAAAGGCTTGGGCTCACGGAGCCCGTGTTCCATCTAGTCAGGGAAGAGACGATACATTTAAAAAGAAAAAAAAGACGATTTCAGATAGCAGTAAGTGCCGGGAAATCAAAGTGCCGTTACCAAGTGGTGGCAGGTGGGAGCAGAGGTGTGGGGAGATTGGCGGGGGCACTGTGGACTGGGCGGTGACAGAGGAGATGAGGGTCGGATGGAGACTTGAGAGGTCAGTCAGCCCCAAGAAAACCTGGAAGAACATTCTTCCAGGAGGGAATGGCAAAGGCACACCCGCTGAGGTAGAAATGAGGGTGAGAGACAGGCCAGGGACACTGCAGAGGGTGGGCCGTGCAGGGTAGTGTCAAGGGCGTGGGCTCCATATTAAGAGTGATAGGGGGCTTCCCTGGTGGCGCAGTGGTTGAGAGTCCGCCTGCCGATGCAAGGGACACGGGTTCGTGCCCCGGTCCGGGAAGATCCCACATGTCGCGGAGCGGCTGGGCCCGTGAGCCATGGCCGCTGAGCCTGTGAGTCCAGAGCCTGTGCTCCGCAACGGGAGAGGCCACAACAGTGAGAGGCCCGCGTACCGCAAAAAAAAAAAAAAAAAAAAAGAGTGATAGGAATCATGGGATGAATGGATGCAGGGAGGGGGTGACCTGGCCGCTGTGTGGGGACTCTGCCCTTCCCTTCCTTTGCAAGAAGACATGGTCAACCTGTGGGTCAACCCAAGGGCAACCTGTGACTCACAGACCCTGGGGCCCAAGAGCCGCCCAGCCCTGCGGGCTTCTGTGCAGGCCCTGGTGGCCTGGCTAAGGGCCCCGGCCACACACAAGCCTCACCTTCACGGTGGCATTACAGTATCTGGCACAGCCATTCTTCAGGCTCCTGACTCGGCCAGTGTAGACACATTTGCGTATGAAGAGTGTCTGGAAGAAAGCCAACGAGGAAGAGCATCGCAGTCTGCATTTTGAGGTCCTCTGGGCATGACTCGGCTTCTGCAGACACTAGACAATCTACTTCTGTTTTACTGTCAGCGCTAGGGAAGAGTGCCAGAGCACAGAGCACACACAGGGCCCAGGCAGAGCTGCCACCCTGTTAAGCCTCTGTTTCCTTGTTGGAAGAATACAGGCCAGGGTTTGCACGACGCAGGGCATACGTACCCTTCCGTCCCTTCTCATGCCCTGGAAGACGTTGTTAATCAATCAGGGAACATGTTCCTGTGCATCCAGGATGTGGCTTAGCCTCCCCTTCCAAGTAATAACCATCCCTAACCACTTCCTATATAGACATTTTGGAGCCATTAGAGATTTTCCTCCTAATTTGTACAAAGCTCCACCACAAAAACAGTGAGAGTCTGAGTTTTCCTCTTAGGAATTGTGGGGTGTAGGGGCAGATTTCTTTCTATGCTCTAACCTCTGATACCCACTCAGAATTACGGAGAACTACCATTTATTGAGAACCTACTAGGGTCAGACGCATGGCCTGTAGGAGGTCATCAATCTTCAACTCCATGTGGATCTTCCTCATCCCTTTTTTATAGATGAGGAAACTGAGGCCTGGACGGGTTAAATCCCTTTTCTTAAGAACACGGATAGTAAGTGGCAGGTCGAGAGAATGGATCTTACCACCTCCTAACTTTAGGATCTCAGAGGCAAGTCATGCTGTCTCGTGAGCCTCAGCTGCCTCATCTGTGAAACAGGACGAAAGGCTGAGCTCAAGGTTTGTGCTGAGCATTTAGTCCTTGGCTCAACTTTTATGTTAGACAAAAATGGATATGGAGGTACTCCTTCATCTCAGGCTCCTACTTAAGAAGAGAGCAGCGAAAACCATGGGCAGTAAAATCCTAAAATCTTAAATGTCCAAAGGAATTCTGAGGTCGATGAGGAAGGACTCTTCAACCCCCTTGTTGGCTGTCAGGAAAATTAGCCAAGTATAGACCACGGGAGCACGGGAGGGGCAGCTCAGGTGTTCTGTTGGCTCTGACCCATGTGTCTCATTTTTTCCTTTCCTCTCTCCCTCCTCCTTTGGGCCGAGGCAATGTAGGATCGTGGTGTGCGTGTACCAGCTGTGTGACCTTGTGGGAGGGCTTTTATGTTTCCTCGCCTTAGTTCCCAGGTGACGCTCTGGTTATAACGTGCCCCCCTCGTAGGTTTGCTGCGCGATGCACTTAGGACAATGTCTGGCACACAGCACTCACTGGGATGCCAGTCACCACAGTTTCCTCTTCCCCCCTCCCTGTCCCTATTCCCTGGTCGACAGCATCCTGCAGGACTCAGGGGTGAAGGCTTCCCTGAGCAAAATAAATATCTGAGCACCTGTGCCTATTTAATGTTAATGTTATTCTTTATGAAATGCCCCACAGTAGGATGGCGTTAAAAAAACTCTTCACCTTCTTCATAATAGCAATCTATGCTAGTGTGGAATGAACTGGCTGGTTGGGAAGTCCTTTCTTAGGATGAAGTTAGAGGCAGGAATTTCTATCACCAATCTTACCTTAGAACACGTTGCTTTTGCTACCAGTGGAGTATTTACTTGGCATATAAATTATGCCAAGAAAAATTACCTGTTTTCCTTTTCAGATTAGAGCTTCTCAAGACCAAGACAAAACAAAGCAATATCTTATTCATCTCTATGCTCCCTGAACCAGATCTATAATCCTCAATAGACGTGTGCAGAATTCTATCAAGCTTGGCAAGGTTTTGATGGTCCTAGTGTCATTTTTCTTGATATGTCTTGTATTTCTCTCCAGAATGATGCTTGGGAAGAGCAGATACAAATGAAGGGTAGCAGAACATGCCACACCCACACGTGCCACTTTGTGCTAGAGGCACTTGAAATATAGCAGATACAAAAAACCAAAAAACTTGTATACGTTTAAGATGTACAACATAGTAATAATGACTTGATGTAGGTATCTATTGTGAAATATATTTCACATTTTAGTTACTTTTCCACAGTTACCTGTCTTTGCTCAACATACTATATAAACACTTGGGTTTTGCTGTTTCTCCAGGTCTTCATTCTCCTATGGAAGCTCTTAGGTACGTGTAAAAACCTGTGCTTTTCTCCTGTTAATTTGTCTTATGTCAACTTAATTCTCAGGCCCAGCCAGAGACCGCAAGAGGGTGAGGGTAGAGCTTTGCCTCTCTTATGCAAACACTGGGTTTTATTTCATAGGGCAAGTAGAGAGGGAACATTTACTGAGTGGCTATGTGATTCAGGCATTGCACTTGGAGTTTTACCTGTGCTGCTGCTGCTGCTGCTACCGTTGTTGTTGTTATTATTATTATTACCATTTGTGGATAAGAAAATTAGCGTAAATATGTGAAGCAACTTACCTTGGATAAATGAGCAAGGACTCAAACACAGATCTGTGGGCTGTCTTTCTACCATCCCCCCAGACAGAGCAGGCTAAGAGCTAACCTTACGTTATCCCAGTTGGAACGAATATCTTTTAAGAGGGGAAGATGGAAAGGATGAGAAACCACACCAGCGGGGTTGCTTGGGTGACGTGTGCTTCCCTGAAGCTGTCACACTCACTGTGGGCTCAGAGTCGGCAGGGCATTTGCTCCAATACACCAGGGAACAGCTCACACAAGTGCCCTGGAAGGAAAGACTGCAGGTCAGTACAGGCGTGTCTGTAAGAAGGAGGGGCAGGCCACGTGTCTGGCCTCATGCATCCTCCCTGTGAAGGGGTCCCACTAGTGTACCACTCTTGGCCTCTCTCCCCGCCCCTACTGCCTCCTCACCAGAGAGAAGGAACCTGGGAGAAGGAAGTGGGCCCTCTCAGAGCAGCCCCTTCCTCATCCTCTTTCAGGGTCTGACAGGCCTCAGGCTTCTGGTCTGAGGGGACACTGCAGTTGCCCACCTGTGCCAGGTGGCATTGGCCACACACTCAAGTCCCTGTTCTCCAATTAGCTTAGCAGTAACGAGGCTGAACATTGACTCTCTGCCTTTCAGTCTCCTGGGCTTCTTCCTCCATTGGTTCTGAATTCAGGAGGAAGAAAAGGGGTGCGTGTCTCCAAATTGCTCCAGATCTATTCTCTGACCTTCTCTACTGTGCTCTGTGCTCCAGCAGGTAAACCTTGAAGGATGGTCACTTGGGGCCCTTGCCAGTTTCCAACTGGTGTCGGTGAGGTACCGGCAGTATATTGGTGGGTAGGGGGAGAACGAGGTCAAGGTATTTCTCTCCTGCTCCCTCTCTGCTCGAGCACCGTTCCTACAGCTGCTGATGGATACCTCTTCTTCCATTCTCCCCACTCTCACTGGGTTCAGGTAACTCCACCCGCTCCCCACCACTGACTCTCTGGTGGTAATGGTTTCCTGCCAGAGCTTCTCCTTGGATGCCCCGGCATCATGTGTTTGCTTCCTCAGCCCTGCCCACCCCTCTGTAGCAGCTTCTTCATTGAAGTCTCCTAATTTGAACCCTTGGTATAAATTCTGCTTCCTTCAGGGACCCTAACTAGTACAGAGACTTATTAAGGAAGCCTCTAAGATTCAAACATACATGCCCAAAGGCAGCTATGGGTTCAGTCTGCTGAAAACTGAGACTTCTAGAAGAGACTGGCTGCTTCTACTGTTTACTAGTTATCAATACTTTCCAGAGAATACATTTGTCCTTTTTTTTTTTTTTTTTTTTTTGCGGTACGCGGGCCTCTCACTGCTGCAGCCTCTCCCGTTGAGGAGCACAGGCTCCGGACGCGCAGGCTCAGCGGCCATGGCTCACGGGCCCAGCCGCTCCGCGGCATGCGGGATCTTCCCGGACTGGGGCACGAACCCGTGTCCCCTGCATCGGCAGGCGAACTCTCAACCACTGCGCCACCAGGGAAGCCCCATTTGTACTTTTAATAGACCTAATGGAAAACACCCTAAACCACACAGAGCAGACTCATTTAACTTTAAACCCAGAGAAAACAGTAAAAGAAGACCTCAGTCTAAGGCAGCTATTGGGAAGCCCTTCTTATTTAACCAAAGTTTTTTTGGTTGTGGCTCAAACCCACATCTTAATTCTTTTCTTTGGGGAGATGGAGAACAAGTTCTTGAACGACCTGCAGAAAAGACTCACTAGGAGTCAATAATTAGACTTGCTCAGAGCTCCCCGCCCCACCCCTCCCTGAGCAGCTGCCGTTCAAGCTCAGGGAAGGCAGTCTGGAGGACAAGGGCAGCCCTAACTCCCTGCCTTGTTGCAGGGTTGCTCTGTTCCTGGTTGTTCAAAATCTTGTTGAGTTTTAGTTGCTCTGATTAAAACCAGCTGAGCCAAAAAGTTGCAATGGAAACAGGAAACCTTGATTTTGGACTTCTAGCTTCCAGAACCGCGAGAGAATACATTTTTTGTTGCCTTAAGCCACTTGGTCTGTGGTAACTTGTTATGGCAGCTCTAGAAAACGAATATACCAGGGTAGCAACTATCAGTTTGGAAATTCCCCCAGGAACTTTGGTTCACGTTTGAGGAGATATGACCTCCGACCCTCCTGCCTCTTCACAAAGACGGAAAGGCCTCCCGAACGAGGCTCAAGTGTGAAACTATCCTCGTCAGCTCCCTCAGAATTGTGAGGAGAGAACGGTCTGCTCTGTGGGGCTGTTCAGGGTCCTCGTGGAGCTTCCTAGTTTTCTTACCAGTTTCATCTCTCTCTTTGTTTCATCACATCGGTGGGGCAGGATTGGGACGATGGAGGGAGGAATGAGGACTCCAGTCAGTGTGTAAATCCGGCCGTTTTTGGCGACGACCTCCATTTCTTCCATTGCCACATCATTTGCCAGAATCTGTCCCTGGAAGGAAGCAACGGCATCTTTCATCCTTCTGTACTGAGGAGCGCCAGGGGTCCCTGCGCAGGGCTGAATGGCGGCGACCTCTCGAAAGAGGCTTCAACTTCACTTAACCTTCCACTGAGTGGAAGATGGTGATTAGAAGGGCTTGGCTGACAGGGAAAGATGAACCTGCTGAATGAATTCTTGACTGACTCCAAGCAAGGATGTCCTTGCGGATATGGTCCTTGCCGGTGCCGGACTGGGGAAGAGGCATAACTATTCCAGCTCTGCAATATGTTTGCTAGGAGACCTTGGGCAAACTGCTTTATCCCTGTGGTGAAATGGGGATCCGTTCATTCAGATACATTTAGTGGCCTTGTACTAGACTCTGCTTTAGGGTCTGGGGAGATATCAGGGAACGAGCCCAGACAGGTTCCTGCTCATGCTGTAGGCGAGGGAGCAGAAAATGAACCAATCAGCAAAGAGTTCTGATCTCTACTTTCCTCCCAGATCTGCTCCCCCAGCAATATTAATGGCAGCACCATCCTTCCGGTGGCTCCAATCAGAAGCTCAGGAGTCATCTTTGGCTTCCTCCTTCCTCATCCCCCACCCAATCCATCAGCACCTTCTGTTGGTCTGCCTTTCAAAATATCTTCAGAATTCAACCACTTCTTACCGTGTCTCTGCTACTACCCTGCTCTGAGTCACCATCATTCTTATTTTATACGTTAAAAAATTTTTTATGCCATTTCTAAAGGTTACTTTCTATTTACAGTTATTAGAAAATATTGGCTCTATGCCCCGTGTTGCACAATACTTCCCTGAGCCTACCTCACACCTCGGCCTGTCTCCCCACTAGTCACCATCATTCTTCTCTGAGTTATTATGTTCACCTCCCAACCAGTCTCCCAAAACGTATGTCTGATCACGTCATTCCACTGCTCAAAATCCTCTAATGGCTTTTTATCTCATTCAGAGTAAGAACCTACATCCTGACCCCAAGTTCTTAGGCCATGTGTGACCTGACCCCACCTCTCCTCCCTCCTACCGCCTTGTCCTCCTCCTACCTCTCTCCTTTCCTCCCTCTGTTCTGGCCCCGGGGACCTTGCTGTTCCCCAGCCCGATCAGCACGCGCCTTGCTTCGTACTTTTTCACTTTCTGTTTCCTGTCTCTGGAATGCTCTTTCCCCAGCTATTCACATTGCCTTTTCCATCATTTCCATCAGGTCTTTGCTCACATATTTTCTTCTCCATGAGGATTTCTTAGACACTTTATCTCAAACATCAGCCCCACTCCCACTTTCTAGTTCCCATCCTTGCTTTGCTGTTTTTTGCCTCAGCACATACTACTCTCTGATATATGATATATTTAACTCATTTATTATCTATTGTCCTATGTACTAGAACGAAAGTTCCACGCAACCAGGGACTTTTATCTGTTTGCTTATTGGTCCAACCTTGAGGGCCTAGAATGGTGTCTGACACATCTGAGGCACTCAACAGAAACTTGCTGAGAGAATTCCCTGGTAGTCCAGTGGTTAGGACTCAGTGCTTTCATGGTCGTGGGCCTGGGTTCAATCCCTGGTTGGGGAACTAAGATCCCACAAGCTGTGCAGCTTGGCCAAAAAAACAAAACAAAACAAACAAATAAAACCAAAACAAACAGGAACTTGCTGAAAGGACGACAGGGCATCATCATCACAATCCAAAGTGAATCAACAGGAGACATAATCTCTATGCTGCCATATTTCTGCTGATATTACAACCCTGAGAAGTTAGCAGAATAATACTTTGAGTTTCTTACATAAACTCAAAGTTTGAGTTTCTTATATAAATCATGTTCCCTCCCACCTCAGGGCCTTTGCACCTGCTCTCCCTTCTGCCTGGAACTCTCTTCTACTCATCTCTGCCCAAGTTCACATTACTCATCCTTTGAAGCTTGGCCAAAGCATCCTCTCCTGACTGAGGACTTCTAGATTCCCAGATCTGCTTGGTCTCCTTCCGCTGTGAGCTCCCACAGCCCTCTTAACTTCCTCTTGGGGCCCCTGTTTATAATTGTAATTAAATAATTAACTGGTCACTAATTAGTTGCTTAAAGTTGTTTTCCTTGCTGGGATGTAAGCCTGTTTTTTTCACTGCTTTATTCTTGGCTTCTAGTTCAGACTCACACATGGAGTCGCTCAGTAGGTATTTGCTGAAAGACATAACAAATGAATGAAATAATCATAAAGAGTCGAAGCCTGTGAATTAGCGTCGAGGTAGGATAACCCAATGAACAATCATAAGCAGAGAAAAATGCGTTTGAGCAATGACGTCAGCAGTAGAGTTTTCACCTACGTTGTTGGTTGTGTTAAACCGTATGATCTGGTTGGCCATGCTCCTAACGTGAGGGGTCGAAATGAGGGCAGCCACTTCTAGCTGCAAGAACAAGAGAACAATAGAGACATGAGAGCGGCACCCAAATCCTCGCTGGAAAAAATAGCTTGAAAGCTTATGAAATAAGTGACAGGAGCTTTGAGGTCATGCGTTTTGGTGGCTTGGAAGATTTCTTTGATGACAGGCTCATTATTCACTGTTCAGCGTGTGCTCAGAGCACCAGATAAAGAACAACTGTCACACGTTCTAAAATATTGGAATTTAAGGTCAGATATCTTGAAAGCAAGGAAAAAATACCAGAGAAAAGTGGGGCTGACCTGAGTAAAAGGGACAACATGGTATCTGACGAGCTCCAGAAGCTTCCGAGATCCCTGCAATGGAATCAAAATACTTCTTTAGTCACTGAGGAAAACACAGATTTCCCTCTCTTGTTCAAACTTCCTCAAATGACGTTGGACACTTGGTCAAGAAAAACAAATGACCCATAATCTCTCTACTGGGAAGTCCAGGGTGAGAACAGCCCCATCCCCCAAACAGCTAACATTCACCAAATATTTTTTTTTTTTTTTTTTTTTGCGGTACGCGGGCCTCTCACTGCTGTGGCCTCTCCCGTTGCGGAGCCCAGGCTCCGGACGCGCAGGCTCAGCGGCCATGGCTCACGGGCCCAGCCGCTCCGCGGCATGTGGGATCTTCCCGGACCGGGGCACGAACCCATGTCCCCCGCATTGGCAGGCGGACTCTCAACCGCTGCGCCATCAGGGAAGCCCTCAAATTTTTACTTTATGGCAGGGGCTATTCTGAAAACATTATATGCACATCTCATTTAAGCCTCCCAACAGCCCTGTGAGGTGGGGATACTATTGACTCAGTACATGTGTGAGAACACTGAGTTTTAAAGCCATGTCCAAGGTCACAAAGCTAACTTAGGATACAAGCCGAAGAAGTCACTCAAGCTCTCAGTCACCTTGCTCCATCACCTCTCTCCACGTCTAAGGCTACATTCCAGGTTTTCTAAGACAGCCTCAGTTTATGATTCTGTTTCACTCTCTCTACATAACCATGTGCTTGTTAGACCATGTACTGGTTATTTAGGAACATACAGTCCTTGTTAGGAATATCTGGCCAGGGCTCTTTCTCCTTCTGTGTTCTCATGGTACATGTTCATCTCGCCATCGAGGCCCTTTCGAGGGTTTCTCATGCTTCAGGAAACAGAAGCAGCAGTGGAGAAAAAAAGAGAGTCTTGGGACTCTAAGCAGGATGAACAGTCCCCGTACGGGTGCCCTGGAGACAGTGTATGGAACTGAGGAACACAGGGCCTCTCTCTCTGGTAGAAGACGGCAGCAGCAGTGGCGGTCGGCTGTGGTATGTCTGTAATCTCCCAGCTGGATCAGAGCTGGGTTACAAGCTTCGAAGCGCTGAATTCTGCTACTTCAGTGGCACTGCCACGGTTACTCTATCTCGGAAAGGTGAAGGATTACAAATCAAGATCACCATAACCTCCAAGAGGCTGACCATGCTAGGGACATGTTCCAACAGCATGAGGTCCCAGGTGGAGAGAAAGCCCTGCCGAACCTGAGTTCCATTCACTCAGACCCCTCTCTGCATTCCCCCTTGGCCCCTATGCCAGGGGAATTACCTGTAAGTAGAGCGACCACGCATCCTGGTTTGTCTAGTACAACCCTGGCTTTTATACCTGTCATCCTGGCAGCCCCATTCACTCTCAGAAGTGTCCTGGTGTGGACGCTCGTCAGGCCACCATATCTATACATCACTAGCATTATGTACAGGGCAGGGTTACCAATAAGAATGCTGAAGTTGACCACCAGTTGGCCAGCCCTGGAAGTGATGGTTTCTGTAGCCCTGGTTCTGTTACTGTGAGAGTCTGAGCAAATCACTTAGCCTCTGTGTCTTAACTTCCCCTTACAGCTACTTTAGGGTACCCAGAACTGAGGACTTGCAGGCAGAAGCAATCCCACTACACGTTTGGATGCTAAGTGGCAGAAAGGGTGGGAAAAAGTAGGGACCGCTGGAAAATATCAGACAGAAGTAGACTGCAAACTCCCAGAAGGCAGGGACTGGGTCTGTAACTGTGTCCCCGGCCAGCATAGTAGAGGGCACACGACAGGACCTACATAAACATTTGTGTCAATAAGTAAAAACGAGGAGGGGAAGAGTCCTGAGAAGGGCACTGAACTGGACCTCAAGAACCTGAGTTTAATTGTGGTTCTGCTTCTGTGTGACCTTGAGCAAGCCACTCAGCACCTGTAGTCTGCAAAACAACAGGGTTTGTATGGACCCCTTCCACCCTCTAATTCTATACAAAGACCTGATAAACTGGATAATCCACTTCGAAGGCCTCAAGAATTAATTGGCGTTGGATCCTTTTTACAAGAAACGGGAGAATGAAAGGGACAAAGGAATTGACCAGCATCACTGTGCCACCGTGTGTGCCTGCCACCTTATCTGGCCAGGGGCCATATCGTTCAGAGAGTTTAGTCCAGTTAGGCTCAGGGCAACAGGCTGTGCTTTCAGGTGCTGTCGCTGGAGAGCCTTTTGGAGCAGTGCATTCTTTCCTTTACGAGGACATTCATTTCCTACTTGCTGTTTTAGATGCAAACGAACAACAACAACAACAAAAACCAAGCCTTTCGGTGCCAGAGACAGAAAGGGAAAGGTTTTCTACCAAACTGTGACTATGACTTTGAACTCTGTAAATTCACCTCTTTTTGTCCCATTTAGCTTGCAAGGTTTTGTGAATTGGCAAGGGCTGGTCTCTTGCTCCCTTTGCTCTTATTTCTGTCTAGATGAAGTCATAAGCTGGGGTTTGTGATTGATAGCCATGGTCTCTGCAGGGATGGGATGGTTCAGAACTGAAATTTTGCTTCAGAGAGAAGCAGAAAGATACACTGGAAAGGAAACGATGCATTCCCAAAGCAGAATTAGAAAGTATTCTTCTGAGGAAATCATTTTTTTTCCATTTCATTGGCACATAACTGATGGGGATCTTCTTGTCTCCAGCTAAGGTTCCTCCCTGAAGATAAAGCTAAAGGATGCTCTTAAGATGGGTGGAGAGACAAGGAGCTTCCCATAGGTTGAGGAATTTTAACCCACACTGACTCTGGACCAGAGAAACTGGTAGAAATGATTGTTCTATTCCTCACCTAGAAGTTGAAGTGGAAAAACTGTTTTAGACTCAGGATAAAGAGACTTGGGGTTTTATATTCTTTGCGAGCAGAAAGATACTGCCTTTGAGAGAAATGAGATTGAGAGCCAGGGGCAATGGTGTGCTGGTAAATCCCTTCTATGGGGAAGAAAATAAGCCCCGATTTATAGTGCTGGCCAATTTCCATGGTGTCAATATTCCTACCAGAGGCTGATTTCAAGCTACCGATGGGATCTCACTGAACGAGAAGAGACATATCTACTCTCGAGAGCCTGAGTGAGGCAGCTCCAGTCACCACTGGAAGGAGCTACAAGGAGAAAGAGGGGAGCTTCCCGAGCCAAGGTACTTGACAGAAAAGCAGGGAGGCTGATCTTTTCTGTCCTAGTCTAAAGGCTTTGTTTTAATTTTAAATGTACCCGATTAGGTGTCTGAGAACTCCTTTATTATTATCAAAAATATATGTATCAAATTAGAAGCTATGCATTCAGAGAAGCCATATAATCTCAGAATTTTAATACCTTCCCAGGGGAGAAATGATTACTTCTTGGATTTAAAATTAAATATGAATGTGAGTTCTAAAGAGAAGAATGTTAGTTTTCCTGTAATAGCTAGGTTTCAGGAAACTTGAGTGTGAATCATATTTTTAAAATAACACCCTAGTTTAAAGGCACTGGGAAATCTGGCTTTTTAAATGGAAACCTGTAGCAAATCTTCACATATCAATACGTTTAACATCTGTTTGTAATGTAAGAGATTACCTTCTGACTTAGCTCCTTGATACCTATTTTTTTTTTAATCCAAAGTATTCTGAATGCAAGATATCCTGTAGGTACCTGAAAGTATCCCAGAAAGGGAATGTGAGCCTCTACATCATTCACGCAACAAGTTTCTGAGTGCCAAAAAACAGTGTGGGGCTTCCCTGGTGGCGCAGTGGTTGAGAGTCCGCCTGCCGATGCAGGGGACGTGGGTTCGTGCCCTGGTCCGGGGGGATCCCACGTGCCACGGAGCGGCTGGGCCCGTGGGCCATGGCCACTGGGCCTGCGCGTCCGGAGCCTGTGCTCCGCCACGGGAGAGGCCGCGGCAGTGAGAGGCCTGCGTACCGCAAAAAAAAAAACCAAAACAAAAAAAACCCGAAAAAACAAAACAAAACAAAAAAACCAGTGTGACCTGGGATACCTGAGTTAGAAAGTTGGTGCTTACCAAAATGTCTATTTCTGGACCTCATTCCACTGCCATGATATCAGAACGCTTGAGGTGAGCTTCTGCAATCAGCTTATTTAACAAGCTCCATGGGTAATTTTTAAGCATACTAAAGTTTGGGGATCACTACTCTAAAAGATTCAGACCCCCTCATTCTATATAGTCAACACTGATCTATATGAGGTCATAAGTAGTTTTGCCCCATTGCCAAGATGGTAGCAGGGCCTCAGGGTACTGAAAGAAAGCCTGTGGTCCTTCCTGTAATTCCACTATTTGACATTCTAATGAAAAAAAATTCCATAATTAGCTAACCTTCTTTTCAGTTTAAGGCTGATATTTCTGGAAGAGGAAACACTTTAAATGGTATCAGTCATTTATACCCTAGAGTGAAAAAGTAAAAAATCTCCTTTCTTGAGGAGGACGTGAGAGAATTGAAGGTTTATGGTGTATAAGGAGAGGGTTATTGTGGAGAGAACTGAAAACAACAGAAAGGAGAGTCGGGAGCCCCTAAAAATAACATTTATTCCTTTTAAGTTTAGCCTAGACCTGGCCCAGAATGCCCTACATTAGGCTTCATTTTCTAGATGATTTTAGAGTTATAGGGAACTTAAAATTATGATTTTGCTATTAAGAAATATTAGAAGAGCCAGGACAAATCAAACCAACCATTCAGAGCTGGGGTTGCATATAGATTCTATTTCCTGTGCCCAGCCTGATCGACTGGTCTTTTAGCTACTTGGAACTCTACTGAGGAGACTGTAGCCACATCTAGGCTTAGCTCCAGAGTACAGTGATTGATTAATGATGTCTGCCTTTGTTTTGCAGAAGGATAGATGGTGATACATGTGCTACTTGTCATCCTTAATTTAGAAAAAGCCTGTATGGACAGAGACTGAAGCAGTGATCCTGACATGACACCATTACAGTCAGTAGGATACAATACCTCTGAAGAAAGGAGATAATCGAGAGTGCCATCCTTCATGCTATTCAATGCTTCATCACTTGGAACAAAAACGGTATATTGTCCACCAATCCCATCCTCATCTAAGACATGTCCCACACTGGTTTCCTGCATTTGAGAAATGGAAATGTATATCTGCAACCTATCTCAGATAAATATCTGAATTCCCCAGCAAGTATTTATAATTGATACCCCCTGCTAATTTTACAAAGGACTGGACATAAAACACTTTCTAGAAATTCATGAAAAGTACATACCTCTAACAAAGATCTGAACTTGCTGTATCTTGGTTGTAGCATTGTCATTATGGTTTGCTAAAAAGAGACATCTTGCTTAAAATTTAGTGAAAAAAAATAAGGTGGTTTAGGAAATATTTAGATGCTCTAACATGAAAAGACTGATGACAGAGTTTACACGTAACTGTGGATCTCCTCCATAAAGCACAAGGAAGGGGTAAATTTCACGACAGCTGGTCTGAGTTGTCAGGTGTGACTATGAAAAAGGTCACAAAATCAACATCTTTCCTACACTTCCGATATGCCTTTCTCTCTCTCTCAGAGGTGCCCAGAATTCTACTAAAAACAGAAATTATCCAATTTTCCCCATGGTTGGGGTCCTAGTACAAGCACATAGTGCTGGCATTCATTTTCTTTTTGGGAGTGACTCTCCAGGGAGCAAAGGGAGATGGGTTTGAGGTGACGTCACTTTTACCTGAAATATCTCACCTCAATATTGCTCTCAAACGTGGGCGCCACCTTGTCCATGGCTCTGTCGAGGATGTGCAGGAGCCCGTTGGAAGCAATTATGTTCCCTTGTATAATTTTTACCTTCTTTTTGCCTCCATAGAGTTTAAGCTTCAGGTGTCTGTCCTAAAACACCAAGGAAAAATAAAAATTAATGTGTGCCCTTGAAAAATCGAGCACTGGATTAGAAGAAGCCTTAAATCCTTGGGTTCTGCCACTTATTGGCTGTGTGACCTTGGATGAGTCACTTATCCGCAAAATGGGAATGATGGTTTCTGCTCAGTTGAGTTCACAGGTCTTTCATTAAGATCAAATGAGATAGCATATGAAATCACTTCTGCCTACCAGTGATTGCTAAATGAGAATAAGGCATTATAGTCTCCCTGCCATAGATGGCAAGCTACAAAAAGGCCCCAAACTATTCAATTTATTGCAAATTCATTACCTACTTTAGTGTCTTGGACAGAAGAGGCACACAATAAAACATATTTGTTGAATGAATAAAGGAATGAATGCATGTCCTTGTGAGAAAGGAAACCACATCTTCCTCTGTCTGTCTGTCCGTCCATCCATCCATCCATCCATCCATCCATCCTCACACACACACAGTACAACCCACTGGTGAAGGATTCAGGCTTTGGGGTCAGGCAGACCTGCTTTTGAATCGTGGCTCTGGCCCTTACTGTGCTATCTCTCAGTTTTCCCATTGGAAAAGCTTTCACAGGGCTGTTGTGAGCCTTATGTAACACAAATCCAGATTTACCCCTGTACCTTGCACGTAGTAAGTGCTCATTAATCTATCAACTATTGATGTTTGGTGAAATGCAACAGGATAGGTCATAACCCCTCCCCCCATACACTCTCTCTGTTGACTGACCATGTGCCCTTCAGCTCAGTAAAATCACAAAAAGAGTTATTTGTGAAAGAGAAGGAAGATATTTTAAAAACAAAATGGAACTGATGGCATTAGGAGAGATGCAGTGTTGAGTTGGAGAGGATGGATAAACCCTGGTAATCTAAAACAAACAATCCATTTCCTTTCGTAAGAGGAGTGCTGATCTGCTGATGCTTCCAGGAAAAAGGTTTACTGTAAATTTCTCCTTCCTGCTGGTAGTTGAATGATGGTTGTCTTGAAAACTAATTCAGACCAGAGCAAAATCACTTTACAATTCCCTTCCCGTAACAGCCCACCCCTCTCCCACCTGACCCTTTCCAGTGCTGTTCTCCATTTCTTTCCTGTGTAGGGAAGTGCTCTGACAAATAAGGAACAAGGAAAGAAGTTCTTTGGAACCTTTCATGACCCCCGGACACCAAGAGAGAGCTGGCTATGGCCATCGACTCAGTGAGCGGCTTCATTCTGGGAGTGAAAATCAGAGAGACCCTCACCTACCTTATCATCACTGAAGACTTCCCCTGACTTTCCAGTCAAAGTATAAAATGTGTCTGTATTATTCATTTGCTCGGTGCTCATCTGTCCAGCAATTATGTGGAGTTTCACAAAGTACTGAGCAGCTTCGTTATTCAGCAAAAGCTCTTTTACCTGAGAAAAGCAAGCCGATTCCTTCAGTCTCTACTGTGGTTTGAAGGGAAAAATGAGGTTTGTGATTCAGGTTATGACTTGTTTAGCATCAAAAACATCCAAGCTAGTTCACCCTGACTTGAGTTTGGGCTCTTTCAGATACAGATGACTTTCCCAGAGATAAGCTGCCCTAAGCCAGGCCTTAAAGGGAGCAGAAATCTAGAGGTGAGGCACGGTATGCTCTCAAACCATGGGGGGTGCTCGGGGAGGGAACCGGACATCATGGGGAGAGCATAGCGCTGGGGCGGGGAGGACCAACGTGGTTGGCAGGTGCTGAGAGGTCAGTCATCTTGAGCCCAGGAAGCAGCTGGGAATGAAATGTGAAATTGTGTGAAAAGACCCAGTAGAGTGGACCGATGGAGCTTTTGAAGAGCAAAATTAAGATTTTCGAAATCCTTTGGATCAAACTGACGTTTTGTCAATATTAGATTGTCAACAATCACTCAGAGACCTTTTCTCAACTGTGGAAATTCAATCTGTATATTAAACAAGAGACCACATGCAAAGGGTCTAGCCCAGATGCCTTCAATATTCACTAGTTCTCCTTCCCCACAGGAGACATGTGAGTGCATCTCTGAAGATTAATGACAGATTCATCTTGGACGGATGAATGGTGGTGGCATATTAGGAGGAGAGAGTCTGAAACTCGCTGGGTGTTAACTGACTGCAGCACAAATTATGATCACAAAGTATCTTGGATATTTTTGTGATCGTATATAAACCAATATAAACCAATTTCACACAAATCAGTGTGTTCATTACCTACATTAAACCAAATCTAACTATGGCACTGATACCATGGGAAACCTACACTGGGCACTATGGGTTTCATTCCCACTGGTTGACATTATCTGAGACAGCAGCTGCTCATACTGAAGACTACAATTCTCTTCTAGTTTCCCCTACCACTGTTACCACTTACGATGATTTTAAAGAAACAAATACCTAGCTGGTATGTTAATTTAATTCTTTCTGTGGGAAGTGAGCAGTTTTGCATTATGCAAATCTTATTTATCACGTGACTACAGTTAAGAACCTTTAGTGGTTACCCTTGAGGGGTGATGACTGGAAGGGGGCATTGGGGGAGTCTTGCTGGACACATCGACATGCACTTTGTGACAGTTCATTGAGTTGTGCACTTACTGTTTGTATACTATCCGTAAGGACGTTTTATTTTGCTCAAAGAATTTTATAAAAAAATTTGCATCTCATGATCAGTAGGTTTAATTTTAATGGGGTTTCCCACTTTAAATAAAGAGGGTACTGTCTGCTAAGGTTTTTTTTTTTTTTTTTACATTAGTCCTTATTTATAAAACAAGGTTATTTAAAATACTTACATTGAATCCTTTTAATCCTTTGTCTGTCGGCAACAGCACGGTAAATGGTCCCAGGTTACTCAGTGGCCAAGCATAGGCTTTGTCTTAGGAGTTGAAATACACAAAGAAAGAAAACACTAAATGCGTCAGTAGCTCATGAGGAGTAAAATCAGGCAATGCCCCTTGTGGTCCACTTAGACCCTCTGACTCCTGAGCTTCTCCATTCTAATTGGTTTTATGCAGGCCCTAGGTGAACTGGGAAGCTAAGAATGTGAGGCCCCCAAGTGTTCCTCACAACTGTGTGATTTTTCCTATAGCCACAGTCTTGACTCAAAGATACCCTGGGATGAGAGGGTCCGTGAGGGTCATGTGACAACATCCTTGGACAACCTCTGCCTCTGTGCCTGACTTTCTGAGCTGTTGCCATCTCAGTGAGTGAAGATGCAGCCCTTGCTCCATCAGGGCCAGCTCAGAAGAGCCTCATTCTTGGGACTTCCCTGGTGGCTCAGTGGTTAAGAATCTGCCTGCCAATGCAGGGGACACAGGTTCGAGCCCTGGTCCGGGAGGATCCCACATGCCATGGAGCAACTAAGCCTGTGCGCCACAACTACTGAGCCCGTGTGCCACAACTACTGAAGCCTGCGGGTATAGAGCTCGCGCTCTGCAACACGAGAAGTCACTGCAATGAGAAGCCCGCTCGCCACAACTAGAGAAAGCCTGTGCGCAGCAACGAAGACCCAACGCAGCCAAACATAAATACTTAAAAAAAAAAAAAGCGCCTCATTCTTGGTTCAATGCTTTGTCATTGCCATCGTGAAATGCTCAATACTTTGTGAACAAAGAAGCCCTGGTCTTTTCATTTTGTACTGGGCTCTAGAAATTTTATAGCTGGTCCTGTTCCATGCCCCTGGGGAGGCGTGGACAGCAGGATGGGCTCTGTGCTCTCACACAGGAGGCAGTGTGCCCCGCACCTCATCAACCGGGCAGGTGACAGGGTGACTGGACTTTGTCCAGAGAAATGTCTAAAGGACACTGTCCCCCTTGTCTGCTCTGATATTCTAAGAGTGTGTAGAGGAAGGCAGGAGAGCCCTGAGGTCTGCCAGTAATGCCTGACTCCCTGGGGGGTGTCCTGCAAAGAGCGGGTCATTTGTGTAGGAGGCACATTATTTGCGCTGAGAACACAGCACTGACCAGTGCAGAACACTTCCTCCTCCGCCCGTGCTCTTTCTGGGAAATCATGCTTGGTGACTGGTCAGTTCTAGATGATAATATTTTAAGGATTCTGTTGATTGCTCAAGCCTGTGTTTTATTTCCTGTCGACTGGCAAAATTTGTGTTTTATTGGAAATCTTGTCTAACGCTGTGATCAGCTATATTTCATTCTTATGGGAGTGTGAGGTCATGACCTCTAGAGGGTGTTCGGAAAGGCAGGAGGGTGTTTTAGGCTGTCACCCTGCCTGGGGGCTGGCGGAGAATGTGTCACTATAGACTGTTAGTGGTTGGGGGACCAAGGATGCTAAACACCCAGCGATATGTGAGATGGTCGGTCGCACACCGTCAAGACTCTGCCCCACATTCAAATGGCACCTTCACTGAGGAGCATGGATAGTGCCTCCCAGTACTACCTGCCAACATTGTTTCCCATCTGGAGGACCCATAAGGTCAAGGGAAAGAGGATGGTTTCCATCCTCACATCGGTAGCTGCCTATCTCATTGTTGTTGCAGACTTGTTAATCGACAGTGACCCCAGGACCTTGTCCTTAGCTGCTGCATTGCTGGATCTCTTGGCACTAACTCTCATCTCCTTGGAACGGCTGCGTGTCCTTTTCCTCCCACTTGCCCTTCCTAGAAAGGGCTGATCCCAATAGACAAGACTTGCCTATCCTGCACACCCCTTGCTGAGTGATTGTGTGTCTGGCAGATGTCCTTGCCCATCAGAGGACTGCGCTTTCTGTGCAAATGTGCACCCATGGCTGTGTACCCAGGAGTGAGATGAAAGAGGTCAGCCTTCCTTGCCATTCTCCTCTGGGTTCAGTGTTTAATTCTCTGAGTCGCTCCATGATGTTTCCATAACACGTCGAGCCATCGCCAACGTAACCTTTGCGGCAAGTGCATCTACAGAGAGGGGGAAAACACACTTTCAGGGTCTCAAAGCCATTGGATGTTGAGGTCATACAGTCCAAACCCCTCACTGTGCAGATGGGGAAGACTGGGACAGTCAGACTGGATGCTCAGAGCGGGACAGAGACAAGGCCAGAAGAGTGGGACAAATACAAGTGAGCATTCCTAGTGTACTGGCTGACACAGAGCAGCCCCACAAGAAACGGATATTTAATAAATTATGTGTGTATATGTAAACACTAGATAACTCTGTATATTCTTTTTTTTTTTTTTTTTTGCAGTACGCAGGCCTCTCACTGTTGTGGCCTCTCCCGTTGCAGAGCACAGGCTCCAGACGTGCAGGCTTAGCGGCCATGGCTCGCCGGCCCAGCTGCTCCGCAGCATGTGGGATCTTCCCCGACTGGGGCACGAACCCACGTCCCCTGCATCGGCAGGCGGACTCCCAACCACTGCGCCACCAGGGAAGCCCTCTGTATATTCTTTGCCTCAGTATTTTTTCAAAGCATAAGCAAGAGCCCATGTATATCAGAAGCACTAGGAGTACTTACTATAAATGTAGAGTCTAGGTCCCCACTGCAGAACCACGAAATCAAAATAAGCTGCTGAAGCCAGCCTCAAGAGTCAGAGATGTGGATCTGCTTGGAAGACTCTTCCCCTCCCTTTCCTTCCTGAGGTCTCTGCTCAACTGTGCCTTCCTAGGGAAACCTTCCTTGATTTTCCATCCCCTTCCCCATCCCTTTGTAGACTGTGTCACCCTTAGTGTGCCACGTAGCTCCCAGTGCCATGTAGCTCTTTTCTGCAGCACCAGTCCCAGTTGTAATTTCAACCTAACCTGTGTGGTTTTTTGATTAAGATCTGCTTCCCCATCTAATTTGAGAAAAGAGTAAGGACAAGGGCTATGTGTGTAATTGTTCACTCTCGTAACCCCAAGATCTAGTACAGGGCTTGGTCCATAGTAGGTATTTAATTAATAGTTGTAAAATAAGTAGTAATTGAATTAAAAGAAATATGTAAACAATGGAAGTCACAGAATCGTATATGATAGTTTAGGTTCACCAAAGAGAAATGGAGTTAAAGATGCAGTTAAAAAGGCACTAGCAAAGACACAGACTGGCTGAATGGATACAAAAACAAGACCCATATATATGCTGTCTACAAGAGACCCACTTCAGACCTAGAGACACATACAGACTGAAAGTGAGGGGATGGAAAAAGATATTCCATGCAAATGGAAACCAAAAAAAGCTGGAGTAGCAATACTCATATCACACAAAATAGACTTTAAAATAAAGACTATTACAAGAGACAAAGAAGGACACTACATAACGATCAAGGGATCGATCCAAGAAGAAGATATAACAATTGTAAATATTTATGCACCCAACATAGGAGCACCTCAATACATAAGGGAAATACTAACAGCCATAAAAGGGGAAATCGACAGCAACACATTCATAGTAAGGGACTTTAACACCCCACTTTCACCAATGGACAGATCATCCAAAATGAAAATAAATAAGGAAACACAAGCTTTAAATGATACATTAAACAAGATGGACTTAATGGATATTTATAGGACATTCCATCCAAAAACAACAGAATACACATTTTCTCAAGTGCTCATGGAACATTCTCCAGGATGGATCATATCTTGGGTCACAGATCAAGCCTTGACAAATTTAAGAAAACTGAAATTGTATCAAGTATCTTTTCTGACCACAATGCTATGAGACTAGATATCAATTACAGGAAAAGATCTGTAAAAAATACAAACACATGGAGGCTAAACAATACACTACTTAATAACGAAGTGATCACTGAAGAAATCAAAGAGGAAATCAAAAAATACCTAGAAACAAATGACAATGGAGACACGATGACCCAAAACCTATGGGATGCAGCAAAAGCAGTTCTAAGAGGGAAGTTTATAGCAATACAATCCTACTTAAGAAACAGGAAACATCTCGAATAAACAACCTAACCTTGCACCTAAAGCAATTAGAGAAAGAAGAACAAAAAACCTCAAAGTTAGCAGAAGGAAAGAAATCATAAAGGTCAGATTAGAAATAAATGAAAAAGAAATGAAGGAAATGATAGCAAACATCAGTAAAACTAAAAGCTGGTTCTTTGAGAAGATAAACAAAATTGATAAACCATTAGCCAGACTCATCAAGAAAAAAAGGGAGAGGACTCAAATCAATAGAATTAGAAATGAAAAAGGAGAAGTAACAACTGACACTGCAGAAATACAAAGGATCATGAGACATTACTACAAGCAACTCTATGCCAATAAAATGGACAACCTGGAAGAAATGGACAAATTCTTAGAAAGGCACAACCTGCCAAGACTGAACCAGGAAGAAACAGAAAATATGAACAGACCAATCACAAGCACTGAAATTGAAACTGTGATTAAAAATCTTCCAACAAACAAAAGGCCAGGACCAGATGGATTCACTGGCAAATTCTATCAAACATTCAGAGAAGAGCTAACACCTATCCTTCTCAAACTCTTCCAGAATATAGCAGAAGGAGGAACACTCCCAAACTCATTCTACGAGGCCACCATCACCCTGATACCAAAATCAGACAAAGATGTCACAAAGAAAGAAAACTACAGGCCAATATCACTGATGAACATAGATGCAAAAATCCTCAACAAAATACTAGCAAACAGAATCCAACAGCACATTAAAAGGATCAGACACCATGATCAAGTGGGGTTTACTCCAGGAATGCAAGGATTCTTCAATATACACAAATCAATCAATGTGATAAACCACATTAACAAATTGAAGGAGAAAAACCTTATGATCATCTCAATAGATGCAGAGAAAGCTTTTGACAAAATTCACCCATTTATGATAAAACCCTGCAGAAAGTAGGCATAGAGGGAACTTTCCTCAACATAATAAAGGCCATAAATGACAAACCCACAGCCAACATTGTCCTCGATGCTGAAAAACTGAAACCATTTCCACTAAGATCAGGAACAAGACAAGGTTGCCCACTCTCACCACTCTTATTCAATATGGTTTTGGAAGTTTTAGCCACAGCAACCACAGAAGAAAAGGAAATAAAAGGAATCCAAATAGGAAAAGAAGAAGTAAAACTGTCACTGTTTGCAGATGACATGATACTATACATAGAGAATCCTAAAGATGCTACCAGAAAACTACTAGAGCTAAACAATGAATTTGGTAAAGTAGCAGGATACAAAATTAATGCACAGAAATTTCTGGCATTCCTATACACTAATGATGAAAAATCTGAAAGTGAAATCAAGAAAACACTCCCATTTACCACTGCAACAAAAAGAATAAAATACCTAGGAATAAACCTACCTAAGGAGACAAAAGACCTCTATGCAGAAAATTATAAGACACTGATGAAAGAAATTAAAGATGATACAAATAGATGGAGAGATATACCATGTTCTTGGATTGGAAGAATCAACATTGTGAAAATGACTCTACCACCCAAAGCAATCTACAGATTCAGTGCAATCCCTATCAAACCACCACTGGCATTTTTCAAAGGACTAGAACAAAAAATTTCACAATTTGTATGGAAACACAAAAGACCCCGAATAGCCAAAGCAATCTTGAGAACGAAAAACGGAGCTGGAGGAATCAGGCTCCCCGACTTCAAAGCTACAGTAATCAAGACAGTATGGTACTGGCAAAAAAACAGAAAGATAGATCAATGGAACAGGATAGAAAGCCCAGAGATAAAACCATGCGCATATGGTCACCTTATCTTTGATAAAAGAGGTAGGAATGTACAGTAGAGAAAGGACAGCCTCTTCAATAAGTGGTGCTGGGAAAACTGGACAGCTACATGTAAAAGAATGAAATCAGAACACTCCCTAACACCATATACAAAAATAAGCTCAAAATGGATTAAAGACCTAAATGTAAGGCCAGAAACTATCAAACTCTTAGAGGAAAACATAGGCAGAACACTCTATGACATAAATCACAGCAAGATCCTTTTTGACCCTCCTCCTAGAGAAATGGAAATAAAAACAAAAATAAACAAATGGGACTTAATGAAACTTCAAAGCTTTTGCACAGCAAAGGAAACCATAAACAAGACCAAAAGACAACCCTCAGAATGGGAGAAAATATTTGCAAATGAAGCAACTGACAAAGGATTGATTAATCTCCAAAATATACAAACAGCTCATGCAGCTCAATAACAAAAAAAAACCAAACAACCCAATCCAAAAATGGGCAGAAGACCTAAATAGACATTTCTCCAAAGCAGATATACAGACTGCCAACAAACATATGAAAGAATGCTCAACATCATTAATCATTAGAGAAATGCAAATCAAAACTACAATGAGATTATCATCTCACACCAGTCAGAATGGTCATCATCAAAAAATCTAGAAACAGTAAATGCTGGACAGGGTGTGGAAAAAAGGGAACACTCTTGCACTGCTGGTGGGAATGTGAATTGGTGCAGCCACTATGGAGAACAGTATGGAGGTTCCTTAAAAAACTACAAATAGAACTACCATATGACCCAGCAATCCCACTACTGGGCATATACCCTGAGAAAACCATAATTCAAAAAGAGTCATGTACCAAAATGTTCATTGCAGTTCTATTTACAATAGCCAGGACATGGAAGCAACCTAAGTGCCCATCATCGGATGAATGGATAAAGAAGATGTGGCACATATATACAATGGAATATTACTCAGCCATAAAAAGAAATGAAATTGAGCTATTTGTAATGAGGTGGATGGACCTAGAGTCTGTCATACAGAGTGAAGTAAGTCAGAAAGAGAAAGACAAATACTGTATGCTAACACATATATATGGAATTTAAGAAAAAAAAATGTCATGAAGAACCTAGGGGTAAGACAGGAATAAAGACACAGACCTACTAGAGAATGGACTTGAGGATATGGGGAGGGGGAAGGGTAAGCTGTGACAAAGTGAGAGAGTGTCATGGACATATATACACTACCAAACGTAAAATAGATAGCTAGTGGGAAGCAGCCGCATAGCACAGGGAGATCAGCTCGGTGCTTTGTGACCACCTAGAGGGGTGGGATAGGGAGGGTGGGAGGGAGGGAGACGCAAGAGGGAAGAGATATGGGAACATATGTATATATATAACTGATTCACTTTGTTATAAAGCAAAAACTAACACATCATTGTAAAGCAATTATACTCCAATAAAGCTGTAAAAAAAAAAAAAAAGGCACTAGCAGTGGTGTGCTGGTAGATGTTAGACATCCAGCTCTCCAGGGGGAACAAATAGCCCTGCCTTGCAGCATTTGCCTATTTCCCATGGTTCACACTCCCACCTTGGCCAATCTCAAACTACTGTGACACTAACCAGCAGGCACATCCCTGAAAACTTAATCATTGGCTCTTGTGACCCATAAGCCCTGGCTCTAGCAAACCACTGCTACCTGGCAAAGACTGGCTGACAGCTGGCTGAAACTGGCAAGGTGCTTAGGACGGTGACATTCTCCAAAATCTTGGAGATAAGTCAGGAACCAAACAGGAGACAGGGGAAGAACATTTCAGAGAGGAGACAGGCAGGGATGCTGTGGGCATGCATTCCACAGAGGTGGCTCATGCTTAGGAGAGGATTCCAAAGAACAGTTATACACTCGCTAATCCATTTGTGTTTCTAAATTGGTACCATTGCACACAGATATATTTCCAACAAGTTTGCTGAACAAACATTTCTGAGTCTTATCACCCCTGCTTGGATTGCTGCAATGACTCCCTACGTGGTCTTTCTGCCCTTAGTTTTCCTCTCGTCAAATCAGTCTTTCACACAAGCCCTGAGGGGTCTGTCCCAAAGGGAAATCTGGCATCTGTGTGCTTAACACTCTCAGGGACTCCTTTTGTCTACAGGATGCAGTGTAAACGCTTAGCACGCATGCAAGGCTACAAAGGGTGGGGTGGAGGGATCTTGTTTATGTGTCCTTCCTGCCTTCATGCAAATCCCAGCAACACCAAATCGCTTTTTTTTCTAGACTGTTATACCCTTCTCAGGCTGTGTGTCCTGCCGGGAGTGCTCTCACCCACTCCTCATAGCTCAGGTGTGACCTAGGCAGCCCTACCCGGCCTCCCTACTCACTCCCCCACCACAACTCATCGTACCAAAATGACCTCTTCAGGGTTTCTCGCCTCTGCCAGCTGGCACGCTCTCCTAGAACCTGGATCCCACCTTATTTCTCTCACCTTATTTCTCTCCCTTGTATTCCAGCACCTGGGACAGTGCCTCATTGTTGAACTGATTTTCTATCTATCTACCTATCTACCTATCTACCTATCTATCTATCTATCTATCTATGGCTGCGTTGGGTCTTCACTGCTGCACGCAGGCTTTCACTCTAGCTGCTGCAAGCAGGGGCTACTCTCTTGTGCTGCGCAGGCTTCTCATTGCAGTGGCTTCTCTTGTCGCACAGCATGGGTTCTAGATGCGTGGGCTTCAGTAGTTATGGCACACGGGCTTAGTTGCTCCATAGCATGTGTGTTCTTCCCAGACCAGGGCTTGAACCTGTGTCTCCTGTATTGGCAGGAGGATTCTTAACCACTGCGCCACCAGGGAAGCCCGAACTGATTATTTTCTAGGTACCTACTTAATTCTATAAACTGAGCTAGGCAAGAGAGCTATAAAGATGATAACAACAGATACCTTGCTCTTCTAGCATCTCACATGCTGGAGATGAACCTGAAAACAAATCACTTATGGCAACATGATGAGGTTACTTAACATCTTTGAGTCCCAGTTTCCTCATCTACGAAATGGGTTTACTAGCACCTTTAGGGCTGTAGATAGAAGAGACAATGCATGAAAACAGCTGACACAGTGATGGACACATAGAAAAAGCTCAGTACTTGGCAGATGATGAGAGCGATGGAGACGGTGGCGATAATGACAATGACGGGGCTGGGATGCAGCAGGACAAGTCCATAAACAGATGACTCGAGTTCCATAGGAAGTGCTGTGATAGATTGAATAGGATGCGGTGGGGCATGGAGGAGGAAGTGACTAATTCTGCCTGAAGAAATATGGAACAAGTTCTAGGAGGAAGTAAGTTTTAAGCTAATTCTAAAAGGATGCATATGTGATTCCCAGCCAGACAAATGACTGGGAGATCATTTACTGATTGAGTCTTAGGGGCTTTTATAGAGCACTTGCTCTAACCAGGGACAATTTTGCTCCCCCCCCCCCCGCCCCGGGGACATTTGGCAGTGTCTGGAGACATTTTTGGTCATCACAACAGGGGTGAAGGTGCTACTGGCATCTAGTGGATAGAGGTGACGGATGCGGCTCAACACGCTACAAGGCACAGGACAGTACCTACAACAAAGAGTTATCTGGCCCCAAAGGTCAATAGTGCCGAGGCTGAGAAAACTTGTTATGAAGAATCACTAAGGTAGATATAACCATGAAACAATAGCTTATTTAATACAATCAAATGACAGTTTCCTACTTAAACATCAACCTTCTCTGTAAGTACTGAGCTTCAGGATGGGGAATGTAAGGTGACAAAGAGGGAGACTGGCAACTCTTGGAAGTGATACAGTAGTCACTATTGAAAACCAATCCTGGGGGCTTCCCTGGTGGCGCAGTGGTTGAGAGTCCGCCTGCCGATGCAGGGGACATAGGTTCGTGCCCTGGTCCGGGAGGATACCACATGCCGCAGAGCGGCTGGGCCCGTGAGCCATGGCCGCTGAACCTGTGTGTCCGGAGCCTGTGCTCCGCAACGGGAGAGGCCACAATGGTGAGAGGCCCGCGTACCGCAAAAAAAAAAAAGAAAAAAGGAAAACCAATCATGCTGTACGTTATGTAAGTTCTATATGAAGTCAATAGAAAGACAAGTAACTTTTATAAGTTACTTTTTATATTTCTCTCTGAAAGTTCCCTAAGTTGTTATGAGGCCAGTGATCCATTTTGTCTAAAGACACTTAACTTGTCTTTCCTAAGGATGGCAGGAGAATTATATTTTAATGGTCTCTGTGCTGAATGGAATGTATGAGACATAAATATTCTTTCAATTTTTATTTAAAATCTCGGTCCACAAGTCTGAGACTTTATGAGACCATTTTCTGACTCAGCTGGGCTACGGCCCATTCATAGCATCACCTCTTTTATAAATTGGTTCTTTACTAGGTATAAAGTTCTTACCTGCTGTCCCAAGGCTTTCAAAACACCCACAAGCCACCTGCATTTTATGTTATGAGATGGAATTATTTATATTCAATGTTGGATAAAATTTAGTTAAATTATGAGGTGCCCCCAAAGTTTACGGTGATAAATATTATAACAGAAGCATTCCAGGGTTCTCTGGGAGCCCAGAGGGAGGGGCACCTGAGTGGACCAGGAAGACAGGGGAGGCATCAGAGAGGTGAAGATACTCAAGTTGGCACTGCAGGATCAGCGTGTTGGTCTGACTCAGAGGAGGTGGGGAGGCAAGGACGGTCTAAGCTGGGGGAATATGTTTGAAGAACAATAAACAGCTCAATGGCACTAGAGCCAAGGGTGCGTTGACGGCAGTGGTGGAGGTAAAGCTGGCCCATGCACACCCTCTGCAAACAGCCATCTTCGGCCATCCCCTGGGGGGAGTGGTCCCAGGAAGAGCCCGTGCAGGTTCCGGAGGCTGGTTTCAAGCCCTCTGAGCAGAGAATGAGGTCCTGGTTACTTGAGTGGGGTCTCTGGTGTGCCTTCCGGCTCTGGGAGATCACGGCCCCTTCGTCCTTCAGATTCCTTGCCCCGGTGTAGTCAGTGGAGGGCCAGAATGGGGTCCTCTAAAATGCAGTGCCCAGGGCAGGGGCCCCTGTTGCCCAGGTCTGAGGGTCACACTGCTGGGAACACATCTGGAAGCGGCTGAGCTGGGGTTTGAAGCTGGGTCTGTCTGGGAAAGCCCATGATCCTGCTGCATGGTGCCGAGGCACCGTATTGCTTCGGACAGGATTCTTGGGAAGATGGTTCACACTAAGGAATCCTAACCTGCACACGTCGCATATAAACCCTGTCATTAGTGTCACTAATGTCCCCATTTTCCGGTATGCCTTCTCTGTCACGTCCAGGCTTTGCAGATTCAAATAAGACAGGAATGCCTTTCTCTTCTGTCATGCCTTAATTCCCACCTCTGCCACGTAAAAATAGAAAGGCACAATTTTAACTGACAGGAAG